>NC_090152.1:370000-669119 GCF_017916325.1 Leishmania martiniquensis
AGTCCCCTCCACGTCATCCACGCGCTGCTCGCAGAAGTTTATGACCTCGCACTCGTCTGGGTTCGTCGCGATCAGCTCCGTCAACGTGTAGAGCAACGCTGGCCAATCCTTTGGGTTCCCGTAGAGCGCATCGCAGAGTATGACGTAGTGCAACGGTGTCTTCAGCGACGCGGCGGTGGGTGACGACCCCGCTGCGAGTGATCGTAGTGCTCCCTTGCACTCTGTCAGGCACGCCGATGGTGCCAAGAGCGACGACACCATGGAGGACACGACGCGATGCACAACGTTAGAGAACTCAGAGGACGTCGATGACGCGGTATTGTCGCATGGCGAGCGCTGCTGATGCCGCTCGTCTGCCGCACGAGACACCTTCAGCTTCTCTCTCTGCAGCTGTTTGTGCACCGCGGTGCTAACAGTGGGGCCCCACTTCCATTGGAGAGCCACGCAGAGGCCGACGCCGCCGCTGCGAGTCTGCACTCGCTTCTCGTTCAGGCGCACATTGTACTCCATCAGCGGTAGCAGCTCCTTCAAGTCGGTGATGACAACGCGTGCGCCTCCCATGGCAAGGGCGATGCCGAGGCAGCCCACACCGGCACCGAGCTCCACGATGTTCTTTCCGGCTAGCGGAGCTGCTGGGGACGCCTGAGGAGCGGGCGACAAGGATGTTAGGGGCAGCTTGAAGATGTGTTCGTGAAGGTGGCGCAGGGCCGCGGTGTTGCTGTTCCATAGAACAGCCCCGAGCTGGTCCTCTGCACTCTCCAGTTCCACCTTCAAAGCGGTGGAGTTGAGCCCATCAAGGTCGGCGCCGTCGTCCGCGTCAGGCACAGCCCAGTGCAGCGTTGCGACGTCACCATAAGGGCTCTCCACCTCCTTCACAAGCCAGGCAAGCATAGCTCGTCTGTCACCAAGGGTGCAGCGACGCTGAGCGTGCGCGAATCGCTTTGCGGAGCTCTCCTCTTCCGTGTAAAGATCAAGCACATCCGCAGAGCTCAGGCCGGGGGAAGGGGGCGATAGTGTGTGTACGTGCGTGGGTGGGTGGGTGGGGGGAGAGAAGGTAGTAGAGCGAGCAAGAGAGAGGGAGGAGGCCGCATAACCACATATTCGCACATGTCTACGCACACCATACGGTGAATCGCACGGGGGTGCGCTGAGGCCGGAGCGCAACAACGAGGATAGGAGAAGAAGCAGACCACTACGGGAGCAGATGTGATAGGCGGCAGCAGGAGAGGGGCGTTTCATGGCTTCACATCGAAGATGCCTCCCCTCCCTCTCCCTCCCTATTCTGCGTAGCTTGACCAGAGGGGATGGGAGGGGTGGGTGGGGAGGTGCGTAGGATACGACTCATGCCGACTTCAATGAGGGGCAGAGAAGAAGCAACGCCTCCCATCCTTTGACGACTTCAATCTTCTCTAAGCGCGCTGGGCGCACGGTAGAGGGGAAGGCGGCGGCTGTGTGTGTGTGTGTGAGGTGGGGAGTGCTTAGTGGAGGTAAAGGCGTGCGCACGCAGAGAGGACATTGGAAAAAGAAAGTGCCGCACCTCGAAGCGCCTCTCACTTGCTTGACAAGGCCCGCGCCCCGCCCGCTATCACGGCTGCTGCGCACGCTTGTGACGGTACATGTCCTGCAGTGTACGTTCGCGAGCCTGCAGCTGCTGCAGGTTGTACTCCACCTCATCCAGGTCGCGGCGCATCTTCAAGACCTCGCGCTCCCGCAATTCCTTAGTGAAGCGCGACGCTAGCCGCGCACGCTGCAACTGACCGACGATGCGCTCGCATACGTAAGCGGCGACGGAAGGTGGGGCCAGACCTTCCGACTCGAGATCCTCTGCACCGTCACCCACAGCCAGCGAGCCCTTCAACTGTCCGTCGTCACGGATATAACCGTAAAATGTGTGCGTGTCCTGCGGGCTGAGCATCGCCGTTGCCATCACCTTCTCCCATTCCTGCCTAAGTGGCCGCAGGATCGCATTGGCCTTCCCCACTTGCGCAGCCACTCGTTGACTCAGCTGGTGCAGCGCGTGCTGCACGTTCACTTGAGCACCATACCCCTGAGGACCGTCGACGGACGTATAGGCACGCACGGCTGCTGCTATCGGTGACGAGAGCTGGAGCGGTGTTGGCTTTTTCGCGTCTCCTCCGTTGGCCATGCTAGCACCATCACATGATGTGTGACCAGCCAAGGACAGCTCCCCCTCGACAAGGCGCTGAGCGGCGCGGATCTCAGCCGGAGTGGGCTGCTCCTCCTCAGGCGTCGCATGTGTCGCCGCGGCGGCTGTGGCTCGTTCGCACTCGATGGCCACCCACCGACGCGCATCTTGGATGGACAAGTCAGCCTCGTCCTTTGTGAAGGCGATCCCGCACGGCGCGTCGGGAGTGCTGGAGCTGGCGGGCACGACATCTGAGGAGGCTGCATCTGCATGGATGTGCGCACGGGTCTCGTCGCTTAGGGTTGCCTCGTCACTGCTTTCAGCTGCTGCGGTCGCCGCGATGTCCTTCTTATGTGCCTTCTGAGGTGCGGGGAGGTCCAGCGTCTTGAAAAGGTCTGCCGATATGCTGTTATCACTGCCCTTCGCTTCAACGCCGCCGCTGGCTGCGTACCGAGAAAGCAACTCAGGCACTCGCCGCTGCGCGATACCGCTAGGGTAGTTGGCGTCTCCGTCTTCGCCATTCGCCGGCACTGGCATCAAGGCCTCACGAGGACGCTTCAGCGGTGGCAGGGGCAGCGGTGACGGCATGTCCGCGCTGGGAGTCGTCGAGACGGGCTGGGGTGCCGTCCTGGCAGCAGGGGGTAGTGTGGCAAAGAGGCTGGCCAGGGAGCTCTTTAGTTCTTCCTTCGCCTCCGCTGCTGCAGCCGCAGCGATCGAGTTGGCGCCGGTTAAAGGTGTGCGAGCCGTGCTGATGGAGGGAGTACCGGGCACTTTACGTTCCAGGAGCGCTGGTGATGCCGCTGTCGGCGCCGATGTGAGTTGCTTCAGCAGATCTTGGTTCACTCCTGTCAGTGCCGCACGGGCGCGGCTTCGATCGCTGGAAGATGCTGTCATTTCCTCGTCGCGGTCCCCGTCGGTGGCGCTGGCCAGGTGCCGCTGCTGGATGAGTCGTTGCTGCTCCGTCAGATCCTTCATGAGCACCCGCTGTTTCTTCACGAGGCCGGCCTGCTGCTGGTCCTCGTACATGTCGATCGCCTCGAATGGCTCGTCGCCTTCGCCAGAGCCGCGCGCCTCGTCGCTCGCGTCGTCACCGTCGCCTGCCTCTTCGATCTCGTCAACAAGGCCCGATGTCTGCCGGTCCTCATCCAAAGCCTTCTTCATCTTGCGAGCTTGACGCAGCGACAGAGTGCCGGACTCGATGCCCTCGCGGTTGCTTTCCAGCTTGGCGAGGAAGGCGGCCTCTGCCAGCTGCTGCTGACGCTCCTTGCGGAGTCCTTTCTTCTGGTCCTGATTTGCCAGGCGGCTTGTGGCCATGTCGATCATCTCTCTCTCGCAGCGCTCTCCGCTGACCGTGTCAGCCCTTGAGGCACGCTCCTCGTGCGTCTTGCGCGCGATGCGCCGTCGCCGCCGCTCCGCCATGAAGGACTCTAAGCTCTGCTTTTCCCCAGCGGCGCCACCAGGCACGTCTTTCAGCAGCTGCTGCTGCTCCTTCTGGTAGTACTCCTGTTCGTCCTTGAGCTCCAGGTAGCGCTGCTCGCACAGCCACGCTGGCCGGATGTAGTGGTTCGGCGTTCGCCGCGTCAGCTGCTCCGCGATGAGACGCCACTTGTGTGGGAAGAGCGCCTGAAACTCCACCAGCTTCTCCTCCTCCTCGAGGCTCCACGCCTCGTGAATGTTCAACCGTGGGTCCAGATAGTTTTCCCACCGCTCCCGGCATTGCGTGGCGGTCTTCTTGGTCAGCATAGAGGCCACCCGCTCCCAGTCCCTAAGGCCGTACTGAGCCAGCGCTGCTTTCATCACCTCATCCTCGGCGTTCGTCCAGGCACCGCCTTTGAAATGCAGCCGAGACATCGCTGGAGAAAGAGAGAGAAGTGTGCGTGTGATTGTGTTGGTGTGCGTGAGGCGAGGAGCACGCGACGAGCTCCGCAAGAGGCGGCCGGCCGCGGATGGCACAGAGTGTATGAAGGCGAAAACAAAGCGTCTGGTGTACGGCGTGCTCGCGTCCTGTGAGCATCTCTGCGGTAATGGGGCAGCGAGCAAGCGAGCCGCCATCGCCATGGGCCCGGTGGCACGACGGATCCAGTGGGAGAGAGAAAGTATGGGGTGGTGGGTGAAGGTGAAGCAGCAGAGTGGAGCAAAGAGGGGGAGGGAGGGAGGGAGGGGGGGCTGGCGGCGGCACGTCTGAAGCAAGCGTCAATTCACGTGTGTGCGGGGGGCTGCTTCAGTGCTAATTGCGTTCGCAGCACGAGGTCTTGTATACGCCCTCGCCCCCCCTTCCCTCCATCGCTTCTCTCGCGTCGTTGCACACAAAGAAGTGTATGAAGTCGTCTACGAGAACACACGTACTTAATGATGCCGCCAGACACGCACACACACAGATATATAAATATATACGTGTGCGGGTGTGTGTGCACCTCTCAAGATGCAGCTGGCGAGGTGGGCGGAGATGCCGACGGGCGAGGGAAAGACAGCAGACATGCTCGTCCCTGCTATGTGAGCGGCAACAACGATGATGTCCGATGGAGGAAGGGGCGGGGGACTACAGTCAGCTCTCATCGCTTGTTTCATCACGTCAGATCGCTCCAGCAACGGCTTCTACTAGAGAGACCATGTCGGAAGGCAACTGCAGGCTTCGGTCCCGCACGAGGCCTACCATGCGCTGCACATCTTCCTCAGCCAAGCCTGACGGGACTGCTACGTGAGCGAGATCGGACGCTCCGCGAGTCTGCCGCTGCTGCCGGCGGCGGTGCAGTTCACGACGCCACTCGTGCAGGATGCGCTCGTGGTAGTGATACAGCACCGCCTGCTGCCCAACCCCAAGACGCATGCACAGCTCGTACAGCTCGTAGTCTACTGGCGGCAGCTCCGGCATATGGGAGTGCGTGCGGGGGTAGCGGGCAAGCTTGTCAGCGCTCAGTACGATAGAGCTACTCTGCAGGGCGGGCGCCTCGTGGCGGCCCACAAACGATGGAGCGAGATACGAAGGACGACCCTCTTCCTCATCGCGCAGGATGGGCGACTGCAGACTGATGCTGCGAGCCGCACGAACCGCATTCGGCTGAGCTGGCTGTGCCTTCACCGCGCGCGCGGCAGCGAGAGACGCGCCGGCGTTTGCTCGAGGCTCGACCGACGCGGAAAGGGCGGGCTGCGTCGCCTCCGCAACTGCGCCAACAACCGCGACGCCCCCATCTTCCACTGGCGACGTCGCAGATGCCTCTTCCCCAGATTCCGGAAAGGCACCCTCTTGGTCTGCGCGCGCCTGTTGCTCTTTCACCGAGCCAGCCCCAGACATCTTCTCCAGCTCCCCTGGCGACATCCAACGGAACTCATGCTCAGAGAGCCACACCTTCTTACTCCTCCCACGCCCAGCGCCGGCATCAGTGTGATGAGAGGACCCTTCGTCCAGAGGCACCTCTGCAGAGGCCGCAGTACCCGTGCTGAGCGTGCGCGCATAGTGGGCAATGGCCTCCTCCAGCAAAGAGACGTACTCCACGCAGAGCTGCGCCTTGGCGAAGAGGTCGGCGCGCAGCTGCTCCGACAGGTTCACGACAAGATCGATGGTGACGTCGTCGGACGCCTCTTCACTCGGTTGGGTGACCTCCCCGCCCCGACTGTGGGCCGCCCTCGCGGCTTTGCCAAGAGAAGCGCCTCGAGCAACGCAGGCGCGCAAGTGCTCGCGATGAGCGCTGCGGCTCTCCTCCAGTGCCGCCGCAACCGCCGGTCGCAGCGTGTGGCGCGGCACCTCAAAGACGTACCGTGGTGCTTCCTCTGGAGTGTTGTACGGCGCGTCCGGTGACACGGTGAAGGAAAGACCACGGTATACCTCCTGCTGATCGTCGACGCCGAGTCTGGATGGGTGGAGGGACAGGGGCAATGGGTCCAAGTGCCCAAAGGAGTGAACGCGGAAGGTGACAGGTGAGGCAGACGTCGTAGTCGATGACGATGGGGATCGTATTTCTTGCAGCGGGAAGAAGCGATGGAGCACACCGCTGGAAATCTTGTTGTCCATCACCTGCGCCAAGCCGTCCTGCTGGCGAAGCTGCCGGAACGACGCGGAATCGCCGCCAATTGAGCTGGGCAGCGTTGGCCCGACAAAGAGGACGTCGATGGCTTGGCGGATCGCCCCACTCCAGAAGCCGATCCCGTAGGCTCTGGTAGAGCGCATGTCAGAGAGGAACAACATTGCAGGCGCGGGTGGTGTGATAGATATGGAGGAAGCCACTGCTGCTGCTGCTGCTGCTGCATTCGCTGTGGCGGCAGGACCAAGCGAAGTGCGAGTCAACGTCGCCGTCGCCGCCGCCGCACCCGCGCTGTTTCCCTCGGGGGAGGTGATAGATGGAGCGACCACCCCGTAGGGATCCTCTTCCTCCGTATCCCCGACTCCCTCTTGCTGCCTCTGCTGCGGCGGTCGTATTGGTCGGCCGGATGGTGTGGTTGCACCTGACTCGATGCCACACGACGACGAGACGCTCGGGGGCAGCCGCAGATCGCTGAAGGACAGCCCACGCTGCATCTCCCAGGGTAGCACCGCCGTCCAGACATGGAGAGGCACCACCTTGCGGTACACGTAGGGGGGGATTGCTGGCGCCGTGGACCAAGTAGCGCCGGCCGGCTTCTCATCGGAGGCAGAGCTGTGAGCGCCATTGTGACTCTCGCAGCTACCCCACAAAGCCCGCCAACGGCCTGCTCTTCGTGCTGCACGCGTCTTGCCGGCCGCGGCACGGCTGCTCTCAGTTTCACCTGGCGCTACGTTTCTCAGAGATGCGGGGGGCATGCGGGTAATAGTGATGACCAGCTCCGCTGCGAAGGTGGGCTTCTTCTCCAGCGGTGTGCCGGTGGTGTACGCGAGCCAATCGCGCAGCACACGCTTCAGGGCATTGTAGTCGCGGTTGATGGGGAGCTGTATGTGTGACTTTACGATATCGTAGACAGTGCGCGGTGTGGGCGCCAGCGGTGGCATACTTGCGCTTGTGGGCACCGTCTACTGCTGTGCTAAAGTCGCAGCGCAGTGCACTGCAGAGGAACAGTGGCTGATGAAAAGACGGTGGGAGAGGTGGCGATGGTGGAGAGAGGGCGGGAGAGGCGACAGGCGAGGTGCCGTGGCAGTGCGTGCACTCGTACACACACATATATATATGCGTGTGTGTGTGCCTTCAATAGCATTACATGTGCGTTGGTAAGACTGTGCGCGTGAAGAGCACAGAGAGAGGGAGAGAGGCCGTAGGAGGAGTTCGGGTGGGGGTCAAAGAAGCGGGGAGGCAGGCAGCAGCTTGCAAGACGCCTTTGCGGCAAGCCTGCCCAGCCGCGTGACCTGCATGCACACCAGAGAGAGAGGAAACACGCTACTGCATATATACCCCTCCCCCCGTATGCCCCATACCCGCAGACACGCAAGGTTTAGCGGCAGGTCGTCGCTCTTCTCCCTCTCTCGCCTCCTCTCTCGTCCTCCTAACAGTCCCCTCTAACGCCCTCTCCTCATTGACATCTTTTCCCTGTTTATGCGTATCACAGCCTCTGAGGCTTATCGATTTTCAGCTGTCGTGAGGCGACACATATATATATAAATGATGATCCTTGAGGAAGGGAAAAAGGAGACGAGGAGTGGCACTGTAGTGCGTCAACTGCAGGTGGCGCATTCCTCACACGCCCTTCCGCTCCCGCCCACATCCGATGGACGAGAGGGGAGTAGCCGATGGCAGAGCACGCCGTTGCTTGCTTACTGCGTTTAAGCGTCTGTCTCTGCCTTGAGACGTCTTAAATTTTTGAGATGTCGTGACTGCCGCTCTCGCGCAAACCGGCGCCGGACATGCGCACAAACCTCGCGCGCTGCTGCATCTCCGGAATGCTGTGCGAGCCGCAGTAGGATATGCCCGAGCGCAGTCCACCAACAAGCTGCTTTAGAATCGGCGCGAGAGGGCCTTTGCACGGCACGCTACCCTCCACACCTTCCGGCACGAGGTCGTTGAAGACGTCCTCGTCAAGGCGCTTCTCGCGTTCGGCCTTGCTGATGTTCGCACCAAAGCCGGCCATGCCCCGAATGATCTTCACCTTCTTCCCATCCTTCACCAGCACACGGCCTGGCGCTTCATCTGTGCCCGCCAGCATGTTGCCCAGCATTACCGTGTCAGCGCCCGCAGCGATCGCCTTGCAGATGTCTCCGGCTGTCTTCACACCGCCGTCGGCGATGCAGGGCACACCGTGCTTCTTTGCCACGCGAACACAGTCCATCACTGCAGACAGCTGCGGCACGCCAGAGCCGGCCACAAGGCGCGTAATGCATATACTGCCCGGCCCCACACCAATCTTCAAGCCATCCGCGCCCGCGTCGATTAGGTCTTGCGCGGCTTCCGCTGTGGCGATGTTGCCAGCGATAATGTCCACCTTGTTGGTGCGTGGGTTCCTCTTGAGCGCCTTCAGCATGTCGATGCAGAGGTCGCTGTGCCCGTGCGCGACATCCACGACGAGCACGTCCACACCCGCATCCACGAGAGCGGCGGCGCGGCCGTGATCTTCCTCCTTCACGCCAATGGCGGCGCCGACAATGAGGCGGCCGCGTGAGTCAAGGGTGGCGTTGGGGTTGCCCGTCAGCTTCAAAATATCTGACTGAGTGATGAGATAGAGCAGCTCGCCTTTGGGGCCCAGCAACGGAATGTTGCTGGTCCGCTTCACACGCATCTCTTCGCGCGCCTCCTCCAGTGTGATGGCGGTGTTCGTCGAGACAACCATGCGGCTCACCGGCGTCATGAGGGCTTCGACGAGGGCAGAGTCGCTGGCAAAGACAAGGTCGCTCTTGCCGAGCACACCACGGAGGCGACGGCTAGTGAAGTCGTCCACCACCATAAGGCAGCTGACGCCGCCTTTGCGCCCAGACCAGTTCAGCTCCTCGAGAGCCTCCGCCTTTGTTGCCGACGGGAGGATCATGCGTGGGTCTTCAATCAGGAAAGACTGCGCGCGCTTCACTTTTCGCACCATCGCGCACTGCTCCTCAACGGTGCAAAAGCGGTGCAAGATACCGATCCCGCCCTCGCGCGCCATCGCCACGGCCGTCTTGTCCTCGCACACGGTGTCCATGTTACTGGCGACGATCGGGATCTTCAGCTCGATGCTGCGGCTGAGGCGGGTGCTTGTGTTGACGGCCTTGCGAGAACGCACAGGACTGCGCTGCGGAATGAGCAGGACGTCATCGTACGTTAGACCCTGAGGGAGGATGGGCAGACTGCCGTGGGCTGCCATGACTGGCCGACAGGGGAGTGAGTAGAGGGGGAGGAGCTGGCGGGGGGGAGGAGGAGGAGGAGGAAATGGTGAGGAGGGCAGGGCAGTGGAGGCTTGACGTGGAGGAGTCGCTAATGTATATATGCATGTATGTGTATGTATGCAGAGAGAGGGAGAGAGGGGGAGAGAGACGTCGTTGGGGAGAGACACGGCGGCGGCCCTTTTCAGTCTTATTTTCGCGTTTTCCTTTTTAGGCGGCGGCCGGCAGCGCCTTTCGCGTGCCAACGGACGCACGCAGACGGACAGACAGACGGGCACTTAGGTTATACGCGCGTGCACACACCTCTTTTACACCCCTTAGCCATGAAGAGGCGACCACCACCAACAGGCGCGCATAGGCGAATGAGAGGGTTGCCCCCCACTCGAGGCGTGATCCAGAGCAGCTCGACACGCTGCTTTCGGCCCGCCCTCCGCTCGCCTCATCCTTTAGCAACGCAACTTCTGATCCCTTTCCCATTGGCTCCGCACGATGACGGCGCCCTCTGACAAGCGGTTGCCGGCGCCTTCCTCGGCAACTTACGGCCTGCTGGTCCAGGTCAGGGTGAAGGCAGGGCTCGGCGGAGGTACAAAAGACCGGAGCGCCTCCATAACCTCAACCGCCGACGGCTTTATCACCACGAAGTCGAAGACGCACTCCTCCAGGAAGCCTTCCGCGATGAGGTGCCTCAGCAGCGCGATGAACGGCTCGAAGAATCCGCAGACATTCACGATACCGATCTTGGGCCGATAGGCGTTCAGCTGGAACAGCGTAATGACCTCCAGCAGCTCATCAAAGGTGCCGACACCGCCTGGCAACGCAACCACCGTGTTGGCATGGGCGAACATGATGCTCTTCCGCTCCGACATGGTGGCTGTCATGTAGAGGCGGTCGCCGATCATCGATCCCGATATCTCGCGCTCCGACAGGGAGCTGGGGATGACGGAGATGACCCTGCCATGCAGCGCGTGCGCCTCCTTCGCCAACTCGCCCATCACACCAACCGTGCCGCCTCCGTAGACGAGCGGCTGCTTTGCCTCTTCGACGATGTACCTGGCAAGCGCCTTGGCCTCCTGCGTGTAGGCGGGCTTTCTGCCGCTACGCGCACCAGCGAAAACCAACACACCCTTTCGCAAGAGCGGGTCGGCACTGTCCGCGTCAGAGCACTCCGGGGGCCTGCTGAGCATTACCCGCTGCACGCCGGCGCTGCTGCCCACTGTCAACTTCTGTTCCTCCACAGCGATGCCCTCCACGACTTGGAAGAGGTTCTGCAGGTGTGCGCTCTTTAGGTGAACCTCTTCAAAGTCGTGAAGGCTGCTGTAGCGCTCCATGACGAGGTACTGGTGAGACACCGGCCGGCCGTTCTCGAACACCTGATGAAGTTCATAGGTCAGGGCGCCGGGCTCATTACGCACGACATGCTGCAGCAGCGGGGCGAAGGCGTTGAGGAACTGCTGCTCTGCCTCGTCGTCGCGAAGCTTCACAGTAAAGACAGCCGCCACGACCATTTTCCTTTGCACGTTTGCACGCCGAAATGTGCTGTCGGGGGACAGCAGACCTGAGGGGCGGGGAGGCGCGCTTCCGTTAAGGTCGGCTAGGATAGGTAATGCACCAGCTGAGTATGAGGAGAGCTTCGACGTGGAGGGGAAAGGGGCGGGCAGAGATGGGGGGGGAGGCGGCGTTGGAGTTGCCCAATACACACGCAGACACATACAATCAGGTGGAGGGGAAGGGGGGGCGAAAGACCCACCCCCCTTTCCTTGAGCGACAAGTTGTAAGCGCTGCCCTTTTTCATCACCAACAGTGAGCGTACAACGAAGGGTGAAAACGAAGTGCTGACGGAGGGGCAGAAAAAGAGCACAAGGGCGAGCTCGTGCTAAGGTCAGGGGCGCCATCAGCCGTTTTTGGATGTAGAGAGAGTCCATCAGCGACGTACCTTGTGCTGGCTCACCAACTGCCTCTCTGCACAGCTCCGACGCCATCGCGTCCCCTGCGAGACCGCGAGCACGGCCGCACTAGCCGTGTCATCCAACCATGCCTTCATATCCGGGTGGACGCGTTCCGTGCCGCTTCGCCTCCCTTTTGTTTTCGGCAAAGCTGCCGCGATACGCCACTTCATGACGCATTTGAAGAACAGACACACGCACAGGCAGACAGGCAGACAGAGAGAGGCGTATACACAGAGACAACAATGGGAGCGCATAGGTGTACCCATCGAGTTGGCATCACCTGGCAAGGAAGGAGGGGGAGATGACGAGAGTAGACAGCAACGCAAAGGAATTCAAGAACAGGAAAAGCAGTCGATGCACATCGGAGGCGTAAAGGCGGCGGCCAGTCGTGGTGCGACGAGAACCCGACACTCGTCTTCCCCCTTTCCTTCCCTCTCCACGCACCTCCACCGCTGTTTCTGCAGAAGAAAGGAGGGGGAGGAGGGGTGGTGGTGGTGGGGACAACGAAAACTATCGCAGATAGATCGCAGCAGCAACGGCAGCGGAGCACCAAATGAAATAGTGGCTTACATGTACATCCATCAATGAATAGAGGTATGTCTCACCGTGGGAAGAGCCACCGGCATGAGCAGGAGGAGGAGGGGGGCAACAGCCACACAATAGAAACGAAAACGCCACTGACATCGAGTTCCAAACGCAAGCGCACAAATCCCTATATATATATATATGCATGCGTAGGCGAGCAACGGTGAGGAAGAGAGGGAGAGCAATGCCATGTAGAAGTGAAAGACACATCCGCTCAGTGAAGAAGAGAAAAAAAAGCTGACCTCTCTCAACGGCAACACATAGGTGCCGAAGCCGTTGCACGACGGAGAAAGGGGAGGGGGGAGGGGGTGACGCATATAAATATAAATATAATCTGTAAGTATCTGGAGGAAGAAAGTGCAGAGATGGGGAGAGGAATAGATGAGGAACAGCGACGGCGAGGGTGCCCTGCGCAGCCTATTCGCATCATCCGCGGAAGGCAGATCCCGTGCTTGCCCCCCCCTCCTCCCTTCTCCGCTCCGCAGACTTGACCGTATCCTCCCCCCACCCCCTTCCGCAGAAATTTTTGTTACCCCCCTCCCCTTTTTGTTTCCCTCCCGGTGTCGGCAAACGAGCAAAAGGCGACACTGACGGTGCCAAACAGAGAGGGAGAGAAGTCCGCAACTCAGCCTGCGCGGCGGTACTCCGACCCCCCCTCTGTGATCTCACTTGTTTACATCGTTCACACCCTTTCCTCTTTGCACTTCCTTTACCCCCCCCCCCCGAAAGGCTACGCACATCCTTGAGATGGTGATTGAGGAGGGGAGGGAAGAGGGGGAGGGGCAGAGCCCTCTCTCTGAAGAGAACACATGAAGGGGAGCGACACGGTATAAAAGGGGCGTACGGGAGGAGGCAGAAGACGGGGCAGGAGGATTGACTATGACGTTTACGTATATATGTATTTATGTTTACTCACACAAACACACGCATACAAGCGAAAAAAAAACTAACGAGAAGCACGGGGTAGACGTGCCTTCCTTCGACAAAAAAAATGCCCATCGTCAAGAGGGCGAAGACGATGAAAGGGGGAAAGCCCACCCCTCCTCCCCTCTTCTTCAGACGAGAAGTGCAACGCAACAGAGAAAGTATATATATATATATGTATGTATATGTTGAAAAACTAACGACGACAACACCTTTGAGAGGGCGGAGATGAGAAGCAATGAGGAGGGAGGGGGCGGGAGGTGCGTGTGCGTGCGATGGAGGAGGCAGCAGAAAGACGTCCCGGCACAAAAAAGGGTGAGGGAGAAAGAGCAAAGGGGCCCCTCCGGTAGAGATACACCCGTCCTACACACATGGGCAGCTAATGGGGCGAGGCGAGAGACAGCGCCAAGGAAACACACGAAGCGACGGTCCATAGCGTAACACAGAGCACAGCGCAATAGAGCAATAAGAAGAGGGAAGGAGGAAGAAGGAGAGGGATCATAAAGCCGCGTGGCCGCTTCTCAGCCTCACACATTCACAGACAGACTTTAGCACGGGCCAGAAGTCGAGCACCACCGACGATGGTCGAGACACACACACACACATTTACACACACAGAGAGAAAGAGCGACACAAAGAAATAGAAGATGAAATGTCGGGAGGGGTAGGGGTAGGGGTGTGGTGTGGTGTGCGCATGTACGTTCCAGTCGTACAACCACTTCCCCCCTCCCCCATTCCCCTTCAATGGCAGTTCCATCTGCTGAAGAGGAGAGTCAAATGGACATCGACCAGCAAAGACGAGTTCCACCGAACGAGTGAGGGAAGAGGTAAAGGAGAGGTTCACTGTATATGTTTCGCTGCGTACAGATTCGCGTGGCGCGCTCACCTCGAGGTAGCTCAAGCCGTCCACACTGGTGTGGGCAGCGTGAGACGCATCGGGGTCGCACTGATACGTTCCACATCACATGCATGGTACCAACGTGTGAGCTGTCGCAGCTGACCATGACGCGGCGCCATGCACACCGACGTATTCCTCTGACCTCTCCACACTGCAGAAGCCTGACGCTGCGAGGTGACCACGAGAGACGGCGCAGCATGGGCAAGGGAAGGAGAGAGCACTGGACATACCCGCACGCAGACCGGAGTACTGGACCTCTGAGATGCTGCGCGCACTGAGAGGTGTGTGTGTGTGCCCCCGGCATGAGGGGATCAAAGGAAGCGTTAGCACAACAAAGAGGAACAAGATAGCGTCACGGGGGAGTACGGCAGCGAGAGGGACACCGCATAGCGTCACTTTTTCTTTCGGTAAGGGTGTACACGGCCTGAGGTGGGAGAGGAGGGTGGTGGACGTGAAGAAAGAGAGAGAGGGAGAGAGATGAAAAGGTAACACAAAGACGTAAAGCGAAGAAGAGGCTGAGCAGTAGAGAGGGAGGAGGGCTGGGGGGAGTCAGTTGAAGCGGAAGGGCCAAAGAACACACACACACACACTTATACACACACACCAATGGTCAGCACCATTTCAAGAGAAGGAAGGCGACGGCGGCGTATGAGTCTGCACATCACTTCTCTTACTACGAGTGCTCGGAGTCGTCTGAGGGATCTGCCGCGCCACGCCTCGCCACCGTCTTGGCGCTGCGCACCTCACCCATAGCGAAGAGGTCGTCCTTGCGACGCCGCTCCTGCTTTGCGCGCTCGAGGGCGTTTTGGATTTGCTCCTTCTGCTCCACTGCCTCCGCCTCGTCATCGGAGAGCTCCATGCGGCGCAGCATACGCAGCTGCTCCATCTTCTTCTCTTCCAACGCGTTGCGCAGGTCTTCGCACTCGCACACCTTCATGTCAAACCGTGCCTCCCAACCGTTCAGTTCCTCCTGCAGCCTGTGCATCTTCTTCTTCAGTTTCTTTTGGCGAAGAGCCATTTCGCTGAGCTCGACATTGCGCTGCTCCGAAAATTCGGTCACACGTTTGTTGATGAGCTGCTGCATCTGCGCATCTTTGCACTCTAGCTGTTCGCGAAACTGCTGCTCCAGCGCCACGAGGGCCTCGGTCTTGTCTCGCAGCGAGGTTTGGAAGTACTCCGCCTTCTCGTTGTTCTTGACGATGATTGCCTTCTGCTTCTCCAGCAAGGTGCGCAGCTGATCCAACTGGTCGGAGCGCTCGCGCAGGCGGGTCTCCAGCCGCGTCACATCGTCCTCATAACGGGAGGCGTCCGCCAGCTTCGCCTCGTACTCATGCTGCAGCTTGGCGAGCTGTCGGTCGTGCTGCGCCATGGTAGACTCCGCCTTGGCCAGCTCCGTGCGTTGGGCCTCCAGTTCCGCGTAAAGTGCCTCGCGAGAGGCAGTCACGTTCACCACCTTGGCCTTCGCTTCTTCAAGCTCCGCCTGCAGCCTGCTAATGGCGGCGGCGCTCTGGGCCGCCACGCTGGCGGACGGCTGCAGCTCCAGCGCCACGGCGGGGTCGGCCGCTGCCTTCGTCATGGGGGCGGAGTCCGAGTGCTGCCGGGGTGCAGCCACCGCGGCGGTCGAGCCCGACCCCGTGGACGCCACCGCCATCAGCTGACGCCGCAAATTCTCATTTTCCTCACGCAGAAGTTTCATCGCCGCTGCGCCGCTGTCGTCGATCTTCAGGGCCGCCAGCAGCTTCTCCTGTTGCTGCCTCAGGGCCGCCGCTACTGGAGCGTCGTCGCCACTACCGCCAAGCGCTTGTGAGGTGCCCTTCCACTCGGCCAGCTCTTCCTTCACTTCCGCCAGGTGCCGCTCCAGCTGCGCCTTACTGGACTTGAGCTCCTTCTTGGTTGCCTTGTGCTCCGCCTGCGACGCTTTGAGGTCCGCCGTCAGAGACTGGATCTTCTCGAGCAAGGCTGCCTCACCGCCCTCTTCGACCTTTTTCTTGACGCTTCGAAGCACCTCCTCGAGTGACTTCGTCGCCTGCAGCTGCTCCAGCGTCTGCGCCGCCTTCTCCTTTGGTGTCAGGAGGCAGTTGTAGCACTGCGACCAGACGTCCTTCAGCGCCGACTGCATTGCCGCCCCACTGCTTTCAGAGATCTGCAGCTGATTCTGCAGCTGGCTAATCTCGTCTTCCATGGAAAGGAGGCGGGCGCTAAAGGACTGCCGCTCTCCTGCGAGGGTGGCCTTCACTGTTTCGTAGTCGACCATATCGGCTTCGCGGCTCTTTGTGGCGTTGTCCAGTTGTACCTCCAGGTCGCCAACCCTCTCCTGAAGGTGCTCCACCTCCTTCTCCAGCCCGGCCGTGCCCTCGTTCTCGTACTTGGCCAGTTTATCGCGCAGCTCCTTCACCATTTCCGTCAACTCGGCAATCTTCTGATCCTTCGAGTCCATGTTCACGACCGGCTTGTTCTTGATCTGCTTGGCGCGATCGGCGAAGCGCAGTGTCGACACCGTCTCCGACATGTTGCGCTCGCTGGGATTGATGTTGGCAAACATGACGGTCTTGCTGTTTCCTCCAAGCGAGTCCTTCAGCAGCATCGTCAGAGGGCTGCTGCGGAACGGGACGTGGGCGCCGCCCTTGACGATGGTGTCGATGACGGTGCCGAGCGCGCTCAGCGAGAGGTTGATGTTGCACCCTTCCTTTAGGGTGTCACCCGAGGCGCCGGTCTTGCCCTGGCGCTCCGAGCCAGCCAGATCGACCAGGTTCAGCTTACTCGCCACGGCGCGGGTGCTACCGTCCTCAAGCGTCTCGGTGCACTCCAAGATGAGTGAGAAAACAGAGTGCGAGCGGCTGCTGTCCGCGTTCAGCTCCGTGGACCCGACGCGGCGACGGTCCGTGCCCTCCTCCAGGTGCCGGATGACATCTTCCGGGAACTTGACCTGCGCCACGACAGCGCCCTGGACAAAAAAGGTATGATCCTTATTCTCGCGGATATCGAGCGGCACCTGCTGCTTGGCCAGCAGGTCACGCACCTTGCCATTGTACAGCTCCATGAAGGAGACGTACATGCTGACGGTTGTACCGGGCACCTCCTGTTTCTTTTTCTTTGCCGAGTTGAAAATGTACTTGACGCAGCGGGGGATGACCCCCTCAAGCGCGTCGTCGCCCATCACTCCCGTCATGGTGTGTGTCTTTCCGGAGCCGGACTGGCCGTAGGCGAATACTGTCGCATTGAAGCCGCTGAGCACGGACTCCGTCAGAGGCATAATGAACTGTGTGAATATGTCCTGCTGGGAGAAGCTGTTGCTGATCACCGCGTCAAATGTCCAGCGGTCGGGCTCGCCGATGATGCTCTTCACCGCCACGGTGTTCTGCACCATGTCAAGGTCGACGCAGCTCTTGTGGCCCGCCGCCTTCTCCTTTTCGCTCAGGGGACGACATCGCACGAGCACCTTTATGTTCTCCGCCCCAGCGGCGTGATCCTTCTTGCCCATCGACGATGGCGCGGCGGGAGGAGGAGGAGAAGTTTTGCACGACACCGCCACGCGCTAGACCTGTAGGAGCGCGCCTGTACGCGTACAGGGGCAAGAAGAGAGAGAGGGAGATCTAGAGGACGTGGTGGTGAATGTATCTGTGTATGGGGTGGGAGGCAGAGAGGTGGGTTGGGGGCTCCTGCGATGAAGGGTGAAGGGGCGTTAGGGATGACGGAGTTCCCTCCGCTTTGCAAGACGCTAAGCGCAAATGTGCTTTTAATGTGTGCGTGTGTGCGTGTCTGCCGATACATCCACTGCTGCTTTCCTTCTTCCCGAATGGCTAAGGAGTGTTTGAGTCCATTGGCAACAGCGCACAGTCGATGAGTGTGCGCGTACGCGCATGATTCGTGTGGGGTGGTCGTGGGAACGACGGCCGTAAGGAAAAGGAAGGTGCGAATGGGGGCCGAGAGAGCAGAAAATGACTGAGAGGAGTGTGGAGGGGTGCTGGATCTGCTACCGCCCCCCCCCCCCGTGCACAGTTACACTGCTCTGCTTCCCTTCTTGCTCTCTTTCACACCGAGGCACGTACAAACGCCCGCGGGCACGCAAGGCGGCAGCTTTCACCTCTGATGTGCGCTTTCAGTCATGCGAGAACTCGGAGGAAGTCGTGTGTCGGGGCGGACGAGGGGGAGGAGGAGATGGGAGAGGGTGGGTGAGCAGGGGGAGCGCGACGATGGAGGGCATCGCACATCCGCACACACGCGCCGCTACCGCTGTGCTTCACAGGAAGCATTAGGCAACCGCCCAAACCAATCGAACAAACGAGATAAATGCGACGCAGCTGATTAAATGACCCCGCGAGGCTATCCTTCACTATCACTTGTTGGCCCCGGCCCGCGTACCATCGCCTCCGCAGGCGGCACGGAAGAGAAGGGAAGAGAGGGCAGTGCGTGTGTGTGTGTGGGGGGCTCTTCTTAGACTATGTAACGTTCTGCGTCGCGGCGGCGGCTTCGTCTTCCCATGCCTTCAGCGCCGCCAGTATATCCGCCGACACTACCGGCTCAACGACCAGGGGTAGAGGTCTTTCACGTGCTGTCGGACGCAGCTGCATCCCGTTCAGCACCTTCAAAGCCCGCACCGCGGTGGATGTCGAGGTGAACACGACCTCAACCGTCTTCGTGTTTGGGTGGATCACGGCCACCGCGTCACCGCGAGGAAGATTACCCATCTCGGTGACGTCTGCGGAGGCAAGGGGCGCCCAGGAGAGCTTGGATGTCGCCTCTTTCGACAAGTACCGAGTTGGCGCGGCTGCCGGCGAGGGTGCGCCTTGTCGCAGTGGGCGACGTTCATGGCCAGCCGCTGCCGTTGCCGCGGCGGCAGCAGGCATGTTGCCAGAGCTGCGGCGCACCATACAGCTCACCAGCTCATTGGCGTCCTTTCCCTTGCAGACGTGCTGAACGCACAGCTCTCGCACTTCCATGGCGCCCATGTTCAGAGGCACGTTGTGTACCCGAACGACGTGGCTCGAAAGGCGGGTCACACCCGCTGCATCGATGAAGGTGCTGAGCGCGCATCGACGCTGCAGGTGCTGCAGCAGACTCGCACGGCTCAATGGGTTTCCCGGAGAAAGAACGCTTCCTTCGA
This sequence comes from Leishmania martiniquensis, assembly GCF_017916325.1. NCBI lineage: Eukaryota > Euglenozoa > Kinetoplastea > Trypanosomatida > Trypanosomatidae > Leishmania > Leishmania martiniquensis. The sequence continues at coordinate 388,856 of NC_090152.1, forward strand.
CGCTCTCCATGTCGACTCCAGACGCCGCCATGCGATCGACGACGGCGCTAAGGCGATCCGCGGCGAAAATGTTGATGGCGAGCTGATCTAGCCGAGCTTCCAGCGTGGCTACCTGCTGCGCTAGCTGCGCGCTTGAGGGCGAAGTGGCGGGTGCGACTGTCGTGACCGTTTGTGGCGCAGGCATAGGGGAGACACCGCCGTTACAGCTTGCCGAGGGCGGGGCGCGTGCATCGAAGCGGGGCTCCGGCAGTGATGGAGCGTCCTCCTCCTCCTTACCGCTGCCCGTTGCTACTTGTCCCCCTGAAGAGTCGGCAAGCTGCCGTCGTTCCATTTGCTGCACGAGCAGGTCAGTGTTTCGCTGGCCTAAGACCACTTCTCCGATGGTGCGATGCACCTCGTTGAGCTTCCCCTGCAGGCTATCCGCAGTACTCTCTATCTGCGCCACGCGCCGCGTAAGGAGCAGGAGCTCTTGCTGTATCAACCGAACTGTTTCTTCCTGTGCGCACAGCGTGTGTTGGGTCCGACGTGTGAGCTCGCGTAGCTGATCGACAGCGCGCGTGAGGGCCGAGAGTGCTGATGAAGGTCCCGGAGAATCCGTTGCCGGAGAGGCAGACGGTGCCGCGCTTGTGCGAGTGCCCTCTGATGCTGGGAGAGACGCACTTGCTGCTTCTCGCGCCACGGAGGCACTGTCACAAGCATTTAGAATTCTTTCGTGTTCCCCAGTGGGACGGGAGGTTCCGCGAAGGCAAAGCGGCGTTCTCGCCAGCGAGAGCCGGCGCACCGTTATCCTCCACATGTGCGCGTGTGTGCTGGAGGAGCACAAACAAAAAGAAGGAGCAACAGAGACGCCAGAAGCCAACGCGACGTGTGGCCGACGACGAGGGAAAGAGAGAGAGATTGTGTGTGTGTGTATCGCTGGGATGGGGAGACAAAAATGACGCGCACCTGCTGAGAACCAGCGCTACTTTTGAAGAGTGCGTGATGCTCCTATTCTCAGAGCGAGAGAGAGAGTATGCAGATATCCCCCCTTTTTTGTACATGAGGAATGGGGACGAGGGATAACGTGTGCGCGGCGTGCTGGAAGCACAACGATGAGAGAAAGAGAGGGGGCAGAGCGATGATGATGAGGGGATGAGAGCGTCGCCTCATCGCCCTCACCCCCTCATCGCGGCCTCGCTCCTTTTCCTGCTTTCTCCAGCTGTTTCTTCTCTCCGTGACAAGGGCTCGACCTGCTGCAGCGCAAGAAGAGGATGGAGGACTGGAGCGGGATGTAAATGTGCGCTAGCGCACGCCGCTGCCGGGTCACCGCTCTCTCTCTCCCTCTCGCGTGCGCGCGCTCCCCTACCTCCCCGTCCCCTCCAACACATACGAGCACAGGCGACAAGCAGAGCTTCATTAGTCGTGCTGAAAAAAAAAGCCGATGGTTACGTGATGGGGCCCGTGCGCAGCGAAAGGAAGGCGGTCGTGCATACCCCCCCTTCGCTCACCCCATGATGGGCACATGTGACTGAGCCCAGCGGCCTCGGGCGGACGCGCAGCAGAGGTAGGTGCCACTGCCCTCTCGTCATCTCGCCTAGCTGGAGTCGTGTATGCGCTTTAGCTTTCCATCAAAGAAGCGATGGCGACCAGCACGGCCGAGGCGTACTCCGCCACAGCGCTGGAAGAGCTCCTTGTCGGACATGCGGGTCACATCGCTGACATGATCGTTCTTCGATCGCTTACTATCTGTACAATCGTCACTGTCGCTGCCGCTGTTCGAGGGGGAGGAGACTGCAGCACGGCGTTGCCGCTTCACTGCCGCGCGATCCGCAACTGTCAGCTTCTCTCTTTCCGACGTTATGACCGCGCTGCTGCTGTTGCTGTTGCTGGTGGTGGAACCCATATCACTCGATGCGCCTTCATCTGCTGGGTGGCCGTGCGCCGTGCTCGACCGCTGCTGCCGCTTCGTCGTCTCTTTGCGGAGCTCGCCGTAGATGGCGTCAAGCTCGATGGCGTGGGCCGAAGCCAAGCTGCCAGCCTGCGCGGGGTCCGCGGCATGGCCGAGGCCGGTGGCGGTGTGAGGGTCGCGGCGAGTGACCTTCACGTACGACTTGATGCCAGAGCGCTCCTTTCCAAGTCCCTCGCCCTCCTTCCACCCATACTTCTCCATCATCTTCTTTGCGACGGCGGACATGGTCACGGCCCTGGATGCAGTCGTATTGCCGGATACGCTCGCCCGCTTTCGTTTCCTCTTCGTTTGCACGCGCGATGGCGATGGAGACCGATGCCGGCAGAGACGTGCGATGCTCGCTGGAGACGCTGCCGCGTACACGCTCCGGTATGGTAGGCGCGTTGGACACACACACACACACACCTACACAAAAGGGAAAGAGAAAAGTCACTGCTCCGCAGCTACGCAGATGTGGGGAAGATCTCGAAGAAGAGATATATGGCGGTGAAGCTGTGCGTTGGTGTGGTGCGGGTGCACACAGCTGCTTGCCTACATGCGAGCAGTCTCTCCATAGAAGCCGTACCGAAGGTGTTGTGAAAGAGAAAGCAGAGAATAAAGAAAGGGCAAAGAGGGGGCCAGTGGAGTACCCAGAGGCGGGGAGGATAGAGAGAAATGGGTGCGAGTGCGTAGTCACTGAAGGTGTGGAGGAGGTATGAGAAGAGGGAGGCGTGGATGTATCCGGCCCTATTGCGCATACACCCTTCGCAGTGCAGGCTGCAGAGGCATGGAGCCGAAGTGCGCCTCGACTCTTGCTTGCATGCAGGTGCTACTGCTGCTGCTGTACCCTTCTCAGCTCCTCTTTCCTTCCTCTCATTTTCCATGGTGCGCGCTTCACAACAGCGCCCTCCCCCTCCCCCCTCCTCGACGGAACGCCCACAGCTGAGAAGGGCCACCACATCGCACCATTCCTCGGACCAGGGGTGGGGTGGGGGTGGGGAAAGGGCAGGAGAGACTGTGAGACGCCACGCAAAGTGCACCAGCTGTGCCCCTCAAGGCTGCACACACACACACACACTGCAGCGCAGCGGAGGAGACATCGAGTCGAGTTGTTGCTCATCAGGAAAGAAGTGAACACAGCATCAAAGGAAAAAAAGATAGCAAAGGAGAAGGGGACCCGCACCCACAGACAGACACAAACACACACAGGCACAACGACACTCGAGTAGGCCATCCACGCGCTCAACTACACGCAAGCAAAGAGAGAGAGAGAGGGGGAAGGGGAGGGGAGGGTGAAGGCAAACGCGCAGATAGACAAGAAAAAATGGCGCCGCGGCATCCATCATACACAACGCACCAGCCCACAAACACACACACACACACAGGCACGCACATAACGTAAGCCCCCCTCCACCCCCACCGCGCAGTCGCTCGTTACGACGTCATCGTTACACAGCCGGGGTGGCGTGAGAAGGGGCGGGTGGTGGTGAGGAGTTCATAAAGAGAGTCATCGCAAAGGAGAGCAAGAAGAAAAAAGCACCCATACACCCGCATAAAGAAGGCACTTGTGACAACTTGCTCGTGAACCGAATGAGTACCGCTGCTCACTGAAGACGAGCACACACACACACACACTTACAGAGAGACAGACAGACACGCACACAGATGAAAGAGAAGTGCGCGGAAGAAGCCCTCTCCCTCTCCCCCCCACCCCCACCCACCCCCACAGAAAGAGGGGATATGGGGGTGGGGGTGGGGAGAGGGAGAGGGAAAAGGAAAACAAACGAGCGCCGGAGAGAGTAGGGAGTATACATAATGTCCTCCTCCTCTTCCTCCTCTCTCTCTCTGCGCCCATGTCGACATAGTGGTGGAAGACTGCTAGAAGGACACGCGAGGGGGAAGCCGGGAGGAGAGGTGGGGAAGGCGGTGAGCCGGAAAACAGAACAGATCACACAGATATGAGACGGCGGTGACAAACAGCAACAACAACAAAAAAGAGGCGAAGACAGAAGCAATACAAAACACACAACCGCCGACTTCCGTGTGCGTAAGGAGAGGGGCATCACCCACCATCACACCGACGCGTTTACCGGCAAAGTCAAGTTGAAGGCACACACACATACACACCAATGCGGCCCCCATAGACGCCAGCGCAGACACGCATACGTGCGGAGAACCACGAGAAAAGAGGAAAGCCACCATCGACAGCAGCAACACGAGATGAGAGAGAGAGACAGAGAGAGAGAGGGAGACGCAGGAGCCGAATGGACATCAGGAGTGAGAAAAAAAGGGGGAGAGGGGTGGGGAGGAGAAGGGAGGAATGGGCGCGTTATCTGTAAAAACAGAGACGCACATCCAAACAGACGACCAAGAGGCGAGCGCTGCAAGCAGAAACGAAGCGCACACCACCCATCGTCACACACCTACACACACACACACACACACACAGAGTCCGTGACTGAAGCTTACGCGCAGAAAGATACGAGAGCAGAATACAAACCGCGACGGAAGAGGCGGGCCTTCCCCCTCCTCCCTCTTTTTTTTCGACGCGAATGAAAAGAAATACAGATAGGCGGCGCTTCATGAGCCCAAAGTGAGGGTGCGGATACGGTGGTGGCGGTGTATGTGTGTGTGTAGGGGATTAGGCTGGAGGAGGAGGGAGAGAGGGGGGACAGGGATGAAGGAACAACGAGAGATGAAGTTGATATATATATATATATCCAACCCGGAAAAAACAGAGGCAGATAAACAAGCGAGATGCTAAGAGGCGCGAAGATCACCTCGCTCCCCACGCTCCCTTCCACCCACTCCAACGACCGTGAAGAACGAAAGGGAGCGAAATCGAAGAGAAAGCGCGCACACACACACGGACACATGGGAGGGAGGAAAGTCAACAGAGAGAGAGACGGCAGCCGAAGCGACGCGCTCCTCTTCGCCTCCTTCCGCCCTTCCTTTCGGCTCTTTCTGCTTCGTTTCCTTCGCCTCGATAAAGGACCACATAATACCACGCATGCGCCACCTCCACCTCCTCCTTTCCGCGTACGTGTGCGCATGTGCAGGTACCATTTTCTTTAGCCTTCGGTGTCTCGCTTGCCGTCCCCTACTTGCGCCTGCCTCCCTCTTCCCCCCTCCCCCTCTCTCTGCGCGGGCATGCAGCAGCTCACCTATAGGCACCTCACATTCATAGATGTAGAAACATGCTCGTGATGACATAAATGCGCGTGCACACACACATACACATACGAGTGCATATACGCCCTCCTCTGTTGTCACCCGCGCACGCTCGGAACGCGTTGGCTGAGGGGGAGAGACGAGACTCACAACAGGAGGGATCGCACAGACATGTGCTCCATAGGGAGGCAGGCAAAGGGCAAGAGAGGGGGACAGAAGGGCGTTGATAGAGAGAGAGAAAAAGGAGGGGACGGAGGAGACGTCATGGCACACAGACACAACAAGAGGACATAGAGAAGAAGGAGAGGGAGGGGAGAAGGCGGTAGTGGTGATAATTGAAAGCAAAGGAAGATGGAGAAGGGAGGGAGGAGACTGAGACCGATGAACGGCGGACACCATTTCCGGAAGCAAACAAACACAAACACACACAGAGAGAGAGACAGAGAGGTGCAAAGCTCACCAAAGATACGGTGAGGGACCGCAGATGCACACCCTATCACACAGAAGGGCGCAGTTGCGCCATCGACGAGGCGAAACAATAACCACAGTCAGCATAGCGCGATTCAAATAGAGGCCTCAGAGAGGGGGAGAAGGGAGCGAGGGTGCCCCAGTTTCAGGCTGCCTCATCTCCGGCTCACCAACTATCAGCGAAACAAAGGCGACCATGTAGGAAAGGTAAGAGGAGAACATATGAAATATACAGCACAGGGGCACATACACATACACACACACACACAGGGCCGCGCTTCTCCCCTCTTTCGATTTCTGCGCCTGATCAGCTACGTGCACACAGACATACATGCAGAGAAAGTCAGAGAAAGGAGGGGGGGAGTGGAGGTAGCGATCGCCATACATTGCGATGGTGATGTGTGCGCGGGTGCTCGGCACTGCATGACTGTCTTCTTTTCTATGAACTCGTCTTCCTTTGGCTGCTACGAGGTCGCTTGGGAGCGTGTGCTAGGGTGCTGGTGGATGGTGAGGGCTGCGATACGCCTAACAAGTTCAACTCGGTTGTCCTCCTTGTCCCCGCTGCGCTCTTTCCACACTCCCCACTCTTTTCATGCTTTACCGGCACACTTTTTCATCACCAAAACGTACTTGTACATAAGAATACACACACGCACGGGAACAGAGACGGCGTGCTCGCAAGGAAAGAAAAAGCAAAGAGGAACATGACACCGTTCCCCCCTACGCGACGCAAACCTGAAATGGGGAGAAGGAAGAGGAGGAGAGGAAGCTGAGGCCGATGTGCACTGCCGTCTCTTTACCCCCCCTCCCCTTGAGCAATGGCCTGCCCCCTCTCTTTTCCTCTTCCTCACGGCAGCCGCTCACGCGATACAGTGTGCTGCGCCACCTTTTCCGCTCTCGTATCGTTCCTTATCCATCCGACAAGTGTCTCCCCCCCTCCCCTCTCCCCGCACCCACTGTGGTGTAGTGGATGACGTCCTTCATGGCTCTCTCTTCTTATCATCGAAGGTTTCCTATCCGGCGTCGTCCCTTCTCCCCTTGCACGAAAGTTGTCACGTCCTTTCTATTGCTGTCTCCTCCCGCATGGTTTGTTTGTATAAGGCGGTAGGGGGGGGCGCAGGGTGCGGTGGGGGGGAGTAGGAGGGCGAGATGGGAAGGTGGCACGTATGCTATTCCTTTTTTTTATGCATTGGAGGAGCGGCCGTTGCCACTGCTCATGGTCATCCCGTGGTCTACCTGGATCTGGTGAAAGACGCTGCTGGACAAGGACGTGTTGGTCGTTGCGTTTGCCGAGGAGGAGAGCACGCGGTGCGCGCCAGTGAGGGTGGAGCGGCAGCTGCGCGTTTCACCGCCGGAGCATTCGGAGAAGGCAGAGTGGTTGCTCGGTGCCACGTTCTTTCCTGTGCGACTGCGCGGACCACGGATGCGGCCGCCTTCGCTACTCACTTCTGGCTTTACCGCGCGCGGGTGCTTGACGGTGGCACTGGTGCTACGTGCCGCGCTGCCACTCGGCCGACGAGAGGCCTGGCCACTAAGGTTGGCAATGGCGGCACGGTCGAGGTGACCAGGATTGCTAAAACTTTCGTGCATCAGTGTCGTCCATGCCTGCTGATGCTGCTGCAGCTGCGAGATGCTCCGAACGCCTCCCCCTGTGGCGCCCGACAACGGCGGGGCGCCTTGACAGGGGTTCATCGGTCGGACGCCGTGCTCCATCATGTAAAGGTGGTAGCTCGAGCCGCCTCCGCCACCGGGATGAGAGATGCGGCACAGTGAGTCGCTCACTTCGGTATCGATCGTGGAGCGGCCGTCGTTGATGTTGCTGGTCTGGATGCCTGCCAGGTAGCTGGACGCGAGATGCGCCGCAGGTACACCACCAGCAGGAGAGCCACGTGAATGAGAACGGGCCGCCACACCGGTGCTCGTACCGAGCAGACTTGCTGGCATGGTCGCCGTTACCGCTGCTGGTGCTGCTGCTAGGGGTTGGGTACTGCAGCCACCATTGCGCGGTGAGGCTCGTAGCATGCCGTGTGGTGGTGAGACGTAGCCACCGTTGCTACTGCTGCTGGCATGATGGCTACTGCGGTATGCGAACTGAGGCTGCCACTGCGGGTTGTGGGCCATGTTTGCCTCCAGTATGATTCCAGTGAGAAGGCTCAGCTCCTCTTCAAAGATGTGCGGATCGAGTCCAGAAACAACAGATGCCGTGGTGGTCTGTTGTGCAGCTGGCGAGCTTGTCGCTCGCGGATCTCCGCCGGGGGAAGCTACAGACGTGGTGCTACCACCACCACTGTTGCTGTGTCCGTGCAGGTGCAACTCGCCGCGGCACGCGGACGCCATCTGATGAATGAGCCGAGCACATTGGTCTCTATCTTGGGTGATGGCAGATGCTTGACACGCACCTGCCACAGAGGGTAGCCGTCTCGCGGCACCCTGGAACAGGACGCTAGGACTGCAGCGCTGATTGCTTCCTGTACCACCAGTGTAGTGGGCAGCCGAGGCGACGAGACCGCCGCTGCCGGTGCTGGCTGCGTAGCCCCCGACACCCAAGGGTGGGGTGGCCCCAGATGGCGAGTGTGTACCGGTGTTGGATGGACTGCGGTTACGGAAAGGCCCTTGCGCATTACCACTGCTAGCGGCCGCGTCCTGCTGAAGAACAATATCGAACTGATCCAGCTCCCCTTCCTCTGGCGCAATACCTGGACTTAACGCGGCATGAGCGTTGACTGAGTCATGCAGTGCAGGCTCCTCAATGGCAGTCATCACAGATGCTGCTACATGAGATGCAGGCGGCCGCGGAGACGTCATGAGTCGCGACGCGTTGGCACTAAGATTGCTGTTGCCATTCATGTTTGCTCCTCCAGTAAGGTGACGCGCGTACACGCTGTCGGCGCTGAACTCGATTGGAGAGGAGGGTTGCGCAGCACTGCTGCGGTGCAGCGCCGCATCAATGCCGTCCATGACTGACGTTTCTCCAGTTTGTTCTCTTGTGTGCGGATCAACTCTTGTCTGTACAGCTTCTTCGTGCACACAGGCACACAGACAGGTGCGAGTACACACGGAGAGAGAGAGACTGGCAAGCAATGCGAGTGTGCCTGTATGTGCGTATGTACGTGTGCTCGTGTATAGGCGGCTGTGCGTGAGAGGCTTTGGCTGTGGAACTTTTTTTGTCGCTGGAAAAGACAAAATATTTTTTTTTCTTCCGTTGAAGGGGGTGGGGGTGGGTGGAAACACCAACGTGGATGAACGTGCTTAGCGTGCGAGCGGGCTTAGAAAGGCATAGAGTGGGGGGGGGTAACGGCGACACAGGAGAGAGGGAGACGAAGAAAAAAAAAGGAGGCCGCGAGCCCAGGGAGTGGGGCGGGTGATAGTGACGCGGCCTTCTTGAGAGCAAAGGAGCGAACGAGACGACGAGCAAAGGGAGGCAAATCCAACTACAGAGAAATGGAAGAGGTGAAGCACCCACAACGAGAAGAGCGCACAGTTCAGGTAAGATGAAGGGACACACATACAGACACACGCCCACAAAGGAAAAAGAGAGCGAGAGAGCGAGAGCAAAGCGCGGTGCGAGTAAAAAAGAAAAGCGTGTACGAGAAAAAAGGATGCAGTAGTAGTGGTAGTGGTAGTAATGGCAATTGTAAAGGAAGGGGGGAAGGGGGGCAAAGGCGCTGGCACACGCCAGTACCGACATACAAAGCAAACACGCTAACACAGTAGCAAAAAAAAGAGAGAGAGAGCACACACAGAGGGTGGGGTGGGGGAGAGAGAGTACAAGGTGTATATATATATATATACGTCTGTCTCTCTTTGTGTGTGGCGCGTAGGTGTGTATGAAGGCTGTCGTTGCGAGAGAGCAAAGAAACACGGTTGCAAGAGAAACACGGCACAGAGGCGACGCGACCCGCAGCTGAAAGGGGGGGGCGGGAGGGGAGGGGGGTTGGGATGAGGAGGCGTATAGGTGTGTGGGCGCACGCTTGCGAGGAAGAAAACAGATGGGTGGGGATGGGGAAGCTCTGCGACAGAAACACAAGCCAAGGACAGAATGAGCTGCAACGAGGTTGGAAGTTGACACGCCCGCGCGCACAAAGGCACCAAGACGTGTAGGACCGTTTGTATGTGTGTGTGTGCGTGTGTGGGTGGTCGGGCGCTGTCGACTGTTCGTACGCCACACAGAACAGGAAAGAAAATGGGGCGAGGATCGGAGGCTAAGCGTGTGCTTGGGTGAGCGGGATGATGCAGTGCAGCGACACTACACGGGGACTCGTCACCGAACTACACGGCTCCAGTTGCGAACGGAGAAGAGAGTGGGTGGTGATGGTGGGGTGTGCGGGGCTGGAGGAGGTGTATGTGTGTGAGAAGGGAAAAACAACAGGGAAAGAGAAAAGCCACACAGACAAGCACAAACCTCGAAGCGAACGCTTTCGTGAGAGATCCCTCAGCAACAACAGTACAGCCGCAATCGAGAAGGAAAGGAGAGCGATGATGCCTCGTCTTTGGCCTCGCTTTCCGCTTTGTTGCTGTCACACAGCTCCCTTCTTCCTCCTCCCCCCTTCTTCTCTCCTTTTCCTTTTTGTTCTTACTTTTTCGTACTATTCGGTTCGTCGCCGTCTATTCGCTTCTCTATTCCCCTCCGCCTCCTCTCTCTTGTTTTTTTTTATGTCTCCGAGGGAGAGGAGAGGAGAGGAGAGGGTCGGTGGGGGTGGGGTGGGGTAGGGGGCAGAGAGAGAGCGTATACCACCGCTTTTTTTAAAAAATTCTCTCGTCTTCCTTTTATTTCGGTTCCTTTGCTCTCCTTACTCTGCTCGACCCCTCTTTTGGTCCTCTTATGCAAATATATATATATGTGCGTGTGTATTTTCTTGTTCTGCTTGCACACTGCTGATCATCACCACCCCAACAACGTGTGTGTGTGTGCGTATGTGTGTGGTGTCCCGCGTGTATGTAATGCATGTGTGGGTGCATGAATATATATATATATATATATAATGGCGCATGAAGCGGTACAGAAAATAGAGAAGAGTGTGTGTGCATGCAGGGGAAGAAGGAGAGAGGCTAGGTGACGGAGGTGCGCTATTGTGGAGGGGACATCACGTGGCTGCCGGTTCCGCTCGACTCACACGCGTGCCGTGTGACGTAGAGGGCTGCTTTAGGAGATGAATGGGGAGGTTGGACGAAAAAATGAGAAGCGCTCCCCATTCCTCATCCCACCCCCTACACACGTTCATACGAATACGTGACACCTCTGTAGCAGCCGTGCGCGCGACGGCCACGTGCGCCCCCCACACGCTCTCTTCTCGCGTTTCGCGAGGTTCTGTCTTCTAGTGCTCCGCTTCTGTTCATGTGTGGCTGCCCATTTCATAGCCCCGCTTTGCGCCCACTGGCTGCGCTCGGGCGGTGTGAGTAGAGAGGTTGGCCACGGCGGCAGTGTACTGTCTGCAGCGTCCCTTCCAAGCATCTATCTCGATCGGTGAGGGGGAAAGAAGAGCAAAACCAATGACGACAATAAGCACACGTGCATTGCTCTGGTGGAAGGAAAGCGAAGGGCCGAGCACAGGTCAGGGTGCACCTCGTACGCCAACAGTGGCTCATACACACACGCACTACCCCACGTGTACACACACACACACACTTCTCGCCTATCGGCCTTCATGGTTGCTGCTGCTGCTGCTTTGTATCTTCGAACCAGGTCAGCGCTGTTGCCGCTGGTGCCTGCAGAAGTGCGCCAGCGTCGCCGCGGACGCAAGCAAGCGAAGTCGAGGCATGGCAAGCTCTCATACCAGGTGCCGAGGAGGGGTCTGAGACGTTGTTTGTTGGCTCTAAATCCTCGAAGAAGCTCGGCGGGTGCTGTGCGTGCCGTGTTTCCACAGTACACCGCGTCTGGGCGCTTGACACAGGTGCCGCGGTGGAGGCGGAGGACATTCTCATCGTCTCCGTCCGCGCTCGCGGGTGCTGCGGCTGAAGTTCGCTGCCTATACCTTCGGAGCTATTTCCCTCCTGCCAAGTGGTGCCGTCACGCCGCGTTGCCAACGGGGGGGCCCTTTCATCGGGCCTTCTCGAGGGATACTCAGAAGAGTTGGCGGCAGGTGCCTCCTGCTGAAGGGGGAGTGCCGGAGAAAGTCGTAGAGCCGAAAGCAGTGTGCCCGTCGTCGGTGCGAGAAGTGCGGCAGCAGCCGGCCCCGTGGCGCACCGAAAGCTTGTGACAATTTCTTTCACGGCCTCATCCACATTGAAACCGCCGCCGCCGCCAGGTCGTGCATCGGCGGTACGATTCGCAGCAACAAACGGATGAGAGACACGAAGCACCTCTAGCCATACCGGGTCCCGCCGGATACGCGACGCACCTAGGAGCGTATCTGGACTGTGTGGCTGGCTCTCCGACGGCGATGCGGCAAGGACACTGCCTGCCGATGCTGCCGACGTACCACAGCTGCCTTGACACACGCGCGGGATATCGATAAAGGTAAGAAACCCGTGGCCCTTCGCACATTTGTCTAGGGCTACAAACTTTGTGCACGCCGCATTCGCGCTTGGATGTGCGACGGTGGCTTCGAAGTGGCAGTGAAGGTGTGCGGCAAACCAATAGGGCGCTTTCGCCTCTTGTAGAAGGCGCATGGTGTACGGGTTGCCAAGGGCGCCACGGCGGACGTCGTCCCTGAAGTACGGCTTGAAGCGTAGCAGCTGCGCCTCGTCACCATAGCCGGTGATGCCAACGGGCCAGTCATGGGATAGAAAAAGGTCGATCGCCGGCGGTGACGCTGCGAGCGACGTGGATGGGGTTCCCTTGAGTGTATCACCGCTGCTGCTGCTGCGCAGTTTCTGGGTGGAGCGCAGGTATGTGTGCAGCTTTGCGACCTCAATCCGGCGCACGTGATAGGCAGACTTTTTGGCGATTGGATTGACAGCGTACGGCCGGGGTGGATACGGGCGGTCGTAGTCTGGTTCCTTGAAGATGCCGCTGAGCCCTGCGACAGTGAGACAGCCGTCGACGGTGATAACAGATGAATGCCCTAGATAGTACACGTTCGGCGCCACAAAACCGCCGTAGCTTTCCTGCGCCAGGAGGTCAGAGTTCTCGTGGTTGCCCCCCACAAAGATGGTCAAGTACGGCGCCACTGTGTGCGCCTTGTGCCGGGTAGACGCGTCCGAGACGTCAGCGTAGTATTTGTGGAAGTCGCCGAGTACTTTGTACTTGTCTGGCACTGCCATGCTGTCTAGGTCCCCGACCGTCCGGACGGCCTGGAAGTCACCGCAGCAGAGCAGCACGTCGATTCGCTTGCCGGTCTGCCGCTCGTGCTCGCCGCAGGAAGCGTAGATTTGGTCGAGCTCTCCGTGGCAGCATCCCTGCACTGCAATATGGTAGAAGCGTTCGCTCCACGAGCCGGACGGAGGCGACGACGTGGTGGCAGCCGTGCCCGACTGGCTTGAAGTCGGCGCTGCAGGACTGGTCAAGGTGCCGTCCCCGCTCGCCTTGAGCGTCGCAAAGATTTTGTGCGCTAGCGACATACTGGCCCCCAGCCCCTCTGAAACAACAACAGAACTTATACTAATGTTAGAGCGGTGTCGCTTTATCTGCGTACGTGCACAGCAGTTCTGTTCTCCACCACTGAACGGAAAGGGGACAACACATACGTGTAGAGTGTCGGGGAGGAGGTGGGGGAGAGTTGCAGTGATATGTGACCGACCCTAGTGGCATGCTACTGTCCTTTCGAACCCTCTTAAAGCCCTTCTTGCAAGCAGAGCAAGTGGCAGAAGGCGAATTCTGCCAATGAAAGCAGAATGCTGCAAGCCAATGCCAACTGCGGCGAGGCACAAAGTCAGGGGAGGGGGCAGAAAGAGGAAGCGCGATATCAACACTGACACACCCACTAGATGTACCATATTTCATACGCTCTTGTGCGCCAACATTCTTTTTCCCTCTACGCAATATCCCGTGCTTCTTCTTTCCCACTTTAAGGGGTTAGACTGGCCATGTGAACAACTGCTTAGAGTAACACAAAGAACACATACACACACACACACACTAGCGAAAAGAAAAGGGTAAAACTGGCAGAGAGATGCAACCTACTTGGATGCCTTGAGGTACTCTGATTCCAGCTGCCGTAGAAGCGCAGGGAGCACAGCTTTCTCGTCCGCGTCGGGGAGGCCACCGCTGAGCCACCGGACGACGCCTTCATGGTCTACCAGCATCACATGTGGCAGAAGATAATTTCGCAAGCCCAGCGTAGCGTAGAACGGCTCCAATAGCTGGTTGCCAACAAACGTGGAAGAGGCAATCAGGGCATTTTTACACTCCTCCACGGAGGGCTGCTCGCCGGATTCAGAAACTGCTGCTTGGCCAAGCGATTTGGCAAAACGACTCACATACAGACGCTGCACCCAGCGGTACATGTAGACGTCAGTACTACGCAGCGAAATCACGTCTATCGGCATCGACCGCCATGAAGTGGCAAGGACCCCGCTGTCTCCCTTTGCGACACCCGGCTCTTGGGCTGGAAGGGAAATATACTGCAGGAGTTCAGGGCAGGTCGTGGCGTAGGCAAGCTGACGCCAGTCCGTGTCGGCTTGAGAACCGAACTTCTGTCCTAGTTGAGAGAAAATCACTACCGCAGGCCGGCGAAACATGGAGGGTGCTATTGTAGTGAACAGTTCATGGTCTTTCACATTGTAGGGCTTACCGCTCCTACCCCTCGCCTCTTGCAGTGCCGCAGGTGAGAAATACGAGGAGAAAGACGATGAGCTGTGGCTGCCAGATAGAAGTGTGCCCAGCTTCGCCGTAACAGTTGCACTGAATGCACTGGGGGAGCAGAACTGACGCATATGTGCGCAGCGAACGTGCGGAAATACGGAGCTGATTTGGAACTGCGGGCCATGATGAGGCACCAATACCGAGCCCCCCTGCTTTGCACGATCGCCTAGCGTAGATGTGCCGACAGAGGGCGTAGGCTTGATGAAAGATGACATTGAGGACTTTTGCCGTGACGTGCCGCGTCGTTTGCGCGACAGAAACGGTGGGCCGCGCATCAGCTTGCTGTCTTGAATGATCTTGAGCTCGTTTGTGGCATGTTCGTTGAAGTAGCGCAACATTCGCTCGAGCTCATTGTCCACAGCGAAATCAATTCCGTAGCGGAAGTACTTGAGTACCAGAAAAACATCTCGAGACAGAATGGGCTTATCGAGATCCATCCCGACATCTCGGAAGACCAACATCTTGGCGCGTTCTTCTTTGATTTTGGTTTCAACCTTTTTTCGTCGCTCCTCCGCGGCCGCGTTGTAGGTTGGAAACGATGGCAGGCGCGAATCCCACTCCATCTTGGACAGCTTCTGAAGAAAAGGATTAGAAGCCGTCCTCTCCGCATTACTTTGGGCCTCAAACCCTGCTCGACCGGACCCATCGAGTTTCGAGTGTATCTTCGCTTCTTCAAGATAGCTAGTGCTCCCTACATCATCGCGCTGCTGTTCCGCGCTGTCACGCGAAGGCTTCGAATCTTCAAAGAAGTTGGTTTTGCCTGAGCGCCGCGGTGATGCTCGCGGAGCCTCCTTTGACTCCGCAGCAGCCCTCCTCCGCATCTCTTCCTGTAGCTGTCGTAGCACTGTAGCAGGATCCTCTTCCTCCATGCGTCCCCCGCTGCTGTTTGTGCACTGAGTACTTGCTGCACGCACTCCCAGCAGAGCGCTTGTGGCGCAGCACCCTCCACTTCGCTGCAGGCTAAACAAGAGCTGGAGGCGCCGCTGCATCTTTACTGATTCCTCGGTTTTCTGACGCAACTCTGTGTGTGTGCATGTGAAAGTAAGAGGCGTAGGAAGAAGGTAAAAGGGAAACGAGCGCTACCGACAGAACGTCTTCGACGCTCAGCTTTGAACATCAGCCCGACGTCCTGGAATGGGGTGGGGGCGGGAGAGCTGCCACGCCGTAAGCTCACAGAAGGTTAACTTCCTAGTTACTGTGCAGCCAATGCACATGATGATGACCTTTGTACAGCAATCCCTTTGCTCGGCTGAGCCAACAAGCGCTCTTCTTCTCAGGAGCCTTCTCTCGGAGAGAGGACATCACTTTCATCTGAGTTTATGCTGCTTACCCGCTATCTTTGTTAGGCGCAGGAGAAAGGGCGAGCATGAAGATCAGAAGTCACGGAACGCTTTTTAGCAGCGAATTGCTTTTTGGGGTTTCTACAAAAAGAGCCACGACCGACTCCGCTGAGTAGCTAGCCACTATAGAGTAGGTGAGCAAGGCTTACATTAGCAAGCCGTTGCGTTTAAAGTGCTATTTTTTAGTCTTTCGGCTGGCTTTATCAGCATGGCGTCGGCGAGCATCTTTCACGGCACCCATAATCTGCTTGCGGAGATGCTTGAGACCTTTTTCACGCTTATTGACTACGTGTGCGAACTGAATGGAGGCAATCTCCTGGGCAAGATTCTTAGGTGCGTGCTTCTCTGGCTTCGTTAGCCCTAACGACTCCTCCAGTTGCGTCTGCTCACTATGGCTCCTGAGGAACTTCTGGCGCTTGCGTTGACGGATGCTGCGGAGGCCTTTCGGTGTTTTCTTGCCAGCATTGCCAGCCTGGGCATGCGTGACGATGGCAACACTCTTGGCACCGCGTCCAAAACCTCGACCCATCACAGAGAAAGGGGAAAGCTTACAGAGTATTCTAAAAGGTCGCATTTAAACGAGACGGCAAGGAGGTAAATGACAAGATGGAAAGAGCGAGTTCACGATTTTCGAAAGGTCGATGGAAAGCGGAAGCGTTCCAGCATTCGAGGCAGCTCTTCAAAACAGTTGCCAGTGAGCTGAGACGCGCTTGAACACAAGCGCGGTTCTTCATTGGATGGGGGCGGAAGCGACTGGTGAGAGCGTATGGTGAGAGGGTCCACCTTTGTAAGTAGTACATCAGCGTTTCTTTTTGTTCAAGCAATATACACATGTGCTTTTGTCCCAAGCAAGAGGAAGTAGACCACGCAAGAAGGAAAGAGGAAGAGAGAAAATATATTCACGACAACCACAATCAGTCAGCTTTTGATAGTTGTCCGAACACTCCTCAGCAGTCCCAAGAATGTAGTGCTTCGCACTTGCATTGAATAACGTCCCACTTCTTTCGAGTCTGATCAGCGAGGTTACAGTAGGGCGCGTACTCGATCGTATGAGCTGCAAAGAATGAGCCAATAAGCTTCGTCTATGGCGCGACAAGGAACCATCAGGACGCAGAAAGAAATACAAAGAAGAAAAGGAGGCATTCAAGAAATAGAAAAAAATGCAGCTCCAACTTCACAGCATCTGCGCAGTAGGTTTCCACAACATGAATAAAGGTGAGGAAACAAAGAAAGGGACCAGGTGAATAGACAGAAAACGAACGACGAACAAAAATGAGACAAGTGACTGCACCACCTCAAACAGGCCCCGCAGAGCACAAACTATGAAAACAAAGCGCAAGCGCGCATTCTGCGCTGGCAGTGAGTTCCAAACACAGAAGCGCACGAGAAAGCAAAACGTAAAAAGAAATGTTGCGGAAAAAGCGTGAATGCCGCGTTTTCGTGAGCGCGTGCTGCCCGCCAGTAGATATCGCTACGCCCTTGACTCGAATACCCTTGATACTGCTGCTGGTGTACCTACTGCAGGCTCTACATGTACTGTTGATCGGACGGGTACTGCTGCACGCCTCTGTAGTTTTGCGCATACTGGTGCTGCTGCGTGCCACGGTAACCTGAGTTGATGCCCTCTATGCTCTGGTCTACGGCGCCCTCGGGCGGCGCTTCGCGCCCTTGGCGGAAGGACTTGGAGTAGTTTTCATTGCCATCCGAAGCTTGGAAATCGCGTTTGCTGGCTGCTGCTCGCATGCTACCGCGAATCGAGTGTATACTCTTCGGCCGGGCGGACTTAGGATTGGGGTTGTCGTAATACTCATGGGTGACGAGACGCTGCTTTTCTTTGTTGAAGAGCTTTTCTGTCTTGGTGGTGACACTTCCCCACCACATCGAGAACTTTGTACTGAACGACATCGCACAGTAGACTGCTTTGCTATGTAGTGTGAGCGGTGAGTGATGCTATCTTCCGAGGAAGGGAAGTGTGAGCAGAAGTTTGTGTGTGGGAAATAGTGATGGAGAACGGACTAGAGAGGCGCTCTTATAACGGGAGCGAAAATAAATACACTCAGGCGGCATTATCGAATGCCGGAGAGTAACACATTGTGCCATTTTACGCGGCATGGCCCCGCCATTTCCGTGGGCCATCACCATTTCTTCAGGCAAGAAGCTTCCAATAAAGAGCTCATATTAAAGCTCTTGCAGAGGTGCGATGGCTGTGGGACGATACTTCACAAAGCCGCGCTCGTAGCTTAAGTAGTCACGCATCTTGAGACACATGCCACACACTGCAAGGAACGCTTGAGAAAAAGTAGTTAGAGGCTTGCTTGTAGTACCAGTGGCACAACGGCTATGTGCTTGTTGCACGCGTGGGCGGCTTGCCTTACTTCGTCGAAAAGCAAGGCCCTTCTCGGGAAACCATGCGCTTGCTGCATGAAGTCTGCGTATCAGTGCTTGTACTTGAGAGCTCTGGCTGTGAAGATTGGTTGGGCCTTGGGGGGGGGACGCGCTGGTGAACGGAAACCAGATAAGCTTGCTGGGGGTGAGAGAGCCAGTGAGGCTTGGGATGAGCAGCTCTGCTTATCAGGCGGCTTGAGGGAGCGCTTGTCGACAAGTGGATGGTGTGGGGGGATAGCGCAGAGACCCTCGGAATCGACTTCATGCACAACTGCTGGAGGGAGAATGCTGCGAGAAGGCTTTTTGGCGAGCTGGGGGGGATCAAACTGGCGGGTAGCGGCGACGGGGGGTAAAGACCGGTGGCGAAAGACTCGCATAGCTGCTCGATCGTATTTTCCTGCGCTTCAACATAGAATATGAGAGATTAAGTATGCAGCAAACACCTTTCGCTCTCCCACTTTACAGACGGATGCACGCACCTGCGTGCCAGCAAGAGTCTTCTGTATGGGGGGGGGGGCAGGCCAGTGGCTGTCGTTGGATTGCTTGGTCAAGGGTGTGTGTGTAAGCGTGAAGACACTTCTCCTAAGCTTACATTTTTCTGTGGAAGTAGACGCATAAGCGCCTCTGTGACGGGCGTCAATTTTTTTTTCTGCTGTGCCCTCACCCTAGCAGTTGCCCTATGCAGGTCACAAGCTCATCGTGAAAAGTTGCTACGGTGCCACGAGCCCGATGAAAAATACCAGCTCCTATGCAAACCAGAGTGCTTTTTCCTTCTTTGAGCCACGAAGACTGCGTGACGACCTGTGGTCTACCCATTCACATCGACGTCTGTCGCCTCACCGCCACTTTCTTGTCTTTCTTCCGATTGGCGACTCGTACTCTCGCGCGCGAAAGCAAACTCTTCACTTGATTTTCGACTTCTTTGAATCCACTTTTCTCTCCCTCTCACCTGCTTGCAACTCGGATTTACCCCGCGTACAAACAATTACAGCAACCCCAACTTTATGTCACAAGTGCGGCCGTTGCTCGAAAGATTAGACATAAACACCCAGCGAAAAAAAAAGACCCCAACCAGCCATGGCCATCGCTGACGATATTTGTGGCACTTATACTCTTACCCACTTCGATGGGAAGGTGGCGCCGACAAAGGCGAACCTGACCATCCACCGCTGTGGTGAAGTGATTACAGCGCATGCGACTGTTGCAAATGATTTACGCGGAAACGTGCAGTATGAAAATTACCATATTGTTGGCTCTCTGCAGTCAACTGAGAACGAGACCACTCCCACGCAGGCGTCAATCGAGCAGTCGCTGGGCAACGGGTTCGCTGACGGATTCCACGTGGTGATCGACAACAATCAGGTTCTTTTCAAAAACGCAAGCAGCTCTTTTGTTTTTGCGCGCTTTTTGAAAATTTCAGATCTCGACGGTGAGCACGCTATCATCGCGATCAACAACCAGCCGCCAAACCAGGAGATGACAATGCGCTTCATTCCAGACGGCAATGGAGGAAGCTTTGTCATTGCCAACATTGCGAACTCCCTGCGTGGCAACTGCCGAATCGATGGTGGCCTTCTGCGCGGTGAGTTGGCAACCACGCAGGTTGAGACTGATGGCGCTCTGAAGAATGTGGAGAGGCTGATCAGCGAAGGATTCCACAATGGCTTCTATATTTGCAAGGCTGAGTCGGGGATTCAGCTACAGTCTGCCGACGCTACCATTCAGCTCTGCCGGATTGTTACCCTGAATGACCTCCAAGGCGAGTATTTGCTGAAGTCGTTCAGTGATCGCATTGCTTCCACGTGCAAACAGCCGTGTGTTGTTTTTACGCCCGGGAACGGAAATGGGGTGGAAATCTCCATTGTTGTGGCAAATCGCATTCGCGGTACCGCTACTCTAAACCAGAACATCTTATCTTCTGAAGAGCCCCTCATGTCGACTCGTATGATGGGCACTGAGGAGGAGTCGCAGCTGGAGAGTGCCTTCAATGTTGGTTTTCAGTACGGCCTTGAGGCGATCTCCCATGGCCATGAGCTGACACTCAAGAACCAGGATTGTAAGTTTGTTTTGGTAAAGGCAGCGACGCCAGAGACCCAACACGGCACTCCGACCTATAAGGGAACGTACTACAGCAAATGCTTCAAGAACGAAGGCAATGGTTTGCTATTTCGTATCGTCAACGAACATGAGAAGAAGTGGGCGTTTTATAACGATACGGAGGAATTTCGAATGCACGTGCGCGCAACCTTCGGCTCTCGCTCTCATATCGATGCTCTGGACAACGCCACAATGCATCAGGATGACGACGGCCGCTACGTCGTTGAGGTCACCGTGGATCCACAGACGACAGAGATGTTTATTCAAGGTGATGTGAACGGCTTCAAATTGGTGTACGACGCCCAGCCCAATTAGGAGCTGCTCTCAGGGCAGTCTTTTCCCCGTTTTTTTTGTCACATCCTATTCCTTATCTTTATCAAAAACAAAAAATAATGCATGATTCAGCTTTGAATTATACGCACCGATCTTTCTGTGCGCCTCTACATTCGTCCTAGTTATCAGGGTGAGACGATTAGCGCTCTCGTTTCTTTGACAATTTTCTCTCACAGCGAGGCCCATCTGATTTTCTGTTACCTATTTATCCCTGTACTTTCTTCCCATTATTTGTATGAGCTATGGGAATTGGGTAGGTGATACATATATCTCACATACATTGCCCACCAATTCATGCCCTTTTTTTCGTCCTTTCCTCTGGGCTTGTGGTTCTCAGTGGTCATTGGTAGATTTTATGTACAGAGAAGCTCTGTCTTTCCGTATTTTTTGTGGGCGCAAGCTACCTCAGAAAGACAATCTATATTTCTGAACTGATATGTGTGGGACTGCGACAAGTCAAGGCCTTGCTTTTCAACGAATTCGACTCACTTTGTCATAATGAAGTGAAAAGGAAACCTGGCCTGCAGAATCTTTTCTATGAATGTCTATTTCAGTTGTTTTCCAGGAATCTTCTGAAAAAGGAAAAGAACGCTAGTGCTGCTGTGACCGAGGGGCTGTTACAGCATTCTGCTCGAGTATGCCAACCTTGCCACGCGACTCAGCTGACGTGCATTATCATCTTGGACACCTAATCCTGGTGCGCATATGGTTATAACACACTGGTGCTGTATCACAAACAGTTGCACCGAATTCCTATACTTTCTCTCGTGTCTCCTATCCCTCGTTAGGCACTCTTACGCCTGACTATTCTGCTAAACAGTTCTCGGTGCGCTAGACTCAAGCAGTGAATTCCCTATTCGAACTTCATGAACACAATCCCACCCCCTTCTGCTGCCACAAACTAAGTGGCGCGGCTTTAATTGACACAATGCAGGGGGTACTTTTAATGCTTCATCGAAACAAGAGAATCGACTAAGAAACACAGCAACAGGTCTTAGCCTCGACAAAGGCATGACAAGCGTCAATTCACTAGTGATGGGTGACGGCGTGCATCTCAACGGCTACACAAACAGCAAGTCCACACAGTACTCATACAAATAGCCGGGCGGTCGACCTTTTGGCGGCTCTGCCTTCACATCACTCGCAGTAGAATTGCTTATTCAGTACCTCTACCCCCGAGAAGGCGGGGCTGACGACAAATATAGTTTTTGTTCTTCTGGAAGAGTTGTTTTTTCTCAAGGGAGGAATGTGGCACCCTCACTTTGCACGAAGCGAAGACCCCTGATGTACCCTAGACACTGTACAGTTGCCATTGACAGTTAGCTTATGCCCCTTGCACATGCTCAAACCTGTTGGACTGCTGCTTATCCGGTGCCAGAAACTCCGTCTGCTTTCGGGCTCGTGGCGCAAAACCTTTTCGTCCATATTATGGCCATTCAACATGTCTTGCCCACCTCCCTCATGATGTGGCTGGCTACCGAAGTGTGCGGTGTCAGGGCCGAGCACACACATATGCGTTGCGTGTCTGTATGTGGGGGAGAGGGAGGCGACATGCAGCCGCGCAGTTGGCTCTCTCAAGTACGGCTAGGGATCCTTTGGTGTCAGCGGGGTAGCCTGGGCAGGGGACCGTGCTGAAGGGGCGTGCGACCATGACGCGACGCGTGCACCGACTTAGTGCGAATCGTGTCGCTAATGCAGGGCATCAAGGGTGGCCATAAGCTCTCTTTGCCCAGGCGCACGCTTGCTCAGAGGGGCCCTCCACCTGCGACGCCCACGCCTACGAGAGCCGAGCAGATCCCATGGAGGGGGTGGAGGGCCCCCCGCCCCCTGCTACTACCGACTCACGGCAGCGGCTCATCTGTTGCAGCGGATGTGCGCCAACCACCCATCCGCTGCCCTCCCTCGGTGGTATCGACACAACGGGCAGCAGAGAGGGTGCCCCCCGCTGACCGCAGCGTTGCTCTGAGCGAGGCCTCAGGTGACAAGAATGCGAGCAGTGCGCGGACGTGGGGTCAGGAGAGGCTGGCGTACGGCATCGCATCGGGGGCTCAGGGGCGCGAGGGTAATCGTCGGAAGAGGCGCGAAGAAATATCCAGCAGCCGACCCCGAGGGGGAGAGGCACGAAGGGTGCGGCGCTCGCCGCATCCGATCCGGTGGGCTAATGGGACGCATGTATGATGGGGGCATGGCGGAGACGCCTCGAACGACGCCACCGAGTCCTCCCGGCCCCAGTGTGACGGACCTCCAGGTCATACTATGGCATGCCGCGGCACGGGGTGAGTCGAGGGGACGCATGACGTACAGGCAGGGCGCGAGGGCGCGAGGTCGCAGAGGGCCCTGGCCCGAAGGTGGCGCAGCGCCTCCTCTGTGGCGCCATCCGGCATGCACGCGGACGATCCCCTGTTACCCGCAGGACAGAGACCGCCGCTTACGCTCTCGAGCAGGGCGCTGGGCGCGATCCTCTTGGATCGACGCGTGCCGTCCACCCGAGTGCGTCTGGCGCCGACGGTGCAGCACGCACCCGAAGAAGGGACCACGAAGGTGGTGAGGAGGAGCCCGCTAGGCGCATGACCCCGATTCCGCGGCAGGGGCGGCTTGTCCTAGACGGACGGCGTGTGGCTGAGGTGGTGTGCGCAGCAGAGGCGCATGAGCTGTGCTGGCGCGCGTGTATTTGTGGCCTTGTACGTGTGTCTGTAGGGGAGACGTTGAATAAAGCAATAACAGAGGGCCTTTTTCAGCCTCTTCCCCATTTTTGCGACTAGCAGGTAATACCGTAGTGCGTGGCATCTCCGGGGAGGAGGAGGGGCCCAGCTCCCCACGCTTTGAGTGGGAGGAAGCTTGGCAGCCCCACCCCGCTTCTGTTCCCCTGCTTATGCCCAACTATTGCTTGCCGTGACACAGGGGCGGGCGCCTACAACATGGGTGGGGGTCAGAGCGGTGAGCCACTGCTGATGGCGGCGGTCAGGTGTGGGCGGGCTCTGTGGCGAAGCCAGCTGCGACAGTGGACGCGTGTGCACCATCTCTATTATGAGCGACCTGCCCCTGTGAATTGCGCGTTCCTCACCTGGGTTTCACAGTTCTCACTGGTGCGGAGAGCCTGGGCCACATCTCTGAGAGAGGTGCCATCAGGTTACCTGCGTAATGAATGCGGCTTTGAGGCAAGCTCTGAGGCGTGGGCGGGTGGGTATGACTCGAGGAACAGGCTGCGCTGAGATGACCGAGTCGGTGGGCTGCTGTGCTGCATGTCGATGGCTGCTTGCCCCTAAAGAATCGTGCGTGTGGCCGGGCCAGTGCGGAATGGGGTTCGATGCAGAGTGCTCTGTAAGGCAGAGCATGAGGCACCTTCTCCCCCGACAACAAAAGGGGCCCTCATCGCACTCCTTGTACGCTCTCCGCTCTTTCTCTCTTTCCTTCCCCCCCTTCCCCTCCCCCGTATTGTTTGCCTGGCGGGGGCGCCACACGCGCGCACGCACACTGGCGTGACGGCTACCAGCTGTGCCACAAGCCAAGTGAATTCACTCGACTAGAATACCAGCGAAAAACAAGCAACAACAACGAAAAGGCCCCACCCCACCCCAAACAATAAACAAACCATAGGGAGGCAGTGCCCCGCTTTTTCTTCACAAGGAACGGCGCCCAGTGTTTCTTGTGACTATATCTACAAGGCGAGCCTTTGCATTTCCCCCTCCCTCGCCTCTGCCTCTGCCTCTCTTCCTTACGTTTTTCGGCGTCCCTCTTCCACTCCGAAAAAGAAAAATGGAGGCCAGAAGCGTGCTTGGGAAGTACGTTGCCAAGACCATGGATGGAAAACCTGTACCGCAGGGTGTGATGATGGAGTTGAGGCCCGGCGAAAGCAGCGGCGCCGTCAAGCTTCACGCGCGAGTCGCGAACATCATGAACGGCCAGCTAAAGGTTGAGAACGGCAAGCTCTTTGGGCTCCTCATCTCGACGATGATGATGGGCAGCAATGAGCAGATGAGGGTAGAGGACGCCCTCAGCCAGGGATTCTCGGAAGGCATGAAGTTCACGTTGAAAGACGGCGGCAGGCTGAGGTTGCAGTCCGGCTCACACACAATCGAGTTCGTGTCTGTGTAGGTACACGGGCGCCGTCTTCATTTTTTTTTTTCACATTGCTTCGTTTTCTTCCACTCGTCAACGAGGCTCACATCGCTACTTTGCACTTCCATGGGCACCCACCATCCACGCATCCGAAGCAGTTTGCACACACACACACACACATCGCCATTATCCTTGCAACCGTTGTGGCGTGGCGCGATGGCGCTTTTGCTTTGCTCCGGTAGGCGGAGACCGGCCCTTTTCTATGTCGTCCTTCTCCTCCTCCTCCCTCCCCCTTTTTGCTCCCGCCCTTTTGTCTTTCTTTATAGACGGAGTTTCGGTATGCACGGTTGTAGTAATGGTGTATGTTTATGCGTGTGTATGTGTGTGGCTCGCTTCCCCCTCGTGTTCCACACATCTGCGGCATATCGAGGCGAATGATGATGGCAAGTGGTGCACTGTTTAGGGAGGGGAAGGAGGAGAGGGCTCTGAGGAAGGTGTGATGATGGCAATGCCATGTAGAGGATATTGTGTTCGTCTCGCGCGTTTAGCGTACACCTCTTCCCCGTCTTTTCCCCCCACCCGGTTCGATGGCGGGAAGTCTGCCTCCGCGCCCTGCGTGTTCTTTCTTTTTTTTGCTTCTGTTCTCTCCCCACCCTTCCTCTCACGCTCACGTGTTGCTCTATTGCCGTCCTCATGCCAAGGAGGGGCAAGAGCTTTGAAGAAGTCGTGCGCGTGTGTGAGAGGAGAGACGGTTGTGTGTTTGTGCGCGCGTGTGTACAAACAAAACGTGGGGCCGTGCGAACTGGAGGGGGAACCTGAAACGCGACCAGGTGATTGGGTGGTCCTCTCTTACACGCTTAGCTCCCCCCCTTCTCCTCTGTTCGGCTTCTCCGTTTGCAACCAGTCTCCCCCTCCCCCCTTCACTCACTTCCCGCCATCTGTTTACGTTCTTTCTCTTTGTTCCATTTTCATCGCTTGAACGGTCTCTCGAGGCTTGAAGCCGTCCCTTCTCCTCTTCCGTTACTTTCTGTGGAAGTCTGTCTGCCATATATGTATATATATATATGCATATGTGCATATATGTGCCCTATTCCTGAGCGTTTCGAATTTTTCTGTCGTCCGAGGGCTCTCACCCTCTCTTAGCTTTCCCTTCTTTCCTTTCCACTGCGCATTTATCTTTCCATCTTGTCGAGGTGCAACTCCGTGGCAATGCGCTCACACTCCGCCGGAAGGGACTCGTGAGAGGAGGGGAGCGCGCAGCGGCCACGGCGGATTCCGCCAACAACAACAAGAGTGCAACAACAGCAGCAGCATAGCCGCCCTCCCGCCTGCCCGTGTGCATCTGTCGATGTGCTCCACTGTGAGGAGCAAACCCCATCACGCACCGACAAGTCCATCGAAGCTCTTCGGTTGATGCCGTGGCACGGGCGCCTGGTGGCGGCTGCAGTACCCCACGCAGATGGCTGTTTTTCTCTTTTCCTATCTGGGATTCGGTTCTGCGGGTGCATGTTTGTTACTGTAGTGGTGGTGGTGGTACATGCTTCCTCACTCCGGGTGCTGCGCATCGATGCACTCTCCTTCTCCGCTGTAGAGGGTCGACGCCGCGCTCTCCGGCGGACAGGCCCTACCGGAACCCTTCCATGCGCCATTTCCTTCCCCTCCCCTCCGGTACACGCACACACTTCTTCACACGCGGCCACCGAGAGCAGAGCGACAGCGCCCAACACACCTCTCCCTTTCCCTCTGACAGCCGCCCTTCCTCTGGCGACCGTATCGTCGCCGCAAGAAGCTAGCGGAAGCACCACAGCTGCTGACCCTTGCCGATTCGCCGTGCTGTCTCCTTCGAACATCCCCCCCATTCCATGCTGGTTGACATGAACTAACGGCGAGTACTTCAGCGAGACCGCCCAAGAGGAGGCGACGACGCCATCCATGACGAGGTGGGGCTTAGGGCCGGTAAGGAGGATACCGCTCGAATTCGTCCGACAGCCATCAAAGCCTTCAAGGGAAGTGCCGAGATGGAACATCGAGAGGCTCCCTTCGCTCCTCATATTCACCATACTGACAGGGAGGTCTTTTCGAGAGCCGATAGTTCTCCCGCGTGTGGGTCCGTTGAAGGGCATGGCGTACACCGCAAGCAACGGACGCAAAGTTGCCCCTCCAGTTGTGGTCCTTTATCACTGCCGTGGCAGTGGCCTGGGCCTGCAAGTTGCCTGGCCCACACCGTTCTTTATGCAGACACGCGACGACTCAGGGTGGATGAAGCGCTTCTTTCTATTTTTTTTTCTGCTCCGCTCCCGTTTCCCTGACTTTCCTCCTTCACCCCGACAGAAGCAGTGTCATCTCGGCAACTTCGGCGTCGGTGCCACCGCGCACACATCACGTACTCGCCTTTTTTTTTATGACTATTCCTTCCGCACCACACGATCGTTCCCCCGCCATCTTTCTCTCTGATCCATTCCTGCGAGTCTTCTGCTTTCCTTCTCGTCGTGTCGTCGTTGGTGCTCCGCTGGTCTGCACACACACACACACACACACAGGCACAGACATAGACACGGACTTACCCCCGGCTGATGGCGCTCTTCGCGTTTCAGTTGTGTGGCGCTGCGCTTTGTTGCCGTATTCTCTTTTTTTTTGGCACCGTCATGGGTGCCTCACCTCGCACACCATCCCAACGGCTGTGCAAAGAGCAGTGCGGATGCATGCGCACGCATGGCAAACACACGAAAAAAGATTTAGAGGATGAGTTGCCCAGTGGGGTGGAATGAGCTGAGGGGGAAGAGGGGGGGGGGGACGGAGGAGACGGGGGGGCAGCAGGAAGATGAGGTTCTGGAGGAGCTGCGATTTTCATGTTCATGCTCACTCACCTCACTCTTGTGCGTATCGCTGACTCTCGACGAAGCGGGCCCCTTGCGCTTCTCAAGCGGCCATCCCTCTCCATCCTATCGCTTTTCATTCGCTTCTGCCTCCCATCCCATTCTGGCCTGCTGCTGCTGCTTCCATCTTACTCCGCCTTCCTCTCGCGCACTGCTCACATGCCCCTACCCTCTCCTCCTGCACAGCATCATACGATCTCGTCGGTTTTAAGACTGAGTGGAAACAACGTCAACCTTACCCGCTGACAATCTCCAACACACACACACGCAGACACGCATAGTTGCCAAAAATGCTGAACAGCACCCTGCGCGCCAGGCGCAACATTTCCGTAGCGCAGCCGCAGCCGCAGCTGCCGGCGGAGAATGAGTTTCACCAGATTCGCATGCAGGAGCAGCAGCGCGCCCACGCCATGAGGGATTTCGGTGCCACTGAGCAGCAATTAGCACCGTCCTACTTCGTCGCCTCCCTGCAGGAGCTGTGCGCGCAGCGCTTGGCGGACAACTTTGCTGAGTGTACGGAGGTGGACGCGCTGCGAGAGGAGCAGTCGGCTCTCTACGCGATGGTGCTGGAGCGGTTGCCTACGGAGCCAGAAAAAATGCTCCCGCTGCGTATTGCTGTCCCGCGGATCGTCGATGAGAGGTACTGGCAGCGCTGCTGCAAGGCCCGCTGGCCGCTGGGCCAGCTGTCGCGCATGACGAAGGGGCAGAGGCTGCGTGAGAAAGAGTACGGGTGGAAGCGCTTGTTCCTCGAGCAGGCTCTCAGCGACTTCCTTATGGCTCTTGGCAGCGACCGCACGACGCTGAACGGCGGCGGCAGCCTGCTGCCGCCTGGCGCCATGACGGCGGTAACCGGCGGAGCCCTCACCGTCTCTCAGAAGGGCGCCCCATCGCTGGTATCCTCTGCGGTAACGTGCACTCCACATGACGTCGACATTCACTGCTTCGACTTGAGCTTTGACAGCGAGGCCGTTGCCGCGCTGCGTGAGTTGTGCGCCATCTGCCGCGACTATATCCACACAGTCGATCTGCCCTGCCAGCTGGTGCACTTTCGCCCCTATGAGCACCTCTTTGCCCACGTGCCAGGCATCCTCTCCTTCCGCCTCACCTTCGGGGTGGCGAACCGCGGCGTTCATGTCAGTGTGACGGATATGATTGGCTTCCGCGACGAGGACGCGGAGCTGATACAGCAACTGCTACGGCA
The DNA here is from genome assembly GCF_017916325.1 of Leishmania martiniquensis. Taxonomy (NCBI): domain Eukaryota; phylum Euglenozoa; class Kinetoplastea; order Trypanosomatida; family Trypanosomatidae; genus Leishmania; species Leishmania martiniquensis. The sequence goes on from NC_090152.1 coordinate 417,456, forward strand.
CTACACTGCCTTACAGTCCCTGCGTCTCCCGCTGAACCGGCTAGTAAATCGCCATGTGCAGATGATTGCGGCAGGATTGGCGAACTCGACCACGCTGCGCGTTCTTGATTTCTCGCAGAACTCACTGACGGACGCTGCCGTTGTGGAGGCGGTGTCGCTGCTTCTCTGCCGGCCCGACTTCCCTCTGGAGGAGCTCTATCTCGCCGACAACCAACTCGCAGACGCGGCGGCAGCCGCCTTGGCCGAGGCCCTGCGGTACAACAAGACATTGCGCGTCCTGCATCTGCAGCAGAACTGCATTAGCGATGCCGCGGGTGGGGCTCCGCTGGTGCGCTCCCTGGCCGTGCACCCAACGATGGCGGACATAAACCTCGGCTGCAATCGTCTCGGGACAAGCACTGCGGAGGCCCTGTCGGAGGTGCTTCCTCAACTCACACAGCTGCGCGTCCTATGCCTCTCCGGAAACTCGCAGCTTTTTGGTGCCGTGGTGTCCCAGCCAGAGTCGTGCTCGCCTCTTGTCTCTCCCGGCAGCGGCGCAGCGGCGACGACCGTGGCTGCGGCCAGCACCACCACCTCTCCCCCTTTGGTGTACTCTGCCAGCCTGCGAACGGCATCTGCCAGGGACAGCGATACCGAGGCCGCGGAGGCGGGTGTGGCAGACAACTCAGAGGCAGAGAGGGAGGTGGAGGAGGACGAGGCGGATGTGGCCCTTGCCCCTGAAGAGGCGGCGGTGGGGAAGGAATACTTAGCGACTACCACGGCGCGGCCCTCGATGTCGACGGTCGCTGGCGAGGATGTGCAGGCGCTGGCGCTTGAGGGCTCTCGTGCGCCGAGGAAGCAGAGGAAAGCACCTCAACTTCTGCCCACTGCGTCGAAGCCGCCGCAGCCCATAGTGCAGACGGTCGGCGGCATGCTAATTGCTGCCGCTGTCAGCGCAAACTCATCGCTCGTGGAGATGGACGTGCGTTTCTGCGGCCTGACACCGTCAGAGGAGCAAGCAATCATGCTCGCGGTTCAAGGGCGTGTGTACCGGCACCATATGGACACGTCTGTGGCCGTCAGCGAGGCGACGCAGCGGCGTACTGTGCAGCGCCTTGCTCAGGAGCGGGTAGCGCGCATGACCGGTAGAAGCGCCTAAGAGAGGAATAGCGCAAAGAAACGGGAGGGAGAGAGCGAGGGTGATTGGTGGGAGGTGCTCCACGCTCTACCGCAGTATTTTAGGCTTCTGGGAGGGGGGAGGGAGAGCGGGCAGGCGGGCGGGGACAGCGTGATGCGTTGTAGCCCTGGCATACTCTCTCTCCCCCCTCACCCATCCCTCCCTCTCTCTTTGTGGTGTCTCTCGGGCCACTTTCGCATGTAAAGCTCTCGTGTTGCTGCACCCTTTTCGCCTACGATGTAACCCCTTGCCCCTCCCTCTTTCCTCTTCCTCCCCACTTCCCACATAGGACCTCTTCGCTCGTCTCTCTGTATATCTTAGTATCTCCGTAGCTCTGCACCGGCATCTCAGAGCTGAAGTGCTTTTGGAGTGATGCGTGTGTCTCTCTGCTGGAGTCGGGCGAGAAGTGCCGACATTCACTGTCTTTTTTTTTTTTGCATTTTCGCGGGCCGATGCCGCGGACACTCGCGCAGTTCTTGCGTAGTGATGCGACATCCGCCCACAACTTAGTGGACTGCGGGGAGGGAGGTGAGGTTGCCAAGGCGCAGTTAGAGGAGCGTCCACCTCGGCACAGTTCTGCAGACACTCTCCCCCCTCACTCTCCCCTCAGCGAGGCATATGCGCACGCACATGAATATGTTACTCTCGTGATGAAGCGCTTTTCTGTTCCCGCCGTGACTCCGTCACCCGTCTCTGCCCTTTCTTGCTCTCCCACTTGCGGATCGTGCCACTGTACCATTGGCAACACACACACACACACACACGAACGCTTCATCACTGAATGTGTTGTCTCGCGCGTCAGCCGGCGGGTAATTCCTGCCCACTCCGCTCTCTCTCTCAATCCTCTGGCCAGCCCAGTACTGTTGTCCCGCGGTTACACCCACGCTTCTTTTTTTTCTACACTGCTTCGAGATCCTGCCAAGTCTGCCGACAACTGTTTTGGTGGCGATCGAATTCGTTCTTGCGGCTGCACCTGTCTCTTTCTCACACACACAAAGGGGGAAAACGTCGGCGATCATCACGATCGCAAGCGCGCCTGCTCGCGAGCTGTACATCATCTGCTTTACGCTTGTGTGTGTGTGTGTGCTGGAGAGAGTTGGAAAGACAGGGAAGGTGTGCCAACACATGCGCCCAGGAAGAGGGCGGCAACGAGGGAGAAAAGGAGCTCAGTGAATTTCTTTTATTTCAAGCTTTAAAAGAAAAGCGAAGGCGTGGGAGGTGATCGCTCCCCTCACTCCCCCCTCTTTTTTCCCTCCCCCTCCCCTTCCATCTTCCCCACTGCCGGCTGTGTCGCTGTCGTTCGGATAAGTGCCCCATACGCTGAAGAAGGCCGGCACCTATCTATCTATATATATGTATGTGCATGTGTGTTTTTATATGCTTATATGCAAGCACCTGCATCCGGAGGAGGGGTGAACGAGCGGCGTCGGAATAGTCTGAGCGAAGGAGCGGATCAGTTGAAGAGCAGAGACCCAAGAGAGACGGATTGAGAGCACGAAGCGAGGCAATGAGGGTGACGCTGCGCGGCGGCATCGCCATCACCGGCGGCTTGCTCTTCGCGATGGTTCGATTCGCGTACTTAGAGGCGTGGCTTGTGCTTGCTCTGTACTTGGTGAAGCTCATCTTTGGCGACGATGTGCTGATGCCACTGTACCACATCAGCAAGCTGCACCACAACCTCTTGCAGCGCGCGTACCTGTGCTGGGTGGGTGGCTTGGTGGAGAACGTATTGGGCACCCGCGTTGCCTACACGGTTGTTGATAGCGACGGCCAGGAACACCTGGAGCAGCACTACACGACGGCCGTGCGCAGCGAAGAGGGCGCGGTGGAGAGGTACGTCGACTTGGACAAGGTGCTTCGACCGCCGTCGCAGACCGGCAAGGTCAAGATCATCATCATGAACCACCACTGCCGCGTAGATTGGATTTACACGTTTCTCTACTTGGCCCGCACCCGCAGTGTGATAAACCACATCCGCTACGTCCTGAAGGCCGATTTGAAGCACCTCCCGGTGTTGGGCTGGGCGATGGAGCTCTTTCGCTACCTCTTCCTGTCGCGCAACTGGGAAAGCGACAAGCTGTACATCAAGCGTATGATCGACTTCTACAACGCCACCAGTGACACCCCGGTCATCCTCATTTACCCGGAAGGCACTGACCTCTCACCCAGCAACATTCAGCGGTCGCAGGCGTACGCCGAAAAGGCCGGTCTTCCGAAGTTTTACCACGTGCTGAACCCGCGTACCACGGGCACCGTGGCCCTCATGAACATGCTGGGTGGTGCCGATAGGGTGGAGGAGGTGGTGGACCTGACAATCGCATACACGTACCACGCCCCAGGGGAGCGCCCCTGTGAGCCGTCACTTGTCAACGGCCATCACCCGAAGAAGGTCCATCTACTAATCCACAGCTACCCTGTTGCTGGCACGGCGGCCGCGGTGGCGCAGAAGAACCCAGCGCACGTTTGCCCTACGGAGGAGGCTGCCCTCAGCGCGTGGATCCATGAGCGCTTCGCAGAGAAGGAGCTCCTGCTATCACGGTTTCTCTTGTCGAACCCAATCGGCTTCGACGCCGCTGATGTGCGGGCGGTGATGGGCGAAGACGTCGGCGTCGCCAGCTACGACGGCGACGAGGAGAGCTTGCGCCATCCCAGAAGGCCGTGGTGGAGGCGATACTACCAAGAGGTCGGCTTCTTTGGCGCCGTCATCACTCCCATCTACTGGCTCGCCTTGCCAGTCTACTTGATTCTCTTCACGCGCTGGTGGGTGACGATCCTGTGGGTGCTCGCTGTGCTTTTACTCTTCCTGATGGTCACCAAGGTGGTCGGCGGGATACAGCAGGCACTATACCTGGAGGCGGTGACGCCGGAGGCGGCGTTGATGCGCCGATTGTGCCGAATGCTGCAGAAGGCGCAAAGAGTTAAGGACAAGAAGAGCGATTGAGCGCAGGCCTCCTCCCCCCTTCCCCCATTGCTCTCCCCTCTCCGCAAGTGGCATGTCAGGCCGCAGGACTGAGGATGGTGCTGCTGCCGATGCGCTACAAGACACACCACGCTCGTTTTCTTTCCTCTTTTCGTTTGCGTTTGTATTGGCGCCTCGTGTGTGTGTGTGGCCGATCGGGCGGGCGAGATGATGTGCGACTGCTTTGGTCATCTCTCCTTTCTCTCTCTATACTTTGCGGGTGCCGTGCGTCGATATGGGCGTACCCGTCTCCTTCGTGCGTATTGGCTTCCCTTCTCTATTCTCTCTTGCCATAGGTGCTAGCGCATGCATACTGATGGGTGCCTGAAGGGGTGGCGCTGTGGCTGCACAGCAACAGGGTGAAGCTAAGAGCGTGCCGCGATGCAACTTCAATAGAGGGGGAGCGAGGCTCGGACAAACAGCACTCAGCCACCTAGCCTCCCCCCAAGCGAGGATGATGATGCGAGGCTCAGAGAAGAGGCATGATGATGTACAGAATCGTATGGGCGCCACTGAACCGGACGGGCGAGCGTACTCTCTTCACTAACGCCCCCCTCCCCCCTCTTTTGCTGGTCTAGGCGTGCGGCCGTCGCGCAGACCGTCAGAAAGCGGTCGGCGTGGCATCGCCTTTTTGCCCTTCCAAAAGCGCCATAGACCCCTCCCCTCCCCCTCCCCCCTTTTGCAGCGACATGGCACGACAGGCGGAAACGGCCGAGGGCGTCACTCCTTTGCCGAGCCGAAAAAAAAGGACAGGGCAAAAGAGAGGCTTCGGCGCGACGTCGCGGCCCCCCCCCCCATACCACCAGTCGCAACGATGACGGTGGCCTGCGCCGTTTCTCTACGGACAGCGTCCACAAGTCTGCGTCCGCATTTACCGCCGTGACAGAGGGACGGGAGGGGTACTCCGGCATCCGAGCTCGCCCGCCCACGACAACTGCACATTGGCCAAGCACCGATATCTCGAGGACGCTGAAATGTGCGTCACAAGCGTCATGCGCATGGACTGCTCGATGTTGCCGCCAAGCGTACCTGAGCAAGCTCACTGCCCCGACTTTTCGGGGAGACCACACCGCACATGGCCAGCGGGGCGACCGACCGAGAGGAATAGCCTCTGGACGCCACGCGGAGAAGCATTTTGGAAGCAGGAGCGCGCTGATCCTGTTTAGGAGCGAGCTCACACTCGTTTACGAGGCAGACAGGCAGCGGGGGGGGGGCTGCGGCAGACGTATCCGTCTCCAAGCAGCAGGTGGCACAGCTCGGTGAGGCCATGGGAAAGGTTTTCGAGCGCGTGCCACGAGAGAGTCTGTGTGGCTGCGAACCGAGGAGATGCAGAGGGCCTACAAGGAGCTCTGCCGCACCCACCCGCGCGCCGCGCTCTTCCTGAAGCTGGCGTGGCACTGCGCCGCACGAGCGGGCGACCTGGGGACACTCCTGACAAGGGATGTGCACATCTCCGCACTCTCGGAGAGCTCGCCGACGGCCTCAGTGAGTATCACGATCCGCTATGGAAAGGGTGCGAGGTTCCGCGGGCCCTATGCGATAGGGACGCGATTGCAGCGAGAGGACGCGGCCCTGCTGCTGAAGCTGGTGAGGAGCCGAGGCCCAACGCAGCGCCTGTTTGCGGACGTGACGAGCCTCCGCGATCAGGTGCGAACAGTGCTGCGCCGCGTGAACCCTGCGGCGGCCCTCCCATCCATCCGGAAGGGCGCCGCAGGCTACCTGGCGGCAAGTACCCTGAGGAAGAAACCAGCTCCTGGCTGACGATCGCGGACAGGACCGCAGCCACCTACGAGGATGGCACGTACGACGCCATCTGCTTCACGGACGCGTCGGCCGACGGGTGGGGAGCGGTGGTGCGGTACGCGAACGGCACCACCGACGCCCTGCAGCAGAGGTGGGTCACGGGCTTGCACCCGAAAGGTCGCGTCGGCGAAGGCTCGCCACGCACGCGGGTGCCGGACCCGCTGCCGAACGATGAATACTTCACCGCCAAGCACTCGGCGCACGCGGAGCCACGGGCCGCGATGCTGTGCCTGCAGTACCTGATGGCGCACGGGCTGGTCGCGAGAAGGGGCCCGATCATGCGCATGGCGGTGGTCACGGACCACTTTGCGATTGTGCGGGCGCAGCGGAAGCACAACGGCTTCGGTGGCATCGGCAGAGGGTACTGCCTGAACCGCCTGTACGCGTACACGACGGCCCTCTACTTTAACGAGCGCGTGCAGGTGGTGTTCTTTTACATCGCCGGCCAGGTGAACCCCGCGGATGAGCTATCACGCAATTTCGCCGACGGCGGTACGACACGGGGGTGACGCGGAGCGCTGCCGACGACCTGGCGGTGCCTTTTCTGCGAAGCACGTACTCCCCGTTATGCGAGCAGGCGCGCGGATCGCCGCCCACGATTCTCGCAACGGGGCGGGTGGATGGGGGCGGCATGGCCCCCCCTCCCCACCCATGTTCGCCCACAACGGGGCCCCAGCACCCCTGATGGGGAGTTCTTTCCCCGGCCAGCGTTCCCTTACCGCGGCAAGGACAGCGGCTACCGGCGCGTCCACCAGGAAGGAGCGACTGCGGGGGTTGTGACAGAGAGCTGTGACGGGGCCGTTCTTCTCCGCAGCACGCACACGCCGCACTCAGCGGAGAGAACGCGGAACGGAGTACACTCCACACGATGGACAAGCACGACTACGGGGGACGAGGGCTGGTACTGGCCAGAAGTCTGCTTACAGGAGAAATGAGACCCGCGAGCGCAGCGAAGACGCGGCAACGTTTCTCCTCGTTGGCATCTCTTTGCACCTCGAGCCCGCTGATCTTCGTGAATGTCGGGGGAGAGCTGAACACGACGAAGAAAATGCGCCGACAGCGACGCCTGCGCCTACGCGCCTTGAAGCGCTCTCCACGAGTGGAAATGGTCACAACACGCGCTCTCATCACCTCTTTCCTGTTCTTCTCGTTCGCTTCATGGCCGCGTCTAAACACGCTGACGTGCGCACACAACAGCTGGCACTCTCAGTGAGCTGTTGAACACACTTGCACCCACCGTCGCACGTACGCACAGACACACACGCACACACTTTACCGGCGGCTCCACGCGTATTCAGGAGACAGAACGCGGTGGAGGCATGTCTTTGGCGAATCGCACGGGGCGGCCCTCGTTTGCACCGCATTACGTGCCGCACTCTGACCTGACGAAGTCATACTATGAGCGTCTCTTGCTTGATGTCCGCCGCTACCTTCCGCCAGGCGTGGAGGATGACGTGGAGGAGATTGCCGACCAGGTGCTGAACATTGTATGCTCGACCGCATCGGGCCCATCCTCCTCAGCGGCGATGCTGAGCGAGCAGCAGCAAAGTCTGGAGCGGCTGCTGGACACCCGCTTAAGTCGTGAGGCTCGCGATCGTTTTTTGCAGTATGGAAAGCTGATCACCGACTACGTGGCCAGCGATGAGGCGGCGGTGGCTGTGGCCAACGGCACTAGTGGTCTTTCGGCGTCGTCCACCGGTGCTCTGGGGGTGCAGGACTTGGACTTCGCGGGCCCAAGCAGCAGCGACAGTGACAGCAGCGATGATGTGCGCGGTTACGCAGAAGAGCGACGTACTGTGGAGCTGCTGGCGGGAGGCGCGTCTGCCTCGGCGGCGGAGAGAAGAGAACGGCTCAAGAAACGAAAGGCGCTCATGAAGGCCGACCAGAATCTCATGCAGTACGCCTTCGCTGAAGAAGGCGGTATAGCTGACACAGTCGAGGAGGCAGAGGCGTGGGGGGCGTCCGCGTCGCTTGGTGGCGGTGAGGCAGCCCCGGGGGAGTTGCATGATGTGGAGGATGGGGAGGACGGTGCGCTGGCGGCGGGGGCCGCGGAAGCGCCACGGATCTCGTTTGAAGAGGTCGCTTGCAACGCGCAGTTTCTCAAAGACGCCGTGCGACGTCTCTTCCCTGCACACAGCGCCGAAACCTGCCATGGACTAGCACAGCGGGTTCTGGGCTTTCTGAGCGAGAGGGAGGAGGATGACTTCACCCTTGAGACGCAGCTCACTACATGTCTGGGAGGCTACGAGGATGAGGCTGTGATGGACTGGATCGGCGACGTGGTGCAATCGCGCTGGAGTGTCGTGTACGGGCTGCGTTACGCCCAATGCACCGCGCAGAAGGAGCGCAACGCCGTCATGGATGACATGCAGCGACACGCCCTCGACGACCCGCGGGTGGAGTACCTGTATCAGAACATCACCGGCAAGGAGGTTGATCCCTTGAATTTAGAGCAACTACAGCAACGCCGCGAGTACGCTGCTGTGGACAGCAGCGAGGAGGCTGCCACGACGCTGGCGTCGACCGCACCGCGACAGCCCCTGCTGCGACGAGTGGATCTTCAGGCCTGTGCCTTTCACGACGAGCGAGCGCCGCACCTGCACGTGCGCGCCACGGTGCCGCAAGGCACGCAGCGGCTGACCTACGAAACCCATGATGAGGTCCTCCTTCCGCCCTCCTTGTCGGCGAACACGTCGACGGCCCCACTCATCCAGGTCGCCGCGTCTTTCCCTGGCTGGGCGGTTCCAGTGTTTGCAGGGGTGACAGAGCTTAACGCCATGCAGTCGAAAGTGTACGACTGCGCCTTCCATTCGGACGAGAACGTGCTGGTGAGCGCGCCGACCGGGGCAGGTAAAACGAACGTGGCGATGATGGCGATGCTGCGCGCCATCGCAGCAGCTCGAAACCCGATGACCCGTGTGATTGATGGCCACAGCCTGAAGATGGTGTACGTGGCCCCTATGAAGGCGCTCGTGCAGGAGGTGGTGCGCACCTTCTCGAAGCGACTGGAGCCGCTCGGCCTCACGGTGGCTGAGCTGTCCGGTGACGCGGGCATGACGCAGCACCAAATGGCCACGACGCAGCTGATCGTGACGACGCCGGAGAAGTGGGACATCGTCACGCGGAAGTCTGTCGAGCTTGGCGTGGCGTCGCTGCTGAAGTTGCTCATTATCGATGAGGTGCACCTCCTCCACAACGAACGCGGCCCGGTCTTGGAGGCGATTGTGGCGCGCACGATGCTGCAGCAGCAGCTCCGCGGCGAGGGTGGCATTCGATTGGTGGGGCTCAGCGCTACCCTTCCAAACTACGCGGACGTTGCAGCCTTCTTGCAGGTCAACCGGCAGCGTGGGCTCTTCGTCTTTGACAGCAGCTACCGCCCCATCCCGCTGGAGCAGACCTACTGCGCCGTCAAGAAGATGAAGGGAGTGGCGCAGAGTGCCGTCATGAACGTTGTGACCTACGACAAGGTGCTGCAGACGGTTCAGGCTGAGGAGCAGGCGATGATTTTTGTGCACTCACGGCAGGAGACCGAGCACACGGCGCGCTACCTGCAGAGGCGCGCTGCCGAGGAGCGCCGCGGCTACTACTTTGTGCGCCCCGACAGCGACAACCACAAGGCGCTCGTAGAGGCAAGCAGCGGGGCCGGAGGTGCCGTGCTGCGCCGCAGTCTGCAGCAGCTGTTACCGGACGGCTTCGGCATCCACCACGCCGGTCTCAGTCGGGACGAGCGCAGCACGGTAGAGCAGCTCTTTGCGGACCGCCACATTAAGGTGCTCGTGTGCACGTCGACACTCGCCTGGGGTGTGAACCTACCAGCAAACCGCGTCATCATCAAGGGCACCCGCGTCTTCAACGGCGCCAAGGGGCAGTCGGAGCTGCTGAGTGCGCTGGATGTGCTGCAGATGTTTGGGCGCGCCGGTCGCGTGGGTTACGGTGCGGCCTTGGGCAGGGCCACCATCATCACGTCTCCCGACGATCTCCACTACTACCTCAGCGTGCTAAACCAGCAACTCCCAATCGAGTCACAGATGATGCGGCGGGTCGTTGATATGCTCAACGCCGAGGTCACACTGGGACACGTGGAGACGGTCGAAGAGGGCGTGCAGTGGCTCCAGCGATCTTACCTATACGTGCGGATGCGGCAGGTACCCGAGGTGTACGGCATCCGCGCCAGCGCCAGTGATCCGCTGCTGCTGCACCACCTCGCCAACATAGTCCACACAGCATTTGAGGAGCTGAAGCAAGCGAAGATGGTCGAGTACGATGCTCGAACCAGGAAGGTAGCGGGCACCGCATATGGGCGTATCGCCTCCTACTGCTACATCACAGCGACATCCATGGCCACCTACCTGAGGCTGATGAGCAACGCCATGCAGGATGTGGAGCTGTTCCGCGTCTTTGCGTCCTCTAGCGAATTTGCCAACATCGGCGTGCGGGCGGAGGAGCAGGCGCAGCTCAAGGAGCTCCTGGAGTGCGCGCCGGTGGCGGTTCGGGAGTCGCGCTACACGCCGCTAGCCAAGATCAATATCCTTCTTCAGTGCTACATCAGTCAGAAAGGCCTGGAAGGGCTGCCGCTGATGAGCGAGATGGTGTATGTGAAAGACTCTGCGCAGCGTATCCTACGAGCGCTGTATGAGATCTGCCTCGTTCGCGAGTACGGTCGCACGGCGCGGCAGTTTCTAGAGCTGTACTTAATGACGGTGCACCGCCAGTGGACTGTGCAGTCACCGCTGCGGCAGGTGCGTGGCTGCTTGCCGGCAAAGCACTTCGACGCCATCCTGCCCGCGCTGGAGCGCGTGCGCGTGCCGTGGGAGGAGATGCGGCGCTGGAGCGTAGAGGACCTCGCCGAAAAGCTCAGTGACGACCGGCGCGCTCAGTCCGCGTACGAGGCGATTCATATTGTGCCGCACTACGCCGTCGACGCAGCCGTGCGACCGTTGACGCGCGGAATGCTGTACGTGGACATCGACATCCTGCCTGACTTCGACTACGTCGAATCTCTGCATGGCCTGTCGGTGTGTGAGGTGCTGCTGATGATAGAGCACACCAATGGCCGCCTGCTGCACCACGAGTCCATTCCGATACCCTTGGCAAATGTGCAGGAGAAGTCGACCTACGCTTGCCCGCCGGTGGTGGTGCCGATGGTGGAGCCAGCGCCAACGCACCTGTTCGTGCGTGTGACTTCCCCGCACTGGCTGGCCGCCACAGCTTCTACCTCGGTGTGCTTGCTGAACACGCTGCTGCCGCCAGTGGCGGCGCCGCTGCGCGAGGTGGATCAGCGGCCGCCGTCGCAGGACGCGAACATCACGTCTGTGGCCGAGCGCCTTTCACCTTTTCAGCTCCACACCGTGGGCGAGCTGCTCTTTCCATTCCAGGACTTCACGGCGCTGCAGTCAGACCTCATCGATCCCATCTTTCTCGACCACCCGCACAACCTTCTCGTCGGTGTCCCGCCGGGTGGCGGTAAGACAGTCATCGCGGAGCTCTTTGTGCTGCAGTTTTTGCTGGAGGAGTCACTGAAGGAGACGGAGCGGACAGCCGTGGCGCAGCAGCAAGAGGGAGAGGGGGAGTCGGGCACCCGCTCGCAGCAGCAGCTGCTGCCTGGCAAGCTTCTCTACCTCACCAGCAACCCTGACGTCGTGCACCGACGTGCGCTGGATTGGCGCTACAAGTTTGATGAGGTGCTGAAGCAGCGCGTCGTGGAGCTCACTGGTCGCAGCAACCGCAACGCGAACGCGGATGCCTACTGCACTGGTGCGGTACACAGTGCAGCCGAGTTGGGCTCCGCCACCATCTTGCTCGCCACCGGCGAGGACCTTCTTCGCCTTGTGCGTCGCGGTGACCCGGTGCTCGCCGGTGTAACGCATATTATCATCGATCATCTGCACCTCCTGCGGGCCCCTGAGGGGCAGGCGATGGAGGAATGCATGGCTCGGCTGAACAGTGAGCCGTTCCTTGTGAGGCGCGGTGCAGGACGCGCGCGTGTGCTTGGGCTGACGTACCCACTCATCAGCACGGCGGAGCTTGGCCGCTGGCTGAAGGTGTCGGTGAGTCACCAGTACAACTATGGCGCCTCCTACCGGCAGCTGCGAGTGCGCATGGTCGGCATGGAGTCGCCTGGCCCCCGAAGCCGCTACGAAAGCGGTGTTATCGCAGCGCTGAAGCTACTGCGCCGGAGCTCGTACGCCGCAGTTCCAACAGTGATCTTCGTCCCAACCGGGCGCCAGTCGCGAGAGGTGGCACAGCGCATACTTTTGCGGTGCCGGGACAGCTTTATTCCTGAAGCTACCGAGCACGCTACCGATGACGCACGGCTCGCTGTCTTCCTGGCGGCTGGTGTTGCCTACATGCACCAAGGTACCAGTGAACTGGACGCGCTAGCGATACAGGAGCTCGTTGAAGCGCCAGCCGTCTGTCCCAATACGCAGGCGTTGCTGCCGTTGCGTCTTGTCTGTGCCTTTGACTCAGCCTGGCGGTTGCCGGCGGCTCTCTTCACGAACGCCATCGTGTGCTGCGGGGAGCGGCTGACCGCCTTCGAGAACGAGGATGGCGTTCGTGGCATGCGTTATCAGGACTGCTCCGCTGTGGAGCTGATGCAGATGGCCTCGCGCGCCATTAACGAGGCGGTGCTCTGCGTTCGCACGCCGCGGGTGTGGGTTTGGGGTAAGCTACTAAACGAGCCGCTGCCGCTGGAGTCGAGCCTGCGATACGCAGATGACTTCCGCGACACGGTGAATACGGCGATTGCGGAGGGGCGGGCGCGCAACCGCGTTGACGTGCTGCGTGTGCTCTCCTCGCACTACTTCCTCTACCACGTGAAGTCTAACTTACACTTCTACGGCGTGCCGACTGCGGCGGATGTGTCCCTCTACGCCTCCAGCTTCGCCTCGCACGTGGTGACCTCGCTGAAAGAGCTGAGGTGCGTCGACGAGCTGCGAGCGTGGCGGTGTGGCGCGGACGGCGACGGTGGAGGCAACGGCAGCAACGCAGAGCTTGAGGGGGAAGAGGAGGATGAGGACCCGCACGCCCCTCTGCGACCTACGCCGCGCGGCATGGCGCTCGCTTACCATTGCATCTCGGTCAGCACCGCAGAGGATCTAATCCGCGTCCTTCCGGGCTCCCTCCAGGCCGAGAAAAAAGCTGCGCTCTACGACTCCACAGCGTACCTTTGGCGGATCCTAGCCCACCATTCTGTGGAGCTCACTCCCGCGCACCTCGGCGACGCCGCCCGGGTGATGGAGGCGACGGAGTACCGGGCGCTGCACGCCATTGCGCGCGCTTTGCCAGAGCCTCTTGGCGTGCGCTACATCGACTTGGACTTCGGCGCCACAGGGACGAAGGTCTACCTGCTTGTGCTCGCGTACTGCAGTCGACTCTTCCCTGCTACCTACTTCCAAGCTAACGCCGCCGCTTTGTCGGCTGAGGAGAACGCCGCAGCGGCGGCCGCCTTCGACGCACACTTTGGCCACAGCCTCTACCACGCCGCCGTGCCGGCCGCGACGCGCGACGCGCTTTGTGACGCCGTTCCAGATGACATAGCTCAGCGCCTCGTGCAAGATGCGCGCTTCGTTCTCCCAGAAGTGCGCCGCGTCGCGAGTGCGGTAGTGGAGCTGCTGGACGGCGACACGCAGGCGTGGGCGGTGACTCGTCTGATTCGGCTAGTTGCGTGCCTGCATCAGCAGGGGTGGGACGACGAGCCTCCGGTGGCGCTGCTGCCGTGCTGGCGCGCGTCGAGATGGGCGTCTGATGCCGCCCGGAAGGCTATTCGAAGCAGTTGCACGCTGCATGACTTGCAGACGAGACCGGCGGAAGCTTTGTCAAAGCTGGAGCCCGCTCTGTACAGTGTCGTGACCACTGACGACGCTGCGCTTGTAGTGCCGCGCGTGGTTGCCTCTGCGGAGCAGGAGGCTGCGGAAGTCCCGCAGGTGCTGACGATGAGCGCAAAGGGGCGCATCGAAGAGATGGATGGCGTGCTAGCCATGGTGGTACACGTCACTGCGCAGCTCCGTTGGGGCGCGCCGAAGACGCTGAAGTTACACGGCGGCAGTGACGACGTGGATCGCACACCACAGGGGGGCATCACCGGCCTTGCAGGGGATGCCGCGCCGGCGTCGCAGTGGTGGGTGCGGTGCCTCGTCTCGCATCGGTCGTCAGCTGCTGCAGCAGCTGAGGCGTCAGCGGGCACTCGGCAGCTGGCCCTGCGTGTTAGCGCGGCAGCGAGCGTCACGGGCGCAGAGGGGACGCCTCTTTTTGAGGTTTCCACAGAACTCTTCGTCTCCCTGGCGCGGTTGGAGGCGGAAGACCTGGACGCTGTGGAGATGCTCGCGGTCCTGACGAGCATGGCCTACAGCGGAGTCGAGGCTACAGCTATGGTGCAATTCGAAGCTGGCGAAGACGAGGATGGAGGGCACGCATGACGCGTGTGCGTGTGTGTGTGTGTGTTATGGTGGCGGCGGAAATTTGAAGAGGCAGCTGAGAGAGAGTCCGCATAATGTGGAGAAGAGGTAAGCTCCCGCTGACGGGAGAGAGATGCTCTTGCGGGTAAGCTGCTTTGACAAGTTGGAGACGCCGACAATGGTGACGATGGCTGTGATACTGCAGTGATGGTGGTGGTGGGTGTCTGCGTGTGGGGTGGTGGTGATGGCGGTGACGGCATCGGCTGACGTGGGTTAGGGGCTAAGTGCCCCATTCTGCACGTCCCTTCTCCACCGCCTTTGCCCTTCCCATCGCTGCCGCTGGACGCGTTTTCACTCCTTCGCCTACGCCTGTCTTCTTGGACTGGTTAACAGGCAACAGGCAAAAGGGACGGCAATGGCGACCCACTTCGATGCGCTGTGTAAGTTGCAGGGACAGCAGCACCCAGCAGTCATAGTAAAGCGTATGTGCGCGTGTGCGTATCTCTGTATTTTGCCTTCACACCCACGGACACGCACGTGCGCGTGCGCCGATGCCGGCTCTGGCCCTCTCTGTTCTCTCTCTGTATGCGTGTGCGGGAGCCACGACGCGGTGTCTGGCGCATCGTTCAGAGGTGCTCCCGTGAACGCGTACTCCGATCATCTATGTATGTGGGTGGCTGCGCTGCTCCTGCGCCTTTCCCCCCCCTGGCGTTGCTTGTCGCGCGTGCGCATGTGGGGCCACGGCCGGTGGACGTGAGCAGAGAAACTTGCTGGCGTTGGGAGGGACCACAGGAGAGCGGCAGGGTTCTGCCGGCCACCCTCGGCGGCACCTCTCTCTCTCATGCCCTGCATACATTCTGTATCACTCCCTGCTTCCCGCTCTACCGTACGTTTCATATCCCTCCCCCCTTTTTCCCCTCGCTCTCTGGCCTCTCTTGCGGTGCCACCGCCGGCTCACTTTTTGCGCGCGCTCTCTCGTGGCTTGTTAGTTTGCCCTGCGCGTGCGTCTGAGTGGCACAGCTGTGCGTGCGTATCTCCAGCGGTCCTCCAGCGGCGCAGAGCCCATCGTCGCTGCCGCTCATCTTCCCAGGCGGACTTACACACACACACAGACATACACAGACACACTTGAGCATACCCCCGCCTCACTCCGTCCCGTCCCGCATCTTTCTCTTATTCTCTTGAACGCTGATTATTTATTATGAGAGAGGCGTACATACCCTCTTCTCCTCTTCCCTTCCGACACACTCCCTCCCCCCCACTCACGCAGCCATCGGTGCCGTATTTCCCTGTCATGCAAGCGTGTGAGGATCACCGCTCTTTTCTCGCGCTTTTCCGTTTGCCGGTGTATTCACTGCCCCCTTCCTCCTCTCCATTTTGTGGCTTCTTATTTGTATCCCGTTGGCTCTCTCGCCCGCTCGCTCGTGCGACTCGGCGTGGCGCCATCGCCGCTTCGGTGAGCACCTCCCCGACACCGGCCCTCCCCTCCCCCGCTCTCCATTCCACGCAGCCGTACATTTCATCATTGGCGCATCTCCTCTCCTCTCCTCTCCTCTTCTCATCCTTTTCTACCTCTCTCTGCCCGTCTCCTGTGCATCTCTGCCAAGCGCCCTTCCCCTCCTCTTTCCCTCCCTCCTTTCTGGGCCATCGTAGCGTATCCGTATTATTTGCTCTACGCCTTACTAAGGTACGCACTCGCAGGCACGCCACGCTGGTACACCCCTCTCTCCTCCCTCCCTCTGTTTCCTCTCTCCCCTCCTCTGTCTTTTTTCCCTTCTCCGAGTGCGCGGATCTCAAGTGCGTGCGTGCGCGTGCCTTAGAGATTCTGCGCGTCTCTCTCTCCCTCTCCCCTCTTGCCGTGCTCCATCCGTTCATTTTGTTTGGTTGTCTGTCTGCCTGCGTGTACTCTCTTCCTCCCACTCTTCCTCCTCTCTGTGTACACATGTATATAACTACACACACACGCGCGCACACACACAGACAGACATTCACACACACACACAAGCGGGTGTATACATTTACATTAGCATAAAGGCGCGCTCGTCTTTGCTCCCTCCCCTTCCCCCTGGCCGAACTTTTCGCTCGTACGAGCGCTTAAGTCGCTCATCTTCGTGTCTGCCATCCCTTCCGCTCTTTCCCCCCTTCTCTCCTGCTCGCTGATCCTCTCATAGCAGCGCTCTCTGAGCGTGTTTCCCCGTTATCTTCTCCAGCGTGTTGTGCTGTGTGTGTGTGTGTACCTCGACACTGCCTTCCTCCGTCTTTCCCCACTCCGCTAACAGGCAGGCAAGCGGGCGTGTGCTTGGGCCGATTCCGAGAAGACACGGAGGCAACAACAGCGACTGCACACATCACAGGAAAGAGGCGATATATATATATAGAGAGAGAGGAGCTGCTCACCAGCTGGAAGGCGGCCTGAGCAAGACGAGGCACCGTTTGCCTCAGACGAGGCCGCGACCGACATTGTCTCACTTCTTCTTTTGTGTCTACGGTCGACATTTGTGTTCGTTTCCTGCGTTTTCTCCTCCTTTTTTTTCCTCTCGCTGCCCCTGCGCATGTGTCCACACTATCACCTGGACCACCTCTCTTCCTCGTCCCCGGTCTCCTTCCCCGCGCTTCCGAAGTGTGTGTGTGTGTGCTCTGCATTGTGTGGTACTGCCTGCTACCTTTCTTCTCTTCTCCACCCCATCCTTATCATTGGCTCGCTCTCTTCCCCGTCTCCCGCCTTCCCTGCGCAGGCCAGCGAATACTGGTGGCTGTGCGTGCATGTGACCATCCAAGCGACTCAGTCACTCGCACAACCGGTCAGAATCTGAAGCAGCTCGAAAGAAAAGCGGAGATAAGGCGAGGCGCGCTCACGGTGATACCCACGGCAGCAACGGAGAACGGTGAATCGCCACGGCGACACCGGCGCGTGCCTGGTCAGGGAAGTCTGCCGAAAAAAGTAAGAGCTACGGTAGAGCAACGTCGGCGCGCGCAAACATGTCCTTCCGCCGCCCGCACCCAATGCGGCGTTCGAGCACGTATGTCGAGTTCGCGCAGGCCGGCGAGGACGTTACCCCGGAGAGCAACTTCACCGTACCCGATGCGATGGACTGCGACAGCGTAACGGTCGACCCGGGGGGACCCGTCATGTCGCCGAGCGCCCCGGCTCGCGTGCGCTCTCCAGATAATCCCCTGCGTATTAGCATCGTACACATTAAGGACACGCCTGTGTCGCCGCAGAGCACCTCCACCTCCACCTCCTTGCCGCAACTCCGTCGTCCCTTGGTGAGTGAGCGTCGACGGCGCGGCTCGCTGTCGGCGAGCGGCACAAACACTTCTCTTCGCCGCTTCTCGCGCCCAAACACGGTGGAGGTGTCCAAGGACTATCTGCAGTCCGTGGCAGAGGCACACGGGGTCACTGTGGAGCACGTGCGCGACGTCATGATTGCCGCCCAAGGCGACACCGATCTCATGCTGGCCATTCTGCAGAGCGAGGTTGATGTGCAGCTCGCCTCGCCCACAAACATCGATGTGCTGCATTTCGGCACACAAGAGACGGTGCGCCGGCTTCTTCTCTTCCTCGATCTTCCGCGGGAGTGGGAGGGCGAGGTGGTGCGGACGCTGAACGTGACCAACGGCGACGCACAGGAGGCGGCCGCCATCCTCGCGCAGAAATCCGGTCAGCGGTCCACGCTGCTGCCGAATGATGTCACCGCGTCACGCCAGCAAGTGCTCACAGCCACAGAGGCCGAGGAGCTACCGCTGCTGCTGCAGCGCTTGGGTCAAAGCCCCAATGGTGAGGCGCATCAGTTGCAGGCCGAGTTCCCGGACCGCACGACGTACGAGGTCCGCACCGCGCTGCAGTTGACAGACGGCAACATAGAAAACGCGCGCGTCTTCCTGCGCGAGGACCACAAGGCGTCCAAGAATAGCAACAGGGACGCCATGAACAACATCTTTGCCCGTGTCGCTGCAACAGGAGGGTCGAGACCGCGACCAGACCACCGCAAAGAGATCGAGGCTGTGTACCATAAGCTCAACGGCGCCGTCGGCGTCCGCAACAGTGTGGTGGAGGTCCTCGACGCCGCCACGGGTGAGGATGTCGTGACGACGAGTCTATCGCCGCAGGAGTTTCAGCTGTACCGTAACGGTGATGGTGCAGGCAGCAGTGGCGGCATCGCTGGTGAGGGCACCGGTGGCACAAGCCCGCAGCAGCCCGTACTGCAAGGCAACGATTCGACTACAAGCGCGCTCGCATTGAACACACTGCCTGCGAAAACTGGTCCCTCGTCGTTGGCACCGGAGGCGGGCACGTCGTGTGCGTTGGACAAGGTGCCCGACCTGCGTCACCCACAGCCACCACTGCTCTCTCCTTCGACGTCCATGACGACGCCATCCTTCTCTGACCAGGCGACGAGCGGGGCACATCACCCATCGAGTGCAGCGCACCAGAGCTTTGGGCGAGCTTCTTTGCACGAGGTGCCACCCGCGGCAACGGTCACCGCGACAATTCAACGCGCAACACCGCCTGTGCAGCGCTCGCGTCGTCCATCGCTCTCGCGAGAGGCGACGAATGTGTCGACCCGCCTGGCAAGCCGCCTTGAACTGCCGTCGCTGCAGCCAGTGCGAACCGGCGGCGGCGCCACCGCAGCTGGGTGCTCGACCGACGCCCTCAATGAGTCTACCAACACTTCCGCCGGTAACAGCAGTGCCAGCGGGCACTCAAGGGGGCGATCGCCCCCACCACCGCACTCTGCCAGGGTAGTCGCTCCTCGACGTTCGAGTGTGGCGGCGGTGAACCTGAGTAACCATCGCGGCTCATGCGCTCCTGGGGAGGTGGGGAGGGCAGATCACCTGTGGGCCGGCGCTGGCGGCAGCGCGGTAGGCAGTAGCGGCATGTACTTCGCATCCGTAGCGCCCGGGTCGGCTCTCAGTGTGTCGCAGCATCACAGCTGCCAGCCGTTGCACTCGCCGCACACTGAATGCCTCCTGAACACAGTGCTTAGTCAGCTTGGCAAGAGGATGGAGAGCCAGCAGGATAAGGGGCTGCCGCCGCCGCCGCAGTTGCGGCAGCGACAACGCCGGCTGTCTTCGGAGGCTGTAGACGCGGGCTCTGCTCCGGCACTTTTGCCCAGCGGTCTCGCTGACGGCAACAGCTCGACCGCTTCCGCCTGCGGCGTCTCGACGCCAACGCCAACGGCACCACCGCCACCTCCTGGAAGCTCTGCCACGGCATCGACTGTTGGAGGCCCTGCTCCTCCTCCCGGCCTCCCTCCACCACCGCCACCGCCAGTGTGCAAGGTAGGTGACTCCGCTACCTCTGCTCCGCCGCCACCGCCACCACCAGCCGGAGGCTGTAGCGCTCCGAGCCCCCCGGCAGGCTTGCCTCCACCACCGCCGCCTGGTATCCCACCACCGACAGGCGGGCCCAAGTTACCCCCACCCCCGCCCCCTGCCGCCAACGGCATCCCTCCGCCGCCGCCGCCGCTGCCGAGAACGGGGAAGGGGCCGCCGCCACCGGCAGGGAAGGGCGCGTGCGCTGACGCCGCCCCGATACCGAATAGCAGCACCACACGCAATGTGCCTATCAACGGCGCCGTTGGCGACTCTGATGATGCCATCTTCAAGACGGCGCGACCAATCGGACTAACGGCCGGGGCGCGGGATAAGCTGCTCGCCCTCTTCCCGAAGGCGGCGCCGAAGCATGTGGCGGAGGAGGAGGACACGGCAGCGACGCGTGCGCAGCGCATACTTGACCCAAACCGTGACCGGAACGTCGGCATTGTCCTCAAGTTCATCCGGCTGCCGATTCAGCAGATTGAGGCGAGTGTGCGAACATTCGACACGCTGACGCTGGGCGAGGAGCGTATCTCCGGCCTTCTCAAGATTATTCCGACCTCGGAAGACTTCGAGGCGATCGCGCGGGCGCAGCGGGCGCACGGTGCCCCATGGAAGCGTGCAGAGGAGCAGCAGCTTCCCCCGACGGTGCGTTTCTTCCTCATGACGCAACACATTGACCACTACGCTGAGCGCATCCACGCCTGGAGTCTGCGGTACGAGCTTCACGGGCGGCTTGAGTACTTGGAGCAGAAGTTGACCAAGGCTGACAAGGCGATTGACGCCATCTTCACCTCCCCATCGTTGCCGGACATGCTGTACTTCCTGCTTGAGGTGAGCAACTTTCTGAACGCTGGCAGCCGCTTCCAAGGCGCCAAGGGGTTCCCCATCACACAGCTGCCGCAGATCATGAACTTCAAGACAACAGACGGCAAAGGCACGCTGTTGCAGTACGTTGCTGAAATATTAGATACCGTGAATCCGCACCTGCAGGGTATCTCGAGCGAGCTGATGCCGGCCGTCGACGAGGGTCGTGACATCGATGTGGCCAGCATTGAACAGGAGCTGAAGAAACTTCGGGGCCGCCTGCAGAAGTGCAAGCGCCTGATTGAACAGCTGAAGAACGATGTGCGGTGGACGAACGTGCTGGGCAAGTTCATCTATCGCTCGTTGCCGGAGCTGGAGCGTGTCGAGAAGCTCGCGGAGTCGATCAATCGCAAGGCGGAGCGCCTGCAGGAATTCCTCTGCGAAAGGAAGGAGACGTTTTCGCTGAATGAGGTGCTGAGGGTTCTGTCCAGCTTCTGCAAGCGGTACGAGCAGGAGCGCGATAAGCAGCGACTGCGGCAGGAGCGTCAGGACCGCATGGAGGGGAACCGACAGCGGCGGCAGAGCATTGCGTCCGTTTCCGTGGCGAGCGAAGGCGACGTGTCGTCGCAGACGCAGCCGGACCCGCTACCAAGTGAGCAACGGCTGAAGCTGCAGCCACGGCCGCACTCCTCGCAGAGACCGTCTCCGGGCCTATGCACAAGCGGACATGGCGTGAGCCGTGGTAGGGCCACCCCTGACGTTGCCTCACGTCCGCAGCACTCCCCGCAAGGGTGCAACGGTGATGCCGACGCCGAGTGCAGCCGCCGCCGCCTCAGTAGCGGCGCAAGCGGACAGCCTCCTGAGCCTTCCATCGCTAGCCGTCCCGGTGGCAGCACGGGAGCTGCCGAGCGTGCGAGGTCGCGCCCATCCGACAGCAATGGAAGCGGTGTCGCCAACGGGGCTGAAGACCGCGCATCGCTACACGTGGAGGGCGCCAGCAGCAGCAGCGCCCCTGCGAAGAGCAACGCGGGCGGCACTTACCGCCGACGCCCCAGCAATGACGAAATGAAGCGACTCGGCGACGGCGCCATCACCCTTTCAGCTGCCGGACCACCGCCGAGCTCAACCGCGCGTAGCGGCACGAGCGTGGTGGGAGAGGTGTTGCCGCCTGTCGGCCAGTCCCCTGTTTTCGCAGCCGTGCGCACCTCCAACGGCGCGCGAATCTCCGTGGCAGGCGACCGACGAGACGTGCGACAAACATAAGGAGGGGTGCCGTCTTCTACGGCTCTACCCTCCCCCCTGCCTGACTCTTTCTCTCTGTGCCATCTCTCCATCTTGTCTGCCGGGGGGCGCCGCTGTCCGCAGTGATGGCGCATGCATTGCGCGTTTTCGAGTGGAGGGCGGAGGAGGCCCATGACGAGAAACAGAGGCCAAGAGCGAGTGGACGCAAGAAAGAGAGATGGAGAGGGGCAGACTGACAGACGTGATTGGTGGTGCGCAGCTTTGTTGCGCACTCGACCCACCTTTTCGTTTCCCCCCTCTCTCCGCCTCTACTCTTCTGTAATCCTGTCGGTCGCATGTGTACGCTGCGCCTGCGTTTCTGCCGCTCAAGCGCATTTTTTTTTATAGTTAGGGTGACCTCCTCTCCTCGTCTCTCCCTTCAGTGACCATTTCCGCTTCTCCAAACGTTCTTTGTGCATCTGCCGATGTGTGCTCCCTCCCTCCTCGCCCCCCCCACCCCCTTTTCTGTCACCGTTTTATATGCCAAATTTTCCTATACCTCCTCTCCCCTCCCCCTTCCGCGGATTTCAGCCGCTTCCCTTCACCCTCTCACAAGGGACAGGGCCTCATTGTTCTTACCCCCCCCCCCCCACACACACACACACAGGAAAGAGGGTGTGTGCCATTGCTGTGCTTCTCATTATTTTTTTTCTATGTTAAGCAAAAATGTGCGTGTGTATATGTATGCTCTGTGCAGTACTGCGCTTCTGTCACAATGGCGCCCCCGCCCGTCGTCCTCGGTCGCTGCCGCTTGCGCTCTCCCCCTTTGTGCATGTGTCTCTCTCTCTCTTACTGCTCCCCTTCCCCCCTTCGCTTCTGCTGCCAGGCTTCTCCCTCTCTCTCCGTCTCTGTCTGTCGCTCGCTCTCTCGCTATGAGAGACGATGACATCAGTGAGGCTGTCGAATTGGTGGGGGAGAGAGGGGGGCAGAAACGGAGGTGCAAAAGAGCAAAGCTCTGCGTGGCGAATGGACGACGGTGACGTCCATCCATCCATCCAGCACGCCCACGCACGCGCCCTCGCGCACACACAACTGACTGCAAAAACACGCCCCCCTCCCGCATGAAAGAAAGCGCTCCAACAGAGGGTGCGGGCAGTGCCCTCTGTAACATCAGCTCAGAGACGACGTTGATGGAGTCGATACAAAGTTGCACGTACACACGCTCCTTTGCTCTGCAAAGGAGCGTTCTCTTTTGTCTGGTTGCACATGGGACGTGAGCGCATGCGTGCGATCAGTTTCACACGACACCCTGGCATCGCATCCAAGCCAGCACGCGTTGACACGTGTGCAGAGAAGGGGCGGAGGGGAAGGCATACGTGTGTGTGTGTGTGCGTATGTGTGGGTGGTGGTGGCCAGGGGAGGAGACGGAGGGTGGCACGTCTCCGGCTTGTGCGCTATCCTCTCCAGCCCCACTTTTTTCCCCCGTTCTCGGCAAGTAGCAGCACGTCAGCCTTGCGGCGGTGTCGAGGTGGGGGCGCATCGGAGGTGCGAGGCGGATCAGTATTGGGGCAGGGAAGGGAGGTACCGGGGTGGGTATGCAGCGCAATGCGGCCCTGCCAGAGGCGGCCCCTTGCCCGCTGCGGTCTCCCCTTCCTCCCCAACCACGCCTTCCCCTCTCGCTTTCTGCAAGCACTGCAGCTCTCTGCTCCTCTCGTAACCATTATCAGCTTTTTTGCCCTCTTTTTTCTCTCTCTGGGCACATACACAACGGTTGCCGTTTGCGCTGCTTCACGCCCACGATGTGGACAGCCGTCACATACGACCCCCCGTTCCATTCCGCATGAATGTGCGAGCCACGCGCGATGGGGTGGCGGAGGTGTTTGAGCGGGATCGAGTGACGCGGATCATGGAGCAGGGACTGTACCAGCGGTATACCCACCCGCTGCCGTCCCCGTGCTATGGTCGCGCGCGTGGCGGTGGCTTTGTGAAGGTTGAGAGCGACAGCGCCACTACGTCCGGCCTGGCCGCCAAGTCGCCCTCCTCGCCGCCTCGCCTGACATGCCCGCTGCACTACACGCTGCGCCCGTGCTCTCGCACGGCGTACTGTCTTCATGTCTCTCCTGTCTTTCGTGGCAACTCTGCAGACTCCACGTCGGCGAGCGGTGCGTGGGGCTCTGCATCGATTTCGGCGCTCTGGCAGTCGCAGGACGACGCAGCTAGCGTGGCGAAGGCCGTGGCCGCAGAGTGTTGGCGTCACGCTGCGTTCACGGCACTCACCCAGAGAGATCTGCGCCGATTATGTGGGCTTCCCGAGGAAACCGCGGCCGGCGCCAACGTACGCCTCCACTGTCGCACACCATCATCACCCCTTCTTGCCGCGACGCCATCGGCATCTCTTCTCCACCGATCCTCTCCGCCGCTCGTTACCCACCAAGAGTTCTCTGAGATGCCTTCCCGGTGGGTAATGCAGAGCCTCGGAGAGGTGGATCGGCACACGTTTCACACCTTCGCTGAGTGGAATTGCCGGCACCGCGTCACCCCGCTCGACTTAGGGGCTACCGTCGTGAAGCAGGCGACGCATGCTGAGTCAGCCGCCCTCCTGGCTACGGACTCCGCCCCTGAGGGCGGCCAGGCTGCATCCCAGGCGTCTTCGGCGGCACCGTTGTTTTTGCCGGTGCAGACGGCAAGCGAACGGGGCGGCGGTGCACCATCGCGCGCCTCATCTCTGAGTCGCACGTCTGCACCTTCGCCGCGGGCGGGTCATGTGCTGCGCCGTCAAGAGAGCTTCCGTGTGTGCGCGACCGCAGCCATGGGGCGCGGGGCGTACTGGGTGGACATCGTGCCTCTCGCCGCGGAGGAAGAGTGCCAGCGAAGGGAGGAAAGAGCGACGACAGCCCTGACGGCTGCGGTCCCTGTCCTTGCCGACACCGTGAACCACGGCATCCCTTGTGAGCGGGTCGACCGAGATATGTTGCTGCTGCACCCTCCAGCAGCGCTTTACGTGGACCCTCTGCTGCCGTGTGACGAGCTCTACAGCGAACGCGGAGTCAATACCAGTGTCTACACCTTCTTCCTACGCGCGCTCCAACAGCAGCGGCAGCGCGAGCTCGCAGGCGGTCGCATCTCGCGCGATACCGCCGCCTCTGCCCGCGACAGTGACAGTAGTGGTTGCGGCGCTGGCAAGGAAAGAGGTATGGTCGACTTGCCTGCAGCAGCTGCTGTGCTGGCCGTACAGCTTTCTTTGTGCGCACGACAGCGGCGCCTCGAGCTGGCGGAACGCATCCATCGTTCAGGTGCCGTAACCCATAGCGCATCTGGGTTGCGGAGCACATCCTCGACAGAAGCCGCCGGACCTGCCGAGGCAGGCACAGCTCTCAGCTCTGCTGAATATTGCGGGCTTCGCGCACCAGCGGTGTCGTTACAGGTGCGCGTGGACCATGCTCGCGGGTCTGTGCAGCTTCGCGCGCTGATGATGGAGGAAGCGGTAGACAGTACCAGCGAGGTTCCAGCAAGCGAGTTGGACGCAGGAGGACCTGCTGCAGCTCGCGCCTCACCGACGCTGGCCCGACCCCACCTGCACGACAAGGCAGCCTCTGCTGCCATCTACCGCAAGCGAAGAAGAGAGGACGCGGAGGAAGTCGATGAAACACTGAGAGGGAGCCACCTTGCTTCCACCACCACAGCGACTCAGTCGCCGACGGTGGAGGTGCTGCTGCGCTCTGCTTGGAAGTTGGCTGCTCTGTATGATATGACGCGCTCCGCGGCGCTGGCTCAGCGAGAGGCGGATCGAGGCGCCAACGAGGAAAGCAATCGGGCGAGGATGCAAAGCCGCGCAGAGGCACATCGGCGCACTCCTTCGCCGCCTTCATATTCGTCGCGGCTCGCGACGTCACTCTTGGCCCGTCTTACAAGCACTCCACAAGCGGTTTCAGGTTGGACGGCGCCAGAGGTCTCTGGCGCTCAGAGTCAGGCGTCCTGCAGCTCTCCCTGGAGCACTGTGGTGGTTCAGGAAGAGAGTGTACCCCCGCCGTGCACAGAACAGGCTGCCGGCGCAGAGGCCTATTCTCCAGCCTTCTCACCTCAACCGATCGACCACCACGTCGCCGCTTCTCCTCCTTCGCCGCTGCCTGTGGGTGGCTCAGCGGCGGATGCTCCCGCGAGCAGTGCTATCCCCCGCACCACTCTTAGTACGAGCACCACCATTACGACAGCAGCAGAGTCCGCCTTTCTCGCCCGACTTTTCACGCTTCTCCTTCGGTATGGTACGCTCTTCGGGGAGCGTGGGTATAACCAAGGCCCGCAAGCTGCTGTGCCACCGCCAGTGATGGAGCATCTCGCCGCCGCCTTCGAGATCAGCGCCGAGGCCTTCGCGTCACCGCTGAACGCGCAGCTGCCTCAGTTTGGCTCTCTGTTCCCAGACACAGACAGACACTTTGGAAGCTTGGGCTCATTTTTTGACCTCCAGTTCGGCGGTGCCAGTGGCCACCTTGACACCCAAGGAGCACCAGTTTCACCTGACGGCGCTGCGGCGCCGCCGCCCGGCTGCCACGTCGAAGTCAACCCGCCCTTCGACACGACCCTTCTTCGTCACATGGGGGCGCATCTGCTGTCGTGTCTGACGCGTGCGCAGGAGTCGGCGCAAAGCCTCCTCTTCTTAGTTGTACTGCCCAGTCATGACTTGACAGAAGAAGAGAAAGCAGCGGTAGCCGCTGTGGAAGGCACGCAAACGGCAACAGCACGGAGGCCAACGCAGACGGCAGCTGCGAAGTGTCTTGGCAGTGATTGGCAGCACCGGAGCGGAGCTCCCGCTTCTGTTTCGGCGCCGCCGAGTACTGACCGTACCCTCCGTGAGTCGCCCTACTGCCTCAGCCACGTCCTTTGCGCAGCGGCGGAGTCAGCCTACGTGGACGGTCACCAGCACCTCCTACAGAGCCCCTTCTTTCGTATCGAGACCCCAACGCGACTGATTCTTCTCGGCAACGCTGCGGCAAGAGCGCGCTTCCCATGCGCGGCCGCCCAGCTAGAGTCGGTGCGTGCGACTTGGAAGGAGTTGACGGAAAGCGCGCTGCGGCCGCCGCGTTGAAAAGGGTGCGATGCGAAAGTATTCTGCGCGTGTGTACGAGCGGCAACGTGTGGCTCTTCCACTGCTTGTGCTGCCTGCGACCAGCGGCTGGTCGCCCGGAGCGTATCGTTGATGACGCCGGGGGGCGGCGGAGCTGCTCACGCATCGCACAGCTACATGTCTACACATTCCCCATGAGCACGCAGGTCAGCACGAAGGCGATCGCGGTAGAGTGCCAACGTTTTCAGCGACTGCGTGTGGACGCTAGGGAGGGTGGGCCTTATAGGAAACACCGCACCACACGCGGCAGGGACGCCCGCACAGGCTAACGAGAGACGCCAATGAGGGGCAGTGGCGGTGGCAAGTTGATTTGAGGTGCGGAGGAGGGCCTTCGGGCGGAGCACAGGACAAGCGCGTGCTCTTGCACGAGCGGTTTTGCAGTGATTCGACAGCATCGCTTGTTGCCCACCGCGCTGTCGTCGGCGAAAGGCGTGCGCGCGTGCGTTTCAACATTTCTTGCCCACCTCCCTCATGATGTGGCTGGCTACCGAAGTGTGCGGTGTCAGGGCCGAGCACACACATATGCGTTGCGTGTCTGTATGTGGGGGAGAGGGAGGCGACATGCAGCCGCGCAGTTGGCTCTCTCAAGTACGGCTAGGGATCCTTTGGTGTCAGCGGGGTAGCCTGGGCAGGGGACCGTGCTGAAGGGGCGTGCGACCATGACGCGACGCGTGCACCGACTTAGTGCGAATCGTGTCGCTAATGCAGGGCATCAAGGGTGGCCATAAGCTCTCTTTGCCCAGGCGCACGCTTGCTCAGAGGGGCCCTCCACCTGCGACGCCCACGCCTACGAGAGCCGAGCAGATCCCATGGAGGGGGTGGAGGGCCCCCCGCCCCCTGCTACTACCGACTCACGGCAGCGGCTCATCTGTTGCAGCGGATGTGCGCCAACCACCCATCCGCTGCCCTCCCTCGGTGGTATCGACACAACGGGCAGCAGAGAGGGTGCCCCCCGCTGACCGCAGCGTTGCTCTGAGCGAGGCCTCAGGTGACAAGAATGCGAGCAGTGCGCGGACGTGGGGTCAGGAGAGGCTGGCGTACGGCATCGCATCGGGGGCTCAGGGGCGCGAGGGTAATCGTCGGAAGAGGCGCGAAGAAATATCCAGCAGCCGACCCCGAGGGGAGAGGCACGAAGGGTGCGGCGCTCGCCGCATCCGATCCGGTGGGCTAATGGGACGCATGTATGATGGGGGCATGGCGGAGACGCCTCGAACGACGCCACCGAGTCCTCCCGGCCCCAGTGTGACGGACCTCCAGGTCATACTATGGCATGCCGCGGCACGGGGTGAGTCGAGGGGACGCATGACGTACAGGCAGGGCGCGAGGGCGCGAGGTCGCAGAGGGCCCTGGCCCGAAGGTGGCGCAGCGCCTCCTCTGTGGCGCCATCCGGCATGCACGCGGACGATCCCCTGTTACCCGCAGGACAGAGACCGCCGCTTACGCTCTCGAGCAGGGCGCTGGGCGCGATCCTCTTGGATCGACGCGTGCCGTCCACCCGAGTGCGTCTGGCGCCGACGGTGCAGCACGCACCCGAAGAAGGGACCACGAAGGTGGTGAGGAGGAGCCCGCTAGGCGCATGGCCCCGATTCCGCGGCAGGGGCGGCTTGTCCTAGACGGACGGCGTGTGGCTGAGGTGGTGTGCGCAGCAGAGGCGCATGAGCTGTGCTGGCGCGCGTGTATTTGTGGCCTTGTACGTGTGTCTGTAGGGGAGACGTTGAATAAAGCAATAACAGAGGGCCCTTCAGCTTCGCTCGGCGTGTGGCGCCGGCCAGCTACTCCCTCACGATCTGCTTGTCCCTCACGGCTTATGAGCGTATGTGTGGGATCGCGTCTGCCGTTGAACATTCCGGGAGGGAGCATGAGCGCCTTGCTGAACGCAATGTATCCACCTAGCCGCTGCGACGCAACCAGTGACCCTTCCATCGCTCTTCCGCCGTCTTCCCTCCTCCTCTATTTCGGACAATACGATACATTCACCCCGTGGCACAAGCCTGCACAGACGGCGCTACGCGTTCCTCAAGGAGCAGTCCCCCCCCCATTCCTACCTCCCTACATACATACATATATATATATATATGTAGATATATCTATATATGTGTGTATGTGCATGTATATGTGTATGTATAGCATCCAGCGATTGATATCGGATCGAGCGGAACGACGAAGGCGAAGCAACGGAGGGAAAACTAAACTGCGCTCCCTCGCTTCCTCCCCTCTCCTCTCATGCGTGGTGATGTGCGCATAAGTTGGCGTAGACGCTACACACACACACACACCTCTCTCGTCCGTGTACCCCTGCGGTTTCACCCCGGCGCACGCTGCTCGTGGTTGCTCCTCTCTAGCCCTCTGTGCTCCTGTGGTCTTCTTGTGGGCTCCCTGCCATCATCGGCTCTCCTTTTTTGTCTGTTTTCTCCCCGTCTGCGCGTCTCTCTCTCTGTGTGCCTGACTGCCTGTCGATGACATTCTATCTCACCTCTCCTCTCTCTCGTATTCCCCTCGCCTTGGCGGTGTTTCGGTGACTCCGCCGTCTCCGTTCTGTGCCACGCTCGCTTTCTCGTCATTCTCGTTGATCCCCTTCGTCCGGTGACCCGTCCCCCCCCCTCCCCCTCTCATCCGCCTTTTCTTCCTTTCCGCCTCTCCCGCGCTTTCGCTGGTGTACGTGTCTCGTCCACGTCACTCCTTACTGCACCCCATCCCTCCCCCATTTTCTTCTTCATTTCAAGTTTGCTGTTGTCGCTCTCCCCTCCCTGCCACCCGCCCCGCGTCTTGGCGATTTCCCCTCTCTCATTGGAATCTCCCCTCTCTCCGCTCTCATTGCTCTTCACCTACACCGCTACGACGCGTGTGAATTGCCGCGCGGCATACCCCCCCCCCCCCACACGCACACGTCTGCTCCTCCCTCCACCGAGAGAGGTAAGCTGGCTGCCGCGTGCTCACGCGCGTGCCGGTGCGGGCTCTCTCATCTTTTTTCTTTGTTCAGCTCCTCCAGCTCGTTTGGTGCGCACCTTCAATGCTGCCAACCATCTCGAAGCGCGATCGTGCACCGAGGCCATTGCACAGGGAGCCTCCGACTGCTGTACCTGAGCGTCCAGCCGGTGTGGGTGGTGAGGCGGGAGGCGTAGCCCTCGCAGTCGATGTGCGAACGCCACTTGCGGCTGAAGGGGCGAATGCAGAGCGGTCTTCACGCAGGCGAGGTCACCCGGTACATTCGAGTGCCTCTACCAGCTCGGGCTTCCACGACACCGCTGCTACCCACACCCAGACTGCCCCCGGAAAAGCCGGAGAGGTGACCCATGAGGTTGGCGACAGAGGTCAATCGCAGTGCAACCTTCTAACCACTTTTGCCAAAACATCGGCCACGGGGCCGGCGGCCGTTGGCGCACCTCCTCTGCAAGATAATTTTGCTTCTTTCGGGGAAGCGGACTCGGTGGACGGCACGCCCCAGACCAGGCGCGCCCCCACACCTGTCCAGTCGGCCTCTGCTGCTGACGCGCCGTCCGTTCAGCTTCTTCAGCAGCTGCAGCAGCTGCTTCAGAGCGGTGCACCGACGGCGATGCTGCAGCAGTGGGTGTCCCGTCAGCTGCATCAATCCACGTTGCTCGCCATCCCTGCGCGACCTGCCGCAGGTGTCATCGTCGTTCCCCCGCCATCTGCGAGTCCACTCACCCCCGCAGCCCTCTCCGCGGCGGCGCTGCGACAGCCGACAAGTCCACGTATCACCGGCGGGACTCGACCACCGCGCCGGCCCGCGTCGGCCGTGTCCTTTTCTCTATCGACCTCCCCACATCCTCACATGCATCAGCAGCAGCAGCAGCAGCTCTCACCGCAACGGGGAAGTTCTCTGGAGGGTGCCAACGCTGCCTTCGAGCCATTTCGCACCCCTTCTGCCTCGGAATCGGCTTGCACTGCAAACAGCGGCAATGCCTTCACTGCGCTGCCGCCGACGCTCGATGGAGGTGCAGGTGTGCTCGAGCCGGCGATGAGCACTGCCACGCCAGTCGTTGTTGCGGTACCCTTGGAGGCTGACATACGAGCGCCTCTCTCTGGAAACTCGCTGCCGCCTTTGACAGGGTCGGCGGTGACAGCGTCACTGGAGAGAGGCCCCTGCAGCAATGGCGCTGATCCGCTTGCCGAGAGTAGTCGCAGCAACGTCGAGTTGGGGGCTCGTCAGCGTTGCACAGGCGGTAACTTACGGAAGGCATCGCGACCGCACCTGCAGCACTCCCAGTGGCGCTCGTTTCGCTGCCATAGCAGCAACCCCAGCCGCAGCTCTCCTGTCAGGCCATCTGGCGGGGCGTGGCCAGCGGCGGCCTCCGGTGCGGGCGCGGGCCTCGCCGCCTCTGCCATCATTTTCCACTCAACGCCGTCGAGTCCTGCAGGCACCCCGGAGTGTCGCCGCATCGCCTCTGCGTTGCACTCGGCTACCAAAGCAGCGCTTTATGCGACAACGTCGCAAGTGGTGGCAGAAAATCAGCAGAATATCTCGCTGATGCTCGGGGGGCGCTTCTCGCGTCACCTCGAGAATTTCGTCCGACGCGTGGCGACACCATTGACACTCGGCAGGAGCGGCTCGCCGGGAACGCCAGCGTTGGCTGGGACAGCGAGGGGATCGGCGTACTCACAGGGAGCGTTACGCGGTGACAGCGACGCCGGCTCAGACGGTGACGAGAGCTCCATCACCAGTGCGACCTCCGCGCTAGAGCGCCTTGACGCGCCGCATGTCTCGTCGATTGCGCAACAGACGCGTTCCCTCACAGCGGCGAGCGTTCCTCTGACGGTTGCGGAGAGGAGCGCCGTGGCGGCGGCTGAGTTTCCGACTGGCCGCGTACCTGCAGCGTGTGTGCCTGCGGTTGATTCCACCTGTGGTCCGGCACGCGAATTCATTGTCAAGAGCTCGCAGCCGGCCGCGGAGCCACCGAGGTTTTCCGGGGCGGGCGCCGAGGTCTTCGGAAGCAGCAGTGCTGGGGTGTCATGGCGACCAGCTCATGGTATCGTAAGCAGCGACGGCAGCTCCTTGCCCATGGTGCCGTGTGACAGCAGCACCACGTCTGCTGCTCCACCGCCGCCCCATGCCTCTGCAGGGCCTGCGTCGGTCCACTGCTTCAGCAATAGTACCCCTCCTGAGCCATCCACCAATTCGGATGCGGAGGCGCAGCTCAAGGTGTCGCTGCGCCAGCGGGAATCCAGCAGTAGACGGTCAGCTGTGAGGGCTGCGCGCACGCCGCTAGCGGCCACCGAGGCTGGTCCTGACGATACCGCGGCGCCAGTGGCAGCTGCGGACGTGCTCGACGTCGTCTCCCTCATCGAGGTGGACATGGAGGCCATGAGCGCGTCCTGTACCCCTGCCCAGGAATCTGCCTCGCACAACACCTCTTTCCTGCTCAGCGGCGGTGACGCGCACCAGTTGCCACGCTCGTGGGGTGGCGCTGCCGCCCATGCCGGCGAGCGCAACCACCATAACCCTCAACGGGGATGCATCTCAACCGTGTCTCCAGTGAACACCTCCGCCTCTCCGCTACTGTCGGCGCATGTGTCACTGATCCCGAGCTCACCGGCGGCTGCCTTGGCGACGTCGCTCTCGCAGTTTACCTCGACATCCGCGGCGACTCAATGCGCGCGCCGGGCGTCCGTGCCGCTGCGGCGGACGACCAGCTTCGTCTCGATCACCAGCAGTCACCTCGGTTGTGGCGGTGCGATCGGGGGGTATGGCGCTTCTTCGCTTCTCCACCTCGCTGGCCGTGACTCTGCTTCTTTGCAGGATGACATACCCAGTCTTGGCAGCGGCCACACCGCTGGCATGTCCCTCGGCGACGGCATGAGCGGCAATCGCCGGCATCCTTCCTCCGTGCTTCACCTAAGTCGCTCGTCCGTGAACGGCGGCGTGGACCCCATGAACGGCGTCATGGCGAGCTTCATCCTGGATGACATCAGCGGTGCACAGCGCCGCTCCGGCCCACGCTTCCTGCGCTCGTTCTGCCGTCACACGCCTGTGCGCGTCACGGAGAGCGTGACGCACGAGGCGCTGGAGGAGCTCGGGGTACCCTTCATTGAGGGCATCGACCAGGCCTCCGTCCCAACAAACGTCTTGACGCTGATGGACGTATACGGGTTCACGGACAGCTGCTCTTTCTACGTGGCGATGTGCCTCAATGTGTTCCTGCGCTACGCGTTCGTGCAGCGCTTTGGGTGGAGTGTGCAGAAGCTGAAGAGCTTCCTCGAGGTTGCTGCAACTTACTTCCGTGGTGGCAACCCGTTCCACAACCCGGTACACGCCGTCGACGTCGTCATGGCGGCTCACCAGTGGGCCAGCGAAGGGAGTACCAGCGCCGCCCTTTCCGATGACGAGGTGATGACATTTTTGTTCACCGCCATGGTGCAGCAGCTCGCTCACACCGGCGCCGACAACAGCCTGCTAGCGCGGCTGAAACACCCGTACGCGATGCTATGCAGCTACGCATCGCCTCAGCAGGGCGCTACTGTTGCGCTGGTGATGGCGTTACTGAGTCGACCGGAGCTGCATTTTCTTCCCGTCCCCTTCCTCGCTACAACTCGTACCACTGGTGCTGGCGGTGCTGCCGACCCTGCCGTTGTGCAGGAATGGACCACTAGCCGCGAGTCGCACATGTACGACATGCTGGCTGACCTCATCATGGCGACGGACGAGCGCAACCATGCGACGCTGAAGCAGGGCATCGTGCGCATGGGGGAGGAGAACGCGCGGCGGCACGGCTGCATGTGCGCCTCCGCCCACGCCGACCGCTCCCACTCTATTCTCTCGCGCCACCTATTCCGCACCGCTTCGCAGACTGACACCTCAGCGCAGTTGCAGTACCCCTCCCCCTTGGGCAGCTTCTGTCTGAACTGCTGCGCCTACATCACTGACACGCACGTACCCACCCTGCTCAAGGCGGTGCTGCACTTCATTGACTTTGCGTACCTGTTCCGACCCTACCCGGTGTACCTCTCCGGCAACATCGCCTACATGGCAGAAGTGTATCGGCAGATGGAGAGGGAGTATCTGCTGCTGCAACGCGTGCAGAGGCAGCAGCTTCTCAAGGCCTTGACGTGGAGGGCGGGTGGGGAGAGGCTGGGCGAGGAAGCGCCGTTACAGCCATCTAGCCCCCAACGCTTCGGCACTCCCTTCTCCGCGTCAGCCGCGGGCGCGTGCACGCCGGCGGTGACGTTGGCTACGGCGCTCCTGGCGGAGCAGCAGCCTTGGCGACAAGGCGTTGCTCACGCCTCCACCATGACCTCGCTGCAGCGCAACAATGATGAGGCCGTAATAGCTACCGACACCATGCCGCCTTCGTGCAGTGAGGCGGCCGCGGCTCTGCCGAGCGAGATGACAGCGAGCCGCCGCTGCGCGTCTCGGTCGCTGCAGGGACAAGAGAAGTCGATGCAGCTGACGAGTATGCCACCGGAGGAGGACGTCACCTCCGCGAATCCACGGAGAAGTACGACCCGCGCGCAGCCCCTCAAGGGGCTTGGCCGCGATATCGTGCTTATTAGCCTCGAGGACTTGTGCCTGCCGTTCCTCGAGCAGCTGGCCCCGTACATGCCGGAGGCGTGGGTGGCCGCGAGTTACCGCAACCACCAGACTCTGATGAGGTCTTTGCCGACTCCGGAAAAGTTTGATGAGATAGTGAATCGGTTGCTGGATATGGGCGAGGAAACAGAGGCGGAGAGGCTTGAGGAGGATCGCAAGAAAGAGGGCGAGCTCGATGATGAGTCAGATCCTCTTACGTCTGAGCGTCCTTTTACGCTGCCGTGGCGGCTGCTTCGACCGGTGCGCCCTGTTGCTGCTGAGTGGACGGTAAACAAGGACGGACTGGTGCGGCGTGTGTTGATGGAGATTATGAGGGGGCCCGAAGAACTGCTGAAGGAGCACGACGGGAGCTGAGGTGTGGAGTCGTAGTGGCTGTGGGGTGGCTGTCCTCCTCTCCGAACATGGTGTGATCTCCTCTCAAAAAGTATCTGTGAGCTACCCGTCAGCCCAAGCACACCCTCACACGCGCGCGCTATCAGGCGCACTCGCACCTCCAGGGGCTGAGGCGCACCTTCTTCCACCACGGATACACAGAATACATATACATATATATATATGTATACATATATATTTATGTATGTAAACTCGGCGGGCGTGAGGAACACGCGTGTGAACAGCTTTGCGTGCTACGTTTGTTATCTCCCTTTCCCTCGCTCTACTCGCGTATGTGTGTGTGTGTGTCCTTGCTCTTTCCGTCGTCGGCATATATATATCGAATAACATTGATTGGAACTCGGTGCGCCGCGTCTCCGCCTATTCTCTCTCTCTCTTGGCCTCCCTTTCCGTCCGTTACCCTCTCCTCTCTTCTGCTCCCTGCAACCGCGCCACCACGCTGCGCTCTGCATGACTGTCTCTTCTCTCTGCAACATCTCTTCGGATGCTTGATGAAAGGGTTGGCGGCGTGTCGTTCGCTATTCGTTCGCACTGGCGCCGACGTGTGCTGACCTCTGCGCTGCTGCTCAGTCGTTTCCTCGTCCGCGTCGTCTGGCGATTGCTGACCTCCTGTGCACTCTCATCATGGCCAGCGGGGAAAAGGGCCGAGGGTGTGCGTGTGTGTGTGTGTGGAGGACAGTGTCGCGTAGAAATACGCGTGCGCACAAAGCAAGCCCAGCTCCATGCGTGCGAACACACAGACACGCACACACGCGCGCGCACAAACACCTCCATGTACATACTCGTGCACATTGACCCTCCTCCCCCTCCCCCTCCCCTCTCTCATCTGTTTCAACCCTCTTTCACTCTCTTTCCTCGTTGGGCGGCAGAAGGGGGCGCCCAACCCCTCGGCGACGGCACAGCGTCTCTCCCCCTCCCCTCCCCTCTCTCTCTCTTCTATCTCCATCTCAGTGCACAGTCATCCCAAAGGATATATATATATGAGAGAGAGAGAAGAGAGAGGGAGGGGAGGGGAGGGGGAGAGACGCATGCGCAGCAGTCCGACGACAGTGGCACTCCGCGCTGAGGGGTATGTGACAATGCTTGCTGGGTGATGTGTGCAGCAGGGAAACAGGTATTCCTTCAACAACACGCTGCGCTTAGGGCTGCTCTCTTCTCGCTCCTCCCGGCCGATGCCAGTGAGAGGGAGAGAGAGAGAGCTGCCCAGTGCCTTCGAAGGCTTGTCACACGCCAGCGCCCGCCTGTCCCTCCCCATCCCTCGCCAATGCCCTCTCCTCGCAGAAGACTTCGCGCCGCGTAGCGCACATCCCCACTTCTAAGAGAGAGAGAAAGAGAGCCTTGGGGCGCCAAAAACAAATAGCCGCATAAAGCAGAGGGCAGAGAAACGCATGGGCCGCCACACATATACCACTCCACGTAAGCTCGCGTCTGACTTTGCCCTCCCCTCTTCGTGCGTGTATGGAGAGGGGAGGCCCCCCTTCTCCCCTCCCCCCGCACGTCTGTGCGCGTGAGTACCTGCCGCTGCACTTGCGCCCCATCTCTTCCTCACCACTCATGACACCTTCTCGCCACTTCTCTACCCCCCCTCTCCTCCTTTCTCTGTGTGTGCGCGCTCAGGAGACGAGGTCGCCTTTGTCCCCGCACCTCATGTGCCGCTCAGCGCAGCCCTCACACCTCGACTCGTTTTCCTTCGCAGACGCAGCGACCGCACAGCAACCGATGCACTTCTCCGCCTTCACGCCGCCACCGTCGCAGCCCTTGACCGCTTCTCATTCTCTGCATTCGCGGGGGCACACAACGGCGGCAACAATATCGAGCACCTCCTTACCCTCCACGACCGGCTCCACTGCCCCCTACGGCATACTCGCCGACGCTCACCACAGAGCTCCAGGCAGTATTCTCGGCGGCGTTGATGACATCAGCGCCAGTCGCTCCCCTTCTGCGGCGGGGGCTGCTGCGGATGCAGGTGCTGTGCCTCTGGACTCGAGTCCTCGCGCTGCAGCTGCGTCTAGAAAGACGCCGCGGCTACTGCAGAGCCACTCGATGGTATCGATGCTTCTCGCTTCTGGCGATCTCTTGCCGTGCGAGCAGCCAGTGCATCTGGCGGCGCCATCCTCGTCTGCTGAGACGGCAATGTCGACAGCATCGGCCACCAGTAGCTCTTCCGTATCCGATGACGAGGGCCCCACAATTTTCTTCCCCATTTTGCCACCGCCATCGCCCGGGCCACAACAGCGTGGGCTGCGGAAGCCGCGGTGCATACGGCTCAGCGGTGTGCCGTACATCGAGCAGACGCAGCAGCGCTGCCGCACCGCCACGGCACTCACGCAGCACCTCGTGACGCCGTCGCGCTCACCGCGTGTTTCAGGCGCCTCGGCCTCATCGCCATTACACCATGCAGCGGTTGTGTTGAGGCAACCGCGCAACTCACTCTTGGCGTCGCTGCCACCCGCTTCTTCTCCACGTGTAAGCCACTCAGAAGATCCGGTGCGGGCGCTGGGGCAGCACTTGCCTGTCGAGCCGCTGTCCTCAGAGACGCATCAGCTGCACTGGTCCATGCGAGGGAAGGCGCCTGTAGTGAACAGTGCCGGCAGCCACGCGGATGGCCGACGAAGCCCCGGGGCTAGCGGTGCGGCACTAATCCAGAACTTCAGCGGCGGGCAGCAGGAGGCAAGCAACCGCAGCGTCTCCACACTCTGGGCCGGTTTAGGAGAACTACCGGAGCACAGCATAGAGGACTACGGCAGTACCATGGACGCTGGCGATAGTGCGCTCCATTGCGTAGCTCTGTCAACTCGGCCTCGCTCCCCGGCTGCGCTTCCCCCTTCTGTGGACAACGAAACTTCCCCGTCGCTAGTGACGAGCGCAGGAATAGGAGTGCAAGCTGACGCCGCAAGCGAGCCGGCCCACCTCACGCGCAGCTCCTTCTTCGACGTAAGACCCTCGGGCGGTCTCCGCCGTTTCCAGGCGCCTCGAAGGCGGCGTTCTGACGTCGGGTCTTTTTACTGGGCGGAGCGTGTCTTCGTGGGCCACCCGCTGTCCCGCTCGTCGGCGATGACCGCAGGAGGCGTTGGCCGCCCACCGGGCGACGGAGGTGCTCCCGCCGCCGCCACCGCTGCACAGCATGCCCAAACGAGTAACTCTCTCACCATCCGCAGCCATGAGAGTGACGTGCCGAGTCCGTCGCTGTCACCGTGGCATTCGATGCCGCAAACGCACTCATACCTGTCACCGCCTTCTTCGGCAGCTGGGACAGGGGCCGCCCCATTGCTGCGCAGTGTAACGCCAGACTCCTCTCTAACTTTGTCGCAGCAGCAGCCACATACGTCTCTGCTCGCTATTTCCTTGACCGCGCCAGGGGCTTCTTCGCCGTCGAGCCCCTCAGGCGCGACTGCCGGGATACCCGCGGCTGGCGGAGGCGGCTCTTCTACCCTACCGCTAGTGTTCACCGTGATGGAGCCGACCAACGCGGACGTGCATACCACCAGCGGCGGCGGGCAACCTTCCCAGGAAGCTCAGCCGATATCCCTGCCGCCCTCTGCATCCAGCCCGTCCTCGCATCGATCGTACAATGACCACCGCGACGATAGCCTGGAGCGTGCGCTCATCTTTCAGCAGCACCCTTTCTCCACGCCTTTGGCAACCGCACCCGCGACTGTCACGCGGCTGCCACCATCCCGCACGGCCTCACTGCACGGAAGCAGAGGCGGCTCGCATGGCCGCATAGCGCACACTGACTTCGCTGCCGCGACACTTCGAGCCGCTGCGGACATCGCTGTGGTGGGTGAGAGAATGCACCACTGCGCTCGTCGTCCTCGTGGCCGTCCACCAGAGGGGTTGGTGGAGGCAGCGATATCGCCGCCTCGCTCCTCAGGTTTTCTACATCAGCCGCCGCCTGCGCTGCTCGTGGGGACGGCAGAGGTGGAGTGCCGACCGAATGTGCAGCCACTGCTGACTTCCCTCCCGGCAGCGTCTCCTGTCTGCGAGACGCCGCCGCACCGCCAGCAGCAGCCACCTGTAGGGAGGCACTGTGCCACTGAGGATGCGCCTGCCGGGCACCCAGCGCCGGGGGTAGGCGGAACGGTGAAGGCTGCCGCAGAGGCGATGCCGTTACCATCTGCAGACTCGGCTGTGCTGCTCGTGGTGCCGGGAGGCGTGTCTTCGGTACCGGCTGCTGCGATCGCTGCCATAACCAGCTTCGCTGCGAGCGCTCCAAGTTGGGGCAGTGGTGCCCCTGCCGATGCCGCCTTAGCCCTCATCGACGACGTCATAGAGGGGGGTCCTTGCGAGGAAGGGCGACTGGTGGCGACTGGCCGGCGGTTGAGCGGTGGTGGCGGCGGCTCAGGATCAGCCAAGTACGCCACCAAGAAGGTGATTACGTACTTCCCTGTCCATAAGGCAATCTTAGCGCAGCGCAGCGCCTACTTTGCTGCTCTTCTCGACCAAGGTGGCGGATGCGGCCCATATGTGCGCAGCACGCCGGACGAGTACGTGGATCTGGCAGAGCTGCCGGCATTGGCGTCAGCAGGTGCATCATCGCAGACGGACCTGCGCAGGTCTGGCGGCGTAGGCGCGTCATGCCCCATGACGACAAAGCCTCTCCACATATCTCGTTGTCTAGCTCACCTGAGCGGAGCCTCAGCCGCCGTCAGTGACACCTTCAACGCACTAAACGATACCGAGGGTATCCATTCCGCGACGACGAGTGGCGTCCAGCGCGTTCCTGTGTACAGCATTCCTACCCCGGCAACGGTGGGGCGCTTTGACGACGAGAGTGGCTGTGCCCGCCTTGGGGGCGATGAGGTGTACTCGCGCACCCGCGCTGGTGACTCTGCAGCGGCTGTTCCTCTGCCGACCTTCTCGCAAGCTTGTGTGAGTCAGCTGATTCACTACTTATACA
This sequence comes from Leishmania martiniquensis, assembly GCF_017916325.1. Lineage (NCBI taxonomy): Eukaryota > Euglenozoa > Kinetoplastea > Trypanosomatida > Trypanosomatidae > Leishmania > Leishmania martiniquensis. The sequence goes on from NC_090152.1 coordinate 457,078, forward strand.
CTGGCGTGCTCCCAATCTTCTATCAGCTGCCGGAGAGGACAGAATTCAGAGGGCGGGAGCTGACTGAGGCGGCCGGCATCACTCCGCAGTCCGGCCCCCTGCGCGATCACGTCGCCAACGAATACGCGGCGCTGCTCTGGATGGGATTCTATACCGGCCTCTCCTCCCTCACCTCGTCGATGCTGAAGCTGCTCTGGCATCTGCTGGCTCTGTCGCGCAACGTATGGCCGTACTGGATGGCGGCAGTGCATTGGCACGTGCCGGAGATGCAGTTCATCTGTGAGGCGTGGATAGGGCAGCATCTGTGCACGATGCTGCGAGCACCCTCGACGCAGGGTCTGTGGCAAGGACTGCGCCTCGATCAGGTGCAGCTGTTAGTGCGACTTCGCAAGGAAGCACTCGAGACGGAGGGGCGGGCGGCGCAGACGAGCCCGACTGCAAGGGGGGCGCCACCGCGCTACTTGTCCGGGCGCACGACCACCAGCCGTGAAGCAGCAGCGGAATCCTCGGCGACGAGCCCTATCGCCACGATGCTGTCGCGTCTGTGGAAGCAGATAAGCAGCAGCGACACCGCCACCAGCGCCGGCGGCCACGGGGCGGCAAACGAGGGGCCGACGGAGCAGCTAGATGAGGGGCTGCCGCTGAGGCCATCAGCGCCTGCAGTGGCCACCATGCGGTGGCCAGCCGTGGTGCTGGGGTGCCAGCAGCTGCACCCTCTTCGCCTCCGCGGCGGCAGTAGCGGCAGCTGCGTTGGGGCTCACCGTGTTTCCTCTTCAGGCTCTAGTGCCGCTTACGCCTCTGCCGCGGACAATCATCGTGTGTCACCGGTCAGCGAGGGGACTGCCAATCTTAACCGAGCCGCTGCAGGATCTCTTCCTCCTCCTCTGGTGCCACAGCCCGCGCTCGCCTTTTCGACGCCTCCGCCGGCCCTCGACAGCGTCCCATTCCCGGCTGACACGCCTGCCCGTGCTAAAGCGGCGGCGCTGCGCACTGAACTGCGCCAATCCCAACTGACCACACGCGACCTCCACTACTTTTCTAGCGAGGTGCGCGCTGAGCCGCGCAGTCTGTCGCGGGGGCTGTACGCCATGCACTCGGCCAACGCATCCTCCACCACTACACTACACCGGCTGGTGACACAGCCCACGCTGCAGCTACTCGAAGACGGAGCATGGGAGGTTGGCGGCTGCGGCCGGCTTTATACAGCCGAGACACGCGAAGAGTTAGAGCAGCTGCAGGCCTACTGGTACAAGGCTGAGTGGGTGCAGCAGCAGCAGCAGCACTCGTCGGCGGTGCTCTTGACGGGGACTGAGGTTGTGGAGCGTCTCTGGACGTGGTGGAGGGCTCGCGCTGCAGACTCGCCGAATCAGCTGCCGGAGGCGGAGGTGCAGGTGGTGGCTGAGATGATGCGGGATGCTCTTCTCAGTAGTGCTTAAGGGGCGCTGCCATGCCCGTCCGCCCCCGATGACGCAGTGCGCCGCGGCGTCGAAGTGCTCTTGGACAAGGAGCGATATTTCTTTCACGCACGCGATGTGGGTCTGCGTGAGGCAACATGTGCTACGGTTTCATCCCCGCTCTAGGGGTGGGGGGTTGCGCCCCCGCCCCCGCTCCCGCTCACGAGCACAAGTCGCGCGTTTCCCTCCAAGGCCTGTCTGTCCAACATTGCCATCCGTCTCTATGGCTCGGCTCCAAAAGGGGCTTCACTGTGCGTCTATGCGTGTGCATCCCTCTCACCCTCTCATTACACAGATGTGTATGTGCTCGCTGCCAACACGCGCGATCGCTTCATCGCCCTCTTCCGGCATTTCCCTAAGCGCATCCTCTGCGGGCCTCTCTCTTGCTCGCTGATGTGGCCTTGAGGCCCACCGTATGGGGGACTGTGCCTTCATCCTCTCCACCCCCCACCTGTCACGCCTCTCCTACCCCACCCCTCTTCCGCACAAGCTGAGGCGCCGTGCAGCTCGCATTACGGAAGAACGACAAAAAAAGAGTGCCGCAGCGCCATCACCTCAGGCACACAAAGTAAGTTAATAGCGTACACAACCGCGTGGCAGTGTGAAGCCCTTATACGCCTGTCCTTTTCTTCTCCCCTCCCCTCCTCCTCACTCGTCCTTCTCCAGTGGGTCGCCATGCTACCCCCGCCGCTGCGCAGCCTCAATGACACGTGGGAGGATGTCCTGACAGCCTTCAAGGACTGCCTGAAGGGGGAGTCGAGGTGGAGCTGCCACTGCCTCGATGGCGTCGACAAGGAGGTCATCCTCTCCGCACCAGAGATTATGGATCCCAAGACGGATTCCGGCTTTGGCTGCGAGACGATCTACTCCCTCTCCCACCTTCTCAAGACGCAAGAGGTGCCCTCGGCGGCAACGGTGTCCACGGAAGCGGCGCTGCTGGATGTATTGGACTACATCCACGTCAAAGAGCTAACGTACCTGCAGGGGTATTCCCTCACGCAGAGCTACCTGGACTTCCCCTACTTCCTGCGTATGGACCTGCTCAAGGAGCAGCACTCCACCCTGCACGCCTACTGCCGTGGGGTGCTGCGCACCCTCGACTGCGTTCTGCGCGCCGTCTTCTCCACGACCAACCGCAGCGAGGAGGAGTTCATGCTGATTCCCCCGGAACTAGACCGTCAGCCCGACTGCAGCGTGGGCGAGATCCTGGCGGAGCTGGAGATGGCCGCGGCGAAGTCTTCAAGCCCCGCTGTAGCTGCCCGGCTGCGTTTCCGCAAGCACATCCTCGCGGCCTTTTCGATGCTGCTCGAGTCAAAGAAGCGGTCGGATGTCGAGGCGGCGTGCGACAGCTGCCAGGAGGCCCTCGCTTTACTGGAGAGCGACGTCTACACACGCTCCAGCGAGCCGGCACCGGACGCGAGGCTGCTGCGCACCAAGGAGATCGCCTTCTGGGTCAGCGTCATTACGCCGACCAAAGCGCTGACCGCGACACCCTTCGCCGATGCCATGTCCGCTTACAAGAGCCTGCTGCAGCAGCTGATGTCCTTCAAGACGCTTGTGAGGATCGAGTCACTTGACTGCATTTCGGACTTCATCGTGAACTTTGGCGCGCTGCAGCCACTCCTGCCGGTGCGCTCGCTGTGCGCCGTCGTCTTGTTCAGCCGTGACCCCAACGAATCGTTCCTCTACGGGGCCCCGCTGCACCGCCGCATGCTGGAGACGCTGACGAAGAAGTTCGGCGCCCCGCTGTATCAGAGGATCTTCGAGGGCGATGAGGTCATGATCGACGGTGTCGTTGAGTACCGCGTGAAGTGCACGATGAACCGCGTGAGGGTGACCCCCGAGCAGCGGGTGTTCCTGCGCCAGCAGACGGTGGACTCGGTGCGGCGCTGGACGACGGAGGCGTGCAAGCTGTATCTGATCTTCCTGGAGACGATGCTGTGCAACCGCGGGCTGGCGCACCGGCGCATGATGAATACGATGGCGGACCTCATCCGCTTCCAGGAGATGTCGTACACGACAGACCTTACCGTATTCCTCGCCAACATGCCGGGCGTGCCGAAGGAGCTGGAGACGGAGTGCATCCAGTGCAGCACGGTGCTGACGCTCATCTCCAACGACTACGTGCTGCGCGCGATGGAGATGATTATGGGCTTCGAGGTGGAACTGGACCTGCTCACGCAAGGGGAGCTGGTGCCGGCCATGTGGTACATCAACTTCGCTCAGCGTGCCCTGAAGGAGAACATGTCCGCCTTGTGCCTGCAGAGCACACACTTTATCCCAGCGACGCTGATCAACAAGCGCACCCACATCCCAGTGCACAACCTTGCCCTCACCACGCGCACCGCGGGACAGATGGACCTCGCCCGTGACGGTGTGCTTGATGCGTGCTGCTCCCTTTCCGATGCCACCTTCCTCTCCGCATGCCTTATGGAGAAGAAGAAACTCATCGACCTCGTCAGTGCACCGAAGGCCGCCCTCGTCAGTGTCGAGAACACCTTCAACCACCGCCTGCTCCTTTGCTACGGCCAGCTGCGCAACCCGCCTCTGCGGTCGTATGATGTGTGCATGAGCGCGAAGCTGCCCTTGGACGAGGTTAGCAGGATCCCGACCTACGCCAAGAAGGCGGCCGACGTGGCCAGCAGCGCCGCCGAGAAGCTGAAGGCCGTCATGTCGAGCAGCAGCATCGACGACGTGCGCAAGGCCGCCATTCGGCGGAATGCGGAGGGACTGGAGAAGACGGCGCACATCGTGGCTGCCTCCCTCCGTGCCTTCTCGGCTGTTTGTGGGAACGATGAGGAACTGAAGGACTACTGCGCCACGGTGGAGCGGCCCGGCCTCCCAAGCGCGCTCACCTTCACATTCCGCAAGAGGAAGGAGACCGCCACAGCGTAGCGGCGACGCGGAACGTTTCAGAATGCGTGCGTGCTTCAGTGCCTGCATGCCCGCGTTGTGGGGCGTCAAGCTCCCCCGGCCTCTCCTTTTCCTCCCTCTGTCCGCCTTTTGGAATCGCACTCTGCGCTGACGGGCGTGTGTGCGTGTGCGGCTGTCTGTGTCTGTGTGTGTGTGTGTGCATTTTTTCCTCGATAATTCATCACATCCATTTATATATATAAGGTCTCTGTTTCGCTGTGTGTATGTGTGTCAGTGTGTGTGTGTCCAAAGATGCCGTATGCTGCGATTAGCGCTATGCTGGGTGGAGCGGATGTTGGTTGTTCATCGCGCCGCATCAACCGTAACGAGAGGAACCGAATCTTCGTTGCTCTTTCGTGATGCGAGCGACCGTAAAAGCGTGAGTGCGTGAGAGGGTGCACACTCCTCGCCCATGCCATCCGTGGCTACGCCGACAAAGGCCTCCTTTTTATATATTATCTGTGCTCTCTCGGTCTCAACATTGGCGCTCAACAAAGGTGTGTGTGTGTGCCTGTGTGATGGCTCTCTGCCCCTCCCCCCTCCTCCACACACACTTGTTGAGCGCAGCGTTTAGTGGGAGGCCTTCGAAAACGCAGCATGCAGAGGCGCAGGCAAGTGAAACCATTAACTGCATGGGACACGCGCACAGGAAGGGGGTGAGAGAGGAGATGTGACACACCTGCGTGGGTGCGCGGAGGCGGGCAGGCAGGGTAGAAGAAGAAATAGTAGGTAAGGTGATGCTTTACGCATCCTTCTACACGCTGACGTGCGATCCCATTGGATCGAGTGACAGACGTGCATGTGTGCCCAGCCAGGCGTACATCGTCCTCTCAAGTAACCCCTCCACCCCTCCAAACACATTTTCACGCGCTCTCTCCGCATCCTCGCGTGAGGACTAAATGGCTGCGTGATGGCGACGGTGGAAAAGACACGTACCCGTGGCGAAGACACGCGTAATCGAGGAATGACCACGCATGCGTAGGCGCGCGCCTCTGATGTGTAGGCCGGTGCAACCCTCCGCCGCGCTTCTCCTCCCCTTCCTCTACCTCCTCCCTCCCTTTCCCTTCTCCAGTCGGCTGCCGTGACCAAAGAGCACAGCGGGCACACAGTGTCACGAGTGGGCGCGCTGCCATCTGCCGCAACTGGCGCAAGGATACCCAAGTGCATCACCGATCGTATGCGAACGGACGCGTATCCACAGACAAGGACAGGGCGCAAGCGCGCGGCAACATCTCTTTAGGGCGAGCCAGCAGAAAGTATGAGTGGTGCCCGAGTAGCTGCCTTTAGCAAGTACTTTGCCATCGGTGGGCTGTGCGCGGCGCTGGCATGTGCGCGGCACAGCGCCTTCCTCATCGCTGACGACTCGGTGCGGTTCCAGCAGGTCTGCGCGAGCGTGGCGCGCTACGCGAGTGAGGTGGCTGCGCTGGAGGAGTATTTGGGGCCAAAGGGCCTCCCCGTCGCCCAAATCCAGTCGAGCGCGAACCTTCCGTGGCCACCGACGGTCCAGTGAGGAGCGCTTCAGAGGGCGAGAGGGAAGGGAAAGGGGCATTGCTAGTCCAGCAGGTGTGGTTTTTAGGTGCCTCTTTCAACTCGAGCAGGCCGCCCCCGCTCCTTCTTTTCACCTTCCGCGCCGCCTTCATTGCACAATCACGCACGCACGAGGGAACGCATCCGCTGAACGCGGCGTCGCGCGCTCTCTCCCTCTCTCCCTCTCTCTATATAAATACGGTGTGTGCGTGCGCGTACGCGGGTGTGTGGCGGTGCGAAACAGCGAAGAAGGAAGCGGTCCCCCTGGGCGGAAGCTGGGCGCCTCTTATTGACTAAGTCGATGGCCGTCACACTTTGAAGAGCCTAGCAACACGGCCAATACTGAAGCGGCGGTGACTGCACCCCTTTCCCGCTCTTCTCCATTGCCCTCCCCATCCCCCTGACACATTGCTTCGGCGTATCATGGCGCTCCTCACTCCTGAGAGGGATTGCGGGACAAACAGAAAGAGGGAGGCCTTAATGGGATCGGAGGAGCTGAGCGCGGCTCTGCTGAAAAAAGGATGTGCGACGGCTGCTACTGCGATTGCCGCTCCTGTGCAAGCTTGCACGACCGCCATCCCTCGTCTTTCTTCCACCTCTGCTCCATTCTGGGCACAACGTTCCCCTAACGCGCACCCCCGGGGATCATCATGGCCCGCTTCACGCTGATGCGCGCGTGGCGAAGGCGCTCATTGCCTACACCATTTCCTTTTGTTCTCAGCAGCACCCCTCCCTCCGCTCGCCCCCTTTTCTCCCGCTTCGCCTCTCGTCGCATTGCAGTGTTTCGCCTTATCATCACGATCAGCATTGCTTTCTCTCGTCCCTTCCTCTACAGGCGTGGGTGGCCTAGAAGTGCTCGTGAGCGTCTTCGCCGGAGTCGGGCCGCTTTCATAGGGTCGCGCGCGCTCGTTCATGGAGGCAAAGAGAGGCGGAAGTATGCACTCGCGCCGCACCTACTAACCTCCTACAGCTTCCAAGAGGAATACTTCTCGAAGTTCGCCCACTGCACGCGCATCGCACGAAGCACACCCGTATCGAGAGATTGTCGTATGACCTTTACTGCTGCTGTGAGCCCTCCTTCTCTTCGTCCCCGACCGATTCCGCCTTACCGGTGCCGCTTGCGGCCAGCTGCCAGCCGCAGCTTCCGGTGCGTCTCGCGCGCACTCTCTCTCTCTTCGCTATCCTCTGTTGGCGCGGTGATTCTTCCTCCCCATTCACTTTCGCGTTTCGATTTCGCAGGTCTTTCCGCCTCTTCCGGCGGTGCGCCGCCGCACTCACGGGGGGGACCTCACAGCGCGCCCGCTTGTCGTGTGCGTACGGCGCTGCTTGGCCGTGGGTCGAACTTCGCTCTCTTTGTGTTCCCTTTTGTGCGCCATTTTCCCTTTTCGCGCGCTCCCATTTGGGCTAAGTGGCGGTCCCCTCTGATCCGTCGAAAACCTTAGTTATCCCGTCCTCCTCTCTGCCCTCGCGGTGACGGTGGACAACAAGCGTGGGCAACCTCTTCGCTCAGCCCCACGGATCTCTCAGGAGTCGCAGCACGACGCTGTCCTCAGCAGTGCTTTCGGCCAACTTGTCACCATCATGCCGTTGCGCCTTGCGCACATTACGACCCACTTCTTCAGCCTCCCATCCGTGCCGGATGACTCATACGCCGCTACGCGACCAGCGCAGGAGCTGACGAGCTCCACCGCGCTTGCCACGTGGGCCGCACCCGGCCTTCGCAGCACTGGAGGCCCACTGGACGGGTCCAGGCTGATGGTGGCGACGCGTCGCGGCGTTGGGGCTGGCGGAGGCAGTCACCTCCACGCTGTGGCTGCACCGGGGCGGCCCTCCTCTTCAGGCTCCTCCATCGTCCTGACTCCGCTTCTGCCGCCTGCCTCGCCTGGGTCACCGATGGCTTCGCGTTGGTCCGCCTTTTCAGTCTCGCCTAGCAGCAGCAGCGGTGGGCCGCGAGGTTTGGCTGCCTTTGCCAGGGCCAGGCGGGCTCAGGAAGACGGCAGCCTTGGGTCCCCGTCCTCACCGGTGCTGCCGGGTGGGGGGATCGGTGCAGATGCCTTTGGCACCGAGGCGACATTGCCGTCGCTGCCTACGTGGAGTGCCGAGGCACGCCCCTGGCTTGTGAGCGCGGCGGCTGGTGCGGCTGGGAGGGAGGCGGTAGCCGGGGGAGCGGCCATGGCCGGATCGCGTCACGCTTCCCCGCGTGCCAGAGCCGCTGGCCACCGCGGATCCCTGGCCTGCGCAGCTGGGCCTATGTCACCGACAGCGAGGCCCTCATCTTCCGCCCGCGGGCGCCCCGCTGGTAGTACTGTGGGCCACGATCACGGCAGCGACGGCATTTCACCTGTGGTGAGCGGGCGGGAGGGCAATGACATCGGCGGACGAGGAGGCTCGCACACTAGCTTTGCCGAACCCGTCACCACGCTGGTAACGGAGGCAGACACTGACCTTCTCGTGCCGCCGTTGATGCACTTCGTTGAGGATGAGGAGGCGCTGCGCTATGTTGCTGGTCTTCTGGACCGCTGCCGCCTTGACGAAGTGGCCTCCGCTGTGGAAGCCATCGCGCAGCCTTCGGCAGAGGACCCCTCGCTCCCCCCCAAGGGCCTGAGCCACGCGGTTGTTCTCCACCGCGACTACGTGCTCAGCGCTCAGCAAAGCAAGCTCCTCCGCCTACTTGTGAGGCCGACCAGCGGCGCGCGGAGGGCGACGGCCCACCACCGCGCACACGCTTCCACGTCTCTGTCTGCTGACCATGCAACGGGGGGCGCGATGGCTGGCGCGGCGGCCAGCGACGATGCTAGAGTGTCTGGAGAGGCCTGTGACCACTGCTGTGCCCCTCTTCGTGTTTTCCGTTCCCGTGCCAACGGCGGCAAGGAAGCGGCGGCAGCACCGATGAAGTCGGCGAACACGGGCAGCGCCGAGACAGGCTTGCCTACGCCCCCAACAGCTGCACCGGCTTCGTCGCTGTATCTGACGGCGCTGACGAGACCGCTGTGCGATGCCGGCGATGACGAAGTATACTTGAACTGCGCTGGCAGCGGCGATGCAGGGATGAGCCACCAGTCCACTGCACAGCAGCGTAACGACACATCGCGCAGGCGTCTTTCATCAAGGGGGCCAGGCGACGTTGCCTCGGCAGCAACTGCGACGTCGGCCGCTACTGCATTGTCGCAAGGGGCAGAGAGTGAACCAGGGGGGCGCACGGCAGCCGATGCTGCGATGTCATCCGCGCCGCCGCCGGTTGACGTGGAGGGGTTCCGTCTCGCCGTGCGTCATAACGTGTTCGCTAACTACCGCACACTGCCCTTGCAATGTGCGCAGCGGTCTTACGAGCAGCTGCCGGTGCGGTATCGTGCCGGGCTTGAGGCGATTTCGGCCGAGGTGCTTCAGCAGCAACAGCGCGACCGGCAGCAGGGCAGCACCGACGCGATCAGCACCGGCGATGGGACTACCAATGACACGGCGGCAACGTGTGTCTGCAGCGGGGGCACCACGAACATTTGTTCCACTTGCTGCCGCTGTGCGGAGGGGCCTTCGGCAGGTATGTCCGCCTCCGCGACAGGGGCTGCAGGGTACGTCGCAGAGACCTATCACGACCCCGCCAACTTCATCGGCACCGGAGGTGGCGGCGGTGGCTCATGGCCTGCCAACGTAAGCCTTCCTGGAGGCATCGCCGCAACATCCACGGCGGCAGCGACGGCTGCAAGCCCCAGCTGGCTGAGCCATGGCGGAAGCATGCGCCTCGGCACGCCGGTATTTCCTTCGCTTTCCTTGCGCGCCATGGAGGAACGATCGGCGGCGGCGATGCCGTTGCCTGCGTCAGCCGCCACCACCCCAACCACACGAGGCCCCGCTGAGGCTGCGTCTAGGCCGCCAGCCTCCCCAGTCCTGCCATCGGCACCAGCGTCTGCGATGCCCACCGCGCCGGCGACGATGTACGACCCAGCGGCAGGGACAGGGGTTTTCTCTCGGGGGACGCTGCTGCATCATGTCCAGCACACCGTCCAAGCCTTCATCGCGCGCGGCGAGCGGGAGGTCGCGCTGCACTTCATCATGGCCACCGCCCCCTATCGGTTCTCCGGCACGACAGACAGCGACCGCGTACTGTCCTTTTTCAATCAAATTCGCTTCTTCCTGCCCTCCCCGCGCTTCGGCATCGTCCTGCTGGCGATGGAGGCGTGGCGCTCCCTATATAGGCCCAGCGTCGGGGCCGGGGCGGCGGACTGCGCGCACATGACACAGGAGCTGCTAGCGCTCATAGAGACGTACCTGTGCCATGGGCGCACGTACGCCGAGTACGTATCAGGGCTGCTCATGCTGCGCGCAGTGTTGGCGCTCACTATGGAGAATAGCACTCTGTGCAGCCGCACGGCGGCGGTGCTGCTGCAGCACCGATCTCTTCTGCGTGGCCGCCTGCCCACCTTCCTGCTCGCAGTTTGGTTGATACTGATGGAGCTGTACACCATTGACGATACCGCGCTGCCTCCACGGCGAGTGTTGCGCGACCTCGCCGCCAACGCCATGCAGGACCTATTCACGGTTGCTCTGGAGCTGCACATGATTCTGCCGGTGCAGAATGTCGTGGCCAACGCCGTGAATGTCTTCTTCGCAGGCCCGCAGCCGCAGCCGCAACTCAGCCTCTCTCCACCCATCCCTGCCGCATCCATTGGTGCTGCAGTTTCGGCAGAGGCGGACCACCGTGGTGATGCCGGTGGGAGCAGTAGCAGCCTTCTGAATACGAGCACCACCGCGGCGGCAGCCGCAGCCACGCATTCTCCGCCCTCGAACTCTGCCAGCAATGCTGTTAAGAGTGTTAGCTGTGACCTGATGGCGTGTCCTTTCCGCGCTCTGGAGGTGCCTACTGGTGTTGCTGCTGCTGCTGTCGGTGTCAACGCGCAGGAGGATGGAGCACCAGCCGCAGGAGGCGCTCAAAGCCCGTCTAATCGGCCTCCGCGCAACGTCGGAAAGTCAGCTGTGACCGAGACGGCAAACAACGCGGCGCCGCCGCATCGCGCGCCTCGAGTCGCTGCGGCCTCCTCTGCGACGGAGCCTTTTTCTTCGGTCGACCCCACGGACAACAGCCCGTCCGCGTTGCGAGCAGCAGCTGCCACATCCGCTCCACCGGCGCCGCAAGCGCCAACGCGTTCCTACCGCGCTATTGCAAAGTCTATGTGGGTCTCGGTGAAGCGCGCTGCGCGGCGCTTCGTCCATTCAGCACCTGTACCGTCGCAGCCACAACCGCTAGCCACCGCTTCCATCGTTCGCCACCGCGGCGACCGGACTGGGGCCTCGAGCCCGACAGGCGACGCACTCAGTGGTGCGCCTGGGGGATCGTATTCGTCATCTGCCGCGGATTTCCCCGCGTGCGCTGTACCGGCGTGCCGCCTCGCTGCCAAGGGACCCTCGTCCCCGCCACTGCTCATTGAGGTTCTGGACGACCTTTTCCGTGAATCGATCGATGCTGACTCGTCCGAGCACGCGGAAGCGGCTGCACGGCGGCGGAACGTTGGGCTGCCGCAGGTGCCACCCTCCACAGCTTTTACAGCTGGCGGAGGTGGCTCACCGGCCCAAAGCCCTAGTCCGCCCTCTTCCCAGCTCACGCCACGGGTCGCTGCCACGACTGCTGCCGCAGGCGGAGGTCGCGGTAACGTGCCATCCCAGCTCCACTCACTTCGGAAGCCCGTCGAAACCTGCTCGCCACTCTTGCGTTCGGGCTCTTGGGCGCAGCGTCGTCACCAGCGACGAAGCTTCGGCTCCGCAGCTGCGGCGGCCGCAGGTCCGGGGGAGTCGTCGTCGGCATTCAGCGACGCGCTATGGGGCGACATTCCCTTCGATGGCGCGGCGCTAAGCCGGGAGGCTCTCTGGACATTACCGCTGGCGCGCGCTCTCCGTGGTGCTGGCCAGCCACAGACACTGGAGGCCACCGTGGCGGCGTCGACGCTCACACTGGGCGCGTTCTTGTGTGCGTGGCGCATCGCAGGCTTCTCGGACGAGACGAACCCGAACCACGTGCAGAGTCACGCGCCACGGCAACCGAGTGAGACGACCACGACAACTGCGACCTCCCTTGGAGCCGACCTCGCCGAGGCCTCCACCTTTCCATTCAGTGGGGCACCCCTACCGCGCCACCTCAACCCTATGTCGGGTGGGGCCGTGTGGGACGACGCTGAGTCTCTCACAGAGGGCGCCGTTCTTCCGCTCTTGACGCCGGAGAGCCTCGTTGCAGCGGCGGGCTCGGGCGCCCTGGCGGGCCGCCTCGAATTACCTAATGAGCCGGCCGCGATACTGTACCCGTCACCCACGACTGCTGGCTTGATGGCGATACCGCATGATGCTGGCACTACTCAAGGGATCGCTGGAGTCCCTACCGGCGAGCCCGGTAAGTCGGTGCCCATGCTGTCGACAACGATGACAGCGCTTGCCACCCGTGCTGAGGTGCCGCAGCGCCGAGCCAAGTTTCTCGTGTCCACCGCCAGTGAAACGGACCCGGAGTGGCAGAGTGTGGAGCGAGCTGCGACAAACGTCTTTATGCCTCCAGTCGCATGTGTTGCACCACCCATCGTGGCGGCCTTCGGCGCAACGGCAAGGACAGCAGGGGATAAAGTGTCGGCCGCCGCGCCGACTCTCGGCACGAACACGACAGCGCTGCTTCCAGTGGCGCCTCTGCTGTGGCCAAGAGCAGGGCTGCCGCTGAGTGCACCGCAGAGCGCAGTACCCAACGCCGCAATGGGCGTCAGTGGCGGTGCCGATACGAGGTCGGGCTGCGTGTCCCCGCCAAGAGCCTCACGAGCTACAGCCACCGCAGCGCCGACGCCGGATCGGACGTCTTCTCAGAGCATGAGCTTTGTAGCCGGGAGCGCGCATGGTACGGCCGGTCTCGCTGCGTCAGCAACGATGGCGGGGCGTCAGAGTGGGCTGTACGATACCACCTGGACGCCGGCGACAGACTCGTGCGGGGAGCGCGTCTCCACAACCGCGGCGGCAGACTTTAGTGCCGCTGACAACTTGCGCTCACGTGTGCGTGGGCGCGGCCATGTGGGCGCGACGCTGCTCACGATGGCGCCGCCGCCGCCGCCGCCTACCGTACCTGCTGGCGCTGCCGACGGCCGACTGAATGTGGCAGCCGGTGCAGCGCAGACACCGTGCTTAGCGTTCTTCCTACCCTCGTGGGCCGCGGCGCGGGTGGTGGAGCGCTGCGTGCATCCGTGTTGGGACGATGTCAGCCCTACCGCACTCTCCTCCCCAGCGGAGGGCGCGAGGGCGGCCACGCGTCACGCGAGTGCCGTGCCCGTGACCAGGGAAGCAGAGGTCCTTCTCACCAGCGTAGTGCCGCTCCTTTCGCAGTACTATGCGAATGCACTTTCTGCCAGCACCGTGACGGCGGCGACGCAGCTGCTCGTGAACCGCGCTATCCAAGCAGTAAGGTTCCTGTCGCATGGACTGCGTGATGGCAGCGACCACCTCGGCGTCAACGGTGGTCGCGGGGAACCGGCAGATGTGGCAGCACATCGGAGCCCAGGCACCCCTCTGCCCTCCTCGTCAGCGCCACACGAGTCTGACGTAGCTTCACATCACTCCTACATGGGGGACACCCCCAACGACGCTAAGCCACAGGCAGCGATGCCACCTGCGGCAGCGCCAATGGACACCGCTCCCACTGCCATCCCCTCGACACCGCCTGCCCGACCTTTGGCGAGTTGGCAGGCAGAAGACAGCGCCCTCGTGGACGGAACAGAGTTGCTGAACGCGGTTCTCTTCATGACGACCGTGGCGGAGCGCTATCCTGCTGTCTACGAGCTCGTCATACGCCAGAGGCTCTATCCGCTACTCCACCATACACTGCTGCTGCACACCTCCGCAGCCGAGAAGCCGCCGCTCTTGCTCTCCGCTCCCCTTTCCTCTGAAGCGGTGGCCACGCACTTCAGCGCCGATGCACGAGCGTCCGCGGCGCAGCTGCTGGTGCCACAGCATAAACAGCAGCAGTGCAGCACACTGCCTGTATCCCTTGCCACTGCAGAGGAGTGCGAGGCGGTTATGCAGCGGATGCGCTTGATCACCGCCCGGGCTATGTATCAGCGCCTTGCAATGCCGGCGCTGGTTCTCCTCTCGCACAACATGCCGGACGACGCTTGTGCGCGTCGGTGCTACCCACTAGTGGCGCGGCTCGCGCAGCTGGGACTTCGGCGGCCCTTCTCGATGGCATCCGTCACCACCGCATTGTGCATCTGTGCTGTCTACCCGCCCCTCTCTCGCGTGTGCCAGTCCGAGCTGGTGCGGGCGATGGCCGTCGTCCTTGCGACCCCAGACGACGGGCCCAGCGACGGAGGCGGCGATGAAGCCGTCAACGCCGCGGCGACGGCAGCATCGCGAGAGGCCGAGACGGTCGGTGTGAGGCTGGCGCACCACTCTCGTCGAGGACAGCCCCAAGCTTCTTCGGAGGAGGAGCAGCGGGGCGCTCGCGAAGAGGAGGCGGTTGGGAGCAAATCAGCTGCGCCGGCTCGGGGCGCCGCGGCCTCGCCCGCAGCGGCGGCAACGGCGACTCACGGTGTGCTACCGTGGCCGTCTTCGCGTCGTGTTACGCCAACTACATCTGCCGCAGCCCATCCGATGTGGAGGAGTCAGCTGAATCTCCAGCTTTTTTTCCCCTTCGTTTCGACGCACATGGGACAACTGCACCTCCCTGCAGCGTCAGTGGTGGCCGCGCAGCGCCGGCAGGCGGTGCAGACACGCCTCATGAAGCACCACTGCTTCCGTGCCATGAGTCTCTTCTATAGCAGCTGGGAGGGTACCACCCTTTTCTTCCTCGAGGTGTGCCTTCCATATTTGCGACACCCAGATGCGCAGCTGCGACTGGAGTGTGTGCAGTGTTGCATGCGCTGGCTGCTGTCGGACTGCTGGCACTCAACAGATCAGAAGTTGCTGCATCACCACGTCTCCATGCCGGCCATCGGCGCGAGTGGTACCGCTGCCGCCCCGCCGACGGCGCTGACGCTGGCCTGTGGCAGCGTGACGACCGCCGTCACCCGTGCTCCAGTCCGCGACCTACGCACGACTGCAAACAGCTGCAGCAGCACCGGTGGTGGCGTACGCCGGGCGACCGCGCTGCCGTGTCTGACAGCCCTTAGCGCACCAGCGGTGGCACAGGCGGGGAAGGTCTGTGTTCCCTCCCATGCACTGACCCGTCAGACAGCAGAGGGCCTTCGCGGTGGCGGCTCATCGAGGCTGGACAGGGGAGCGGCAGCGGCTGTTCCCATTGCCACCACACGAGCACCAGCGATGCGGGTCTGCACGGTGAAGCATCACGGTCGCACCCATGTTAACGCCCTGCGAGAGGTGGTGCACCATCTGGTGGAGCTGGCCGTCTGCGACCCGGAGCCGCTCATTCGAAAGTACGCGCTGGAGAGCCTATCGCCAGAGACCTACCCTCTACTCTACCCTCACGAGCCTTTTCTGCACCAGCTGTTCACGGTGCTGTGGGACAGCTACATGCCGAATCGAAGCAAGGCGGCGCAGCTCCTCTGCGCTCTGGCGCCGCTGAACCCTTCCTCGATCTTTCCCCGTCTGCGGCTGGTGCTGATCAAATACACGGATGACTTGACGAGTAGCATTGCACGGCTGGCAGCCCCCGCCACGGGTGCGAGCTGGGCTCGTGCGCCCCCGACCCTCGCCCCGCCCGAGCACATCCACGAGGACGCACTGCTCGTGCTTTCCCTCGTCGCATCTCGACTGAAGCTTTCGATGCATCTCTACCTGCCGCAGCTGCTGTCGATTGTGTCGTCGGTGCTGCGCAGCGCGTCCTCACCGCGTGGGTCGGTGCTGCGGGCCTTGCACCTCCTCGTCGCCCTACGCGAGGACAGCACCGAGGAGCATTCGGCGCTCTTCGCGCCGTTTTTCGACATCGTGGCGCAGCAGCTCGTGGACGGCGACGGAGATACGGCACGCTTGCTCGCGACGGTGGCAGCTCTGCAAAGTCTGCTGCAGCAGTTCACCGGGTGGGCGCGCGCTTCGTTGCAGAACCTCCCGGCGGTGGTGGAGTGTCTGCATTCACTGCTGTACCGAAAGCCGTCTGTCGTGACGGAGTTTGCCATGGCTGTGCTGCAGCTGTTGGGCACCATCAGCACCATCGAACCGTGGGACGCGGAGGCGGCGCCGCGCGCACCGGCACTGCTGCGACGACCGCAGAACCGCTACGCCTTGCCGCCGCTCTCCTCGTCGGCTGGCGTTCTGGGCCGCGGCAGGGCAGCGCGCTCACGGTGGATCGACCGAGACGAGAGGGCTGACAACGCCGCAGATGCACTGGCGCAGTTGCAGAAAGCTGACCGCTTCTCTCCCTTCACGGCGCGCGCATGGTGCGACACGGTCCTGCGCGCGCTAATGCGCACCGTGTCTGGGTACGTGAATGGGACGATGGGCCAGACGCAGGGAGGCCTGTGCACGTGTCTGGCCGCCATCATGGATATTCTAACCAACACCGTGGCGATTCACCATCTTGAGCTTTACATGCCGACGGTGCTGACGCTCGTCATCGACCTCCTCGAGAAGCGTCAGACGCGGTCGCGCGAGATGGAGGCGGCGCATGGGTCGTCGTCCACCGCGGCGCAAAGGCCGCACTCGAGCACCCGCAGCCCTGCCACGAGCCACGGGGGGGAAGGTGCGTCAGCGGTGGGCAGGGCCACGGAGGCCGCCAAGCGCAGCGACTCCTCGGAGGCGATAAGGCAGCTGTTCTTGCAGGGCCTCTTCGACCTGGTCCTCGTCGCCGGCCGCCGCATTGGCCCAATGTACCCTCTGCTCAACGTGTTCCTGCGCCGCAGCTGGAACTCGATGTCGCCGCGCGGGCTTGTGCAATGCTGCGAGGTGCTTGATGCCCTGTGCTGGGCGGTGCCAGACTTGCTGCGCAACGACTGCAACGTGTGGGTCTCTTCGCTGCTGGAGGCGCTCATGCAGTACGATACACTGGTGGTGACGCACCGTCGCGCACACGAGGGGAATCCAGGTAGTGCGCCTGCTGCTGCCAAGGCGTCCACTGGGGTTGCAGCGGACAGCACAACCGCCGGCGCCGCCGCTACGTCAGCAGTAGGCGGAGCGGAGGCCCCAGACGCGCCCACGAACACCTTACTGAACTTCTCAGCGCAGGGGAACCCAACAATACCTACGCGTTACGAGAGCATCACAGCTGATACAAGCGACCATCGGACGAACCCGCTAAAGAATTCGCACACCCCACCATCCTCGCCGCAGCATGCGGCAGCGGCTGACGGTGACGACGAGTCACCCTGGGAGCAGCAGTTGAAGCTTGTCTATCAAGCCCTGACCCTGTGCTTGACATCGTTGCAGCCGCTGGTGTCTCCGCTGGCAAAGCGGCTCGTGGCGCTGAGCCTGTCAGAGTGCCTCAAGTCCTCATACGTGCCGCGCGGCAAATCGATGCGACGCAGCGTTGCGCCGGCAGCGGCAGCTGCACCAATGGATAGCCGCGCGGAGCCGAGCGCTGGTCAAGATGTTGAGCAGAGCGCCATTCTCGGCGCCTCTACACTCTCATCGTCGCACAGCTTTCGCCCTGCCACTTGCGCCGCCGCGGCGGTGCCGGCCGTTTTCGATCTCATGGCGGACCCGCACGAGGAGCTCATCTCCTTCCTGAACGCGTGCGTCTGCACGCCGCTTCTGGAGTATATGCTGCATAGTAACCTCTCAACCGCCTCTATGAAGCTGGTGAAGAACCTGCTTTCACGTCTCGAGTCACTGAGTGCCGTGCACGAAGAGGCGCTGCAGCGGTTGTGGAGCGCCATGCGACGGCGCTCCACGTCACTGCTGCCGCAACCCGAAAGCAGCAGTGGCCTCTCTTGTCTGCCGGATTTGGCAAGCAGGACCGCCGCCTGGCCGGAGGGCGGCGCTTGTCCACTGGCCGCGCCGGCCCGTGCGCAGCTGGAGGTGAAATTGCGGGAGGTGCGAGAGCAGCTGCATATACAGCGAGCGCGAGCGTACGAGGAGGGCAGTGGCCCGACTCATGCCAGCGGCTGCGGCGCTAGCACGTGTCACTCGCTAGCCGCTTTCTACGCTGCGCCGCGGTCGGCGAGTGAGGCGTTGTGGTTCCAAAATGCTGCGCTCAGTCGCATGTGGGTTCAAAGCACTGATCGCGCCGTGACGGTGCGGCGCTACTTTCCATTCGACGCGGTGCACACCTCCTGGGAGACCGAGGGAGAAGTGCAGTTGCTCGGGTGTCTGCTTGTGTCCGTCGCATGGCACCACCCACCCTCGACGACCGCGTTCGCCACGACGCTGCACACGTACTTTGAGCAGCGCTTTGGCCCTGACAGCGTTGCCGTCGCGTACGTGCGCTGTATCTGCTCTAGCTATTACGACCTGTGCATGCCGCTTGCGCCCGTGCGTGACGAGGAGGCAGCGATGAAATGGGCGGTGCAGCAGCAGCAGCAGCGCCAGCAGCGAGATGCTGCAACGGGCTCTGGCACCGACGCCACCTCGGAGAGTGACACCTCGCTCCTAACTGCAACGCAGTCGGCTATGACGCGTGGGCCAGGCCTCTATGATGCCGCTGACCAGATCACGCGAGAGGGCAGCGCCGACGTCTTCCTCCGTCATCTGAGCTCTCCTCTCTCCCAAACCACTGCGGTAGCGACGCTTGGGGAGAAGGGCGCCGCCGCCCCGGGGAAAGGCGGCGCCGCACTGCCCAGATCATCTGGCGTGAGCAGTCGCGCCATCAGTTGGGAGGAAGACACCCCGGCGTTTGCCGCTGCGGGAGGAGAAGGCGCATCCGTGCCTTGCTCTGACACCGCCGCAACCTCTGCCAGCGAATCCTGGGCACGCGAGATGTCTCTGGGGGCCCAGAGGAGCACTGCAGCAGTCTCGCCGGGATCTGTTCTCACTACCACTACCACCGTATGCGGACTCCACGCCAACGATATGACGTTCGCGCATCCCACGACGGCGCACCCGAGTGTGGACCAACTCGGCAGCAGCAGCGATGGGCGGCGCTCAACTGAGATGAGCACCACGAGGCCTTTCTTGGACGATGACGAGGTTCAGGGAGGCTGTTGGCGCATGCGGACGGATTCGCGCGGCGCGCATCTTACGAGGGACAGCGGTGATGGTGCGGTTCCACACCGGCCGCAAATCAGCTACCAGCAGCCCAATCAGTACCAGCTGCAGCAGCAGAATTACCACGCGCCGACAGGTATGGCCGCCTCGACACCCTTCTACGGCCCCAACTCCCTCCCTCGCACCCTCATCGCACACAGCACCAATGGAGGAGAAGCGGTGCCGTCGATGACGCATAACCACAGCCCCACGACGTCTACGCTGCCCATCCCCGTTGAGGCAGGGGGCGGGGGTAGTGGGGTGCACGGTGTCGGCTCTTTCGACAACTACGTAACTGCCACGGTACCTGTGGGCTTGTCGGGCATTCGCAGCGGAAGTGGCAGTGGCTCCTCGCTCTATCCAGGTAGCCTCTTCGCAAGTGCCGCTGTCGCGGAGGGGCGGGCCGGTGCCGATGGCGGCAGACGCAGCGGCGCCATGAACAGCAGCCCTCACTATCATCACCCGCATACCTCGCTCGGCGCGGGCGGCGGAGGGTCACCAGCTGACGTGGAGTTCGTCTACGCGCGAGGCAGCAACGAGGCAGCGCCGCCCACGCCTGCGCGAGTACGCAGCGGCACTGGGGTGAACCACACCGCAGCAATATGCCGGCCTTTTCAGCTTCTTGATCCACAACCGTTCCCGGCTGGGCAGGCGCACTATGCCTATCATCCCATCAGCAGCGGCAACTTGTCGGGTGTGACCCTTGGCCAGCAGCCAGCAGCTTCACCGGCAGTCGGTGCGGGGATGCTTACCGTGGGCTCTTTCACGGCTGCCTCACTGGGCCACCGCCGGGGCCTGCTCGGGCTTCCTGCTTCGATCTTCAGCCCTGCCGGCGGCACTGGCGGGGTTGCATCTGGAGCGGCTGGTGGGCCCGGCGGGATGCCGCCACGGTGGCGCTTTGCGTCCATCGCAGCGTCTGTCAGTCCCGACGATGGGGCGTCTCCGAGCAGCTGTATGACGCCGCCGTCTGCTGGTGGCGGTTCCGCTGGCGCTTTTCTTCCTTCCGTTGCTGCCCCGCACGATGCCGCAGCGGGTCAGCAGCAAGCGCGTCGACGACTGTCGCCCCTCGTCGCGCATCCTTCTTGGCATCATTGCCCGTCGTTTGGAACGACTGCATCGGTCTCGGCAGCTGCCTTACACCACAGCGGCGCAGGCGATGACTTTGGCGGCTCTCAGCTCCAGTCGCCGCCGCCGCCAGCGCAGAAGCGGAGGACTCCCTCACCTCTATTTTCAGAGGTGGGCACCACATCGCCCGCGGCTGTCACAGCTGCAGCCAGCGCGATGCCTTCGACGACGACCGCGGTGACGC
This sequence comes from Leishmania martiniquensis, assembly GCF_017916325.1. NCBI lineage: Eukaryota > Euglenozoa > Kinetoplastea > Trypanosomatida > Trypanosomatidae > Leishmania > Leishmania martiniquensis. Next base: position 477,367 of record NC_090152.1, read on the forward strand.
ACCCAACACCGCTGAGAGCCGAAGTAGGCTTATCTACGGCACCTGTGCACTTCCCACCTGCGACTTCGCGCGCGGTCGACTACGGCCGCATGTCTCCCTCCGCGGAGGCGGCTGCTGATGGGGTATGCAAAGACGCGACGGTCGCAGCAGCGGTATCGCCGTGCGTGGTGAGGGAGATGTCAGAGGCTTGCGCCGCTGCCGCGGCGGCAGCGGCGCATGAGGCTGGTGAGGTGGTACACCACAACTCACTCATAGCATACTTTGAGCTTCATCGATCTCTTTCAGGGCACGGCTGGCGCTCGTGGTGGGTGCAGTTCTGTCTATATTTGCTGCAGAGTAGTCCAGACTACTGCATTCAAGCCTGCGAGCCTTTCGCGCGCCAGCACCACATTGCCTTCTCCTACTCGGAGCTGCTTCCTTTGGCTCTCCTGTCGACGCTTCCATCCTGCACCGTGGCGGAGCTCGTCGCATGGCTTCGGGCGCTGCGCGACTTTTACGCCTTCCACACCGACCCGCACGCCCCTGTGCCGCAGCAGGTCGCCTCTGGGGTGGCCCGCATGGCGCATGACCTCCGCCTTTACCGCCACACGTTCTTCCCACCAGAGGTGGTGTCGCGGGTCGTGGACGTCTGGCTTCCCGCCAGCGTCGTGGCCGAGCTCGCAAATCGCTCGCTCAACCCTCCCCTGCGCATCCTGTACCTGGAGCAGGACCTGACCCACTGCTTCTCGTGGGGTTGTACCGCACTGCTCATGGCGTCTGCCGATGACGTGGCGAGTGCGGTGGAGCGGACGCTCTTCGTACAGGACCCGCGCTTCCAGCAGTGGATCCGTTCCGGGGCGGCCGCGGAATCAGGGGTATGCAGCAGGGGCAGGGTGGCGGCAGAGGTCCCCAAATCGTCATGGTCGTCGTCGTCGCTCATGAACATCTCATCTCCGTCGGCGCTGGAGCTGCTCGGCTTCCACCGCGCAGCCGCACTCGCGTACGCGAGGGCCTACGTGGAGCAGCAGGGGAGCGAGATTCCTGACGGCCGCCGCGACGCGGCAGCGGAAGAGTACGAGGCTGCGCAGTGTAGGCCAGCATTCGCGTCGCGGGGCACGATGAGTCGCCACCGTCACCGCGCCGTTGCAGCTAGGTGGATTATCGGTGCGATGCGTTGCCACATTAGCCTGTGTGACTTCGAGGCGGTGCTGCAGCTCTGGGATGCTGTGAAGGGCCGGAGTAACGTCGAGGCGATCGCGTCGATGACAGGCCTGCCACCGTCGGTAGCTGCTTGCGGCGAGGCGTCCTACGCCAGCGGCAGCTCAGCCGTGGCGCTTGAAGGCGCCAAACGCGCGGATCCGTGTGCGCTGAGTCCCGAGACAACGCGGTATGTGGTGATGTCGGCCCAGGCCCTTTCTCGGTGGGACTACGTGCAGGAAGCTGCCTTCTACGCCTTTGGCTGGGGAGGCGACGGCGGATTGCCCAGGACCACCAGTGCTCCACACGCAGCGCAGGGGCACACGCACAAGTCGGGTAGATCCGCGGCAGAAGGTGCCGCGGCGCTACATGAACAGGGGCGCCCGCAGTCACCGGGCAACCCTCAGTGCTGGGCAGAGGACGTGGAGAGGGACGGGTTCTCTGAAGCATTCCTCCATGACGTCTTCGCGGCCGGGCCGGCCGCTGTCCAGGCAGCGGATGAAACCCGCGCGTCGCTCCTGCAGCGGCAGGTGGAGGTGTTTGTTGGCGCGGCGCTCGTGGCGGCGCATGATTACGACGGCGCGAGGCGGGCCTTGACCGCCGTTCGAAACGGTCTTCGTGACTCCTATGCCGTATTTCACACCGATAACGATCGCGTGAAACTCGAGTGGAGCAGCATCTTCCAACAGCTCTCCGACCTCGAGGAGGGCATGCGCGCTCTGGAAGAGATACCTGCAGCCCAGGTGGGCATGACCGTCATGCCGGCGGGCTCAGAGAGCTGCGTGACATGCCCAGCGTGGGCTGGCTCTGGATCGCTAGCTCTCGATCGCGAAATCAACGGCAAGCTCTTTCCCGAGGTGACGGTGCGGCGCCTGCGCAACATCGCGTGCCGACCTGTTTCAGCCACCACCACGATCCTGCAGCGCTTCATGATCATCGCAGTCCGCAGCGCCATCGCCCCTGTCACCTGGCAGCTGGACAACGTCCTCGCCTTGGGGGAGAGGCTCGAGAAGGTGGGCCGACCCATGCGCGCGGCGCAGGTGCTGCACCACTACGCGAATCTTCCCGTTGTTACCACGTCCTTCACAGCCGTGGCGGTGGAGTTCAAACAGCAGCTGAATCTTGAGATGCTGCGGCGTCTGATTCGTAACTTTTCGAGGGAGGAGGACTTGCGGGAGCTGTATGCCTGCGTGCAGGCAGTGCTGCGCCACGACCTGTGGCTGGCGCGCCACGCCGCCACGCGGCGGCTGACTTCGGTGTCACCAACCTCCTCCTTTATGGCGTCATCGTGCGCCGCGGCTGAGTTGTTGTCGCCACTGCGAAATCAACCCGAGGCGGATGACATCGCACCGTGTGGTACCATGCTCACCGCACCAGAGCTGGGCTCGTCTCTGTCGCCTTACCAGGTGGACCTATTGCTGCTAAGTGTGGCGTGCCGGCGTCGCCTGGCACGTGTGCTGCTGCACCGTGTGCCGCCATCACGGCGATCCTCCTCGGCCGCTGTCGCAGCGGCCATGTCGGATACGTCTGCGCCGCTCACCGCTGCATCAGCGTCCGACGCCGCACCGTCGTTGTCGCCGAAGGCGGTGCGATACCTCACAGACACGCTCACTCTCCCCATCGTCGCCGATAGGCCACCTCGGCTCAGCGAACCTGACGCCGCAGAGGACGTGAACGCCTCGGACGCGGAGCCCCGCTCGCCGGCCAGTTCGACCCAGACGTGCCCGTGCAGCGAAATTTCCGCTTCAGCTGCATCACCGTTGCCCGTCCGAAGGGGTGCCGCCTCAGCAACCGGAGCAGTGGCAGCGCGCCGAGCAGACCACATCGAAAGCTGCCAGAGCGACTCGGCAACGCGCCAATACGCACGCAGTGGCGGCACATCACCGGTGCGGGCGCGGTGCTGCAAGGGTGACGAGGCACCGACCACCACGGTGGAGGCGGCGGCGAACAAGGAGGATGACATTCTGTCGCTGGAGAATCTGACGGGGAAGACGGCGATGTTTGCCGAGTATTACCTCCTCGAGCACGTTGTCGCCGTCACTCATTACGTGCCGTCTGTGTGGAGGGAGTTCGGACTTGTCTTGTTCGACGTCTGCATGGCCATTCACGCGGAGTGGAAGCTGACAGAGGATGCAGAGACGAAGCAAAACTTTCTGACGCAGTCAGCCAAGGCGATTCACGGCTTACAACTTGCAGCGCAGCTCTGGCGCAGCAGGTCCGAGTCGGTCTTCAGTCGCGGTATTGGCCCCTTCCCCGCTACGACGCTGCGCCGTCACGGGCACGCACGAACGGCGTTGCCATCAGCCCACTTGCTTTTAAAGGCGCTGCACCTAGCGGTCACGTGCGAGGCCATTGTACAGGAGGACACACGGGCTGCAGCAGCAGCGATAACGGTTGCATCAGGGGCAGTGACGGGTGAGGCGGCCACCGGCACAGGGGGCGGGGGCGGCGCCGGCACCCCGACCTCGTTCACCACTGCCCAGTCCCTGTCTGTGAGTCAGCGCGCAGAGACACCTCATGCGCACATGTGTGACGCGGAGACGACAGAGGGGACCGAGACGGAGGCCAGTAGGGTCTCAAAGACCAACAAGAACGATGCTAGCACACCAGCACGTCCTTCCCAATCTTCGACCTCGAAGCCGCAGCCAACCGCTGCGGCTGCTGTTACGCAGCAACAACAGGGAGGCTTTGCCTGCTTGGACTTCTCTGCTGCTTCGTACGTGCAGTGGGCCGCCATCGCACCATTCCTGCTCGCCGTTGCGGCCCGCCACTGCAGTCTGTACACGGCGGTGCGGGACATGTGTGTGCAATCGCGTGACATGCTGCGCCAGCTGGTGTTCCCTCTCATTGCGACGTTTGAGCATGGATACGGGACCTTGTTTGCGCAGCAGGCTAGCCACCTGCGCTGCCATAGAGTTATCCCTACTGAGGAGGCGCCTGCCACAGCAGTGATGGCGGAGACGGTCTCGCGCCAGCTCACCAGCGCCTTTGCTGCCTTGACAAGTGAAAGGCAAGAGGGTGGGCAGCAGCAGCAGGGGAGAGGGCCAAGCGCCTCTACACCCGTGCCGGGGGGCGAGGACGGCGACGAGCGAGCTGACCGCCTTGGCAGCTCCACCTCCACGAAGGCGTCACCGCCGTCGGAGCAACAGGCGGCGGCAGGGGGAGACGCCGGCCTGATCGCGAAGCGTGCAGCATCAACGTCAGCCGTGGATGTGGTAGACAGGCGGTACACGGGGAGGCGAAGAGTGGCGGACACGGTGCTGGCAACTCCCTTGCTGCGCACGCGCTGCGGCATCTCTGAAGGTGAGGAGACACCGCTCGCTGGCGCCACAACGCCGTACACGACGCTGGCGCAGCACCACATATTGCCTCAGCCTGAGCGTCCGATCGAGGAGGCGGAGCGGGACGTGCGCTCGTCGCTGCTAGCCGACGTGGCAGCCGCCAGTTCCGGTCATCGGCGACTCCTCCAAGAGGCTGTGATGATCCGCCGCTTTGCACAGGGACTGTGGGGGGCGCCGACAGCTCCGCCAAAGCCCAAGCCGTTGGGGCCAGCAGCGAGGCTGGCCGGCACGGACGCTTCAGCGGCGCCGCTTGGCGTTGGTGAGGGAGCCCCACCTCCACAGCGCGCGCCTGAGGAGGCGGCTGGTATAGCTGCGCCGCATGGCGCCACCAGCGACAAAGGCGGTGCCTCCGTCTTCGTCGCCATCGATGACGCAGACGGCATGCATGGAGAGGTAGAGCTGCTCTTGGACGGCTGCTGCCCGTTGCCGGCGCCGCTGTGGCTGCTTCCCAGCGTGTTCGGGGTGGGGATGACGGCAGGGGACTCTGGCGGCAGCGGCGGGCTCTGCACACGCGACAGCACCGGCGGGGATGGGGGTGCGAGGGCTGGAAGCGTTCACTGTGGCAACATCGGAACCGGGCCAGATGCGGCTGCTCGAGGCCGCCCGCACGGCGTCCAATCGGCCGGGCCGGTCTCACCTGCTTCCGCTGCTCCCCCCTCACGGATAACCGGGCATCGCGGTGCAGGAGGGGACGATGGGAGCGGTGGAGGGGCAGGGCTGCCTCGGTCGTGCGGGACAGGTCTTCCGGTTTCAGCGGCAACTACCCACGGCCAGCGGGCCGCGCATAGCACTGCCACGTCCGCTGTGTGCTTTGCGCCCGCTGCGGTTCCAACGATCATGCATGCACGGCGGTACGCTGTCCTGCACCCGGCCCCGCACTACCAATGCGAGGAGGTCATCTTTGTGATGCTGTCGGACGGCCTCGTGTGCCGCTTCCGCCACGCCGTTCCAGTGACAAGTACTAAGACCGGAGAGGTCTTGGACGAGTGTGACGCGCCACATGGTGCGAAGGAGTGGCCCGGCATGCGGCTGGGCTCGGGGAGGAAAACCACTGCGGCTGCGGTCGACGCTGGCGCGAAGGATGCACTTCCGCCTGATGGACACAGCGGGGCAGGCCGGTATGTGCTTCCCTACGCCTTGATGGAGCAGACCGCCTCTCTCCTCCTCAGTCACCTTCCCTTGGCACATCTCCAGCGACCTTTCGTGCTACCGCTTGCGGTGCAGGACTACATGACGATGCTGCCAGAGCACGGAACGTCGCCGCTCATCCTCGGCGCAGCCACAGCTGCGGCAGTGCGGTCGGACAACCCGCAGGAATGGCGGTATGACATGGCACTGCTCGCTGGTGCGTCAAGCAGCAGCTCGGCGGCGGCGCTGCGCACGGTAACACAGTTGCTGGCGCGGTCATCTGACGCGGCTTGTACGCCGCCGTCTCTGTACCACCTTATGGACGACTACACGGTGCACCTTCGTGTGCGGGAGATGGCGCTTGCGGCGCAGGAGGCGGTGGACACCTACCCCGCTCTCGATCTCCACGCGATGCAGATTGCCGCAGAGACAGGGCGGCGCTGCGGCGTATCCTCGGACAACGCCTACCCGTTCAACTGGGCCTTTGGATATCCAGTGAGCGCCCCACCGAGTGACGAGGCAGCAGCCGCGCTGAGAGACTCGTACAAGTATCGAGACCTCGTGCAGAGGCGCCGCATGAACGAGGAGCGTTATAATCAGCTTGTCGCCGCCGCCTACGATGACGGCTGCGTGGGACCGCTCATCGCGTTCCTTCAAGGCTTGCTTGCCGCCCGACCGCCACCGCCGCCGTCTTGGTCGTCGTCGTCGTCGACGCCAATGCAGCCGTCAGCACAGGCGGCAGCATTCGGCATCTCGTCGACCGCCGCGGGGACGGCATCGTCGTCTCCCGCGTCGACGTCGGCGCCAGCCCCGCAGCCTTTCTGCCCACCAGAGGAGGCGTTCTCGCTTCAGCAGCGTATCTACGCGTATGCAGCCGTGCTGCCTCGGACAGAGGCCCACTTGCGCAGTGTCCTGGCAGCTGTCTCAGGGGCTGTCGCAGGTGGCGAGGAGAAGTGGGCGAAGGAATCATTGTCGCCGTCGTCGTCGTCACCGCAATCGCCTGCAGCGGCGCCTATCCTCAACATAAAGAGGCGACACCACAGGCACCGGCCTGCCTGCCCCCCAACCCGTCTCACCTCTGTGTCGGAGTGTGAGTTGCAGGCGTGCCGCCTTGCTCTCTTCCGCTTGGAAAGCGCTCGATGCAGGCTGGCATTGAATGACGCATTCAGCGCCGACAGCAGCAACGCCAGTCACTGGCTCGAGGCGCGCCGCACGTATGCGAGGGAGCTGTCCGAGTGGAGTGTGATCGAGTACCTCCTCGACGTTCAAGCACGCGAGTGCGGCACAGTACTCGTGAACACCTACAATGGCCACGTGGCGGTGCACGCCCTCGGGCGGTATTGTCTTCAACCGCCGCCACCGTCGAGTCACGCCGCGTCCGAGAAAAACGCCGCGGCGTACCCGGCTAACGTCGCCCTCCTTATCACGAGCCCGTTTCCGACGCATGACGCAACGCTGTTTCGCTTCACCCCGGTGATGGTGGCTGGCCTCCCCTTGCAGAGCCCCCACACGGCCTTCCAGTACCACGCGAGCTCCGTGCTCTACGAGATATTTCAGTATGTGCGAGATTTGACTGGCATCGCCACCTACGGCGTCGACTGTGTCACGGCGTTCGCCCACACCTCGGTAGCCCCTAATGCGGGGCATTCGCCGTCGTCGTGCACGTCCTCGACAGGAACTCCGCTCTCGACGTGGACATCTGCGGATTTCTCTGGGACCATGAGCGGCAGCTGTAGTGCGGCTCTGCCAGGTCGTCAAGTGACAACGAGACCGGGGAACGATCCTGCGTTGGCACGGGGATCGGCGGGCGCTGATGCCCCTGCGGAAGGGGCCGCGCCGCCGAGCTCTACAGCTTTGCCGCGGCACGTCGGCGCAAAGACCGCTGCTGCGCCCAGACGGAGGCAGCGAGAGATCCCACCACTGCTTGAGCCTCTGGTCGGTGCCCCTGCGACCACAGCCTTCACCTTTTCCTCTCCCGCTTTTGGTGCTTCCCCTGGATGTGGAGCGGCGCAGCTTCACACAGCCTCGCTGCTCAAGGAGTCTGCCGAGACTGCCACGCTGCCTCCACCGCCACGCTGCTTTGATGCTAACTCCATTCGATGGAAGCTGTCGCACGATGCACTTCTTGTCTTGCACGACGAGGCGGAGCGCAGCGGGCGAGCAGCCATACTGCTCTCGCTGCGCAGCCAGCAGGAGGCTACGCAGGCACAGTGGGCACGCATGGCACCATCGAGCCCATCTCAGAGTGGAGGCGAAGGCAATACCGTCAAGACAGAGGCGCCTGCTGCAGGTCGCAGCGCAGCGGAGGACTCGGCGGGCACGACGCTGGCGCCTACCGCATTCGACGAAGGCGATGCCGACAAGGACGACGATGACGGCGCACCGCGTTGGGCGTCGGCGATCGACCTCGTTGCCTCCATGATCACGGCAGCCACAGAGGAGGAACACCTACTCGGAGTAGACGGTGTATATCCCCACTCATGGCAGCGATGGGCACCGCACTGGTAGCGCATTGCACGTGCGCGGCGCTCGAGAGGGCGCCTTTAGAAGATGCACTAGCAAGCGCGTGGGCGCGGTTCTCTGGAGGGCTCTGCAGTCATTCCCCTTCCCTGTGTCCTCTCTTGCGCGTCAGCGTGCGACTCGCAAAGCTGAAGGAAAGGTAACACGGTGGAAGTGGCGGCGAGATCGACGTGAACCCGCCCATCCGGTCTTCCCTCTTCTACCCTCACCTCACCAAAGCGGATTCGACGCACACGGTGGGAACATTGGACCTAGCAGATGACTCAGCTGCCCATTTACATGCGCACTCACGCCTTCTCCCTCGTCCCTCGCTCTCTCCTACTCGCATAGCTTCCCCCCTCCTTCGGCCTCCGACTGTGGCGGAGTTGCACCTGCTTTTGTTTTCGCTGTGTTCCCCTGGCCCCGCGTCTCATCCACGTTGCGCGCATCCGCGCATCTTACCTCGAGCACGCGTGTGCCCCGCCTGTGCGCCGCCCCTCTCCGCTCTCCTCCCTCTAACCATCTGCGCGCATGCGGGCGCAAGAACGCCGCCGCCGCCCTCGCGGTCATTGCCGTTCCCGCACGCCCCAACGCCTCTCATGCTGAGGGCCTCTTCGCCCAACCACCGTCACTCGCCAGCAAAGCATCACCGCCTCTTTTTTTTTGTTCGGGTGGCAGAAAAGGAGAAAAACGGAGAACGACAACAAAAAAACGGAGGAGCACCAAAAAGAAGGCAAACGAGAAGCGGCTCGGACACACATTTCCAGCGCGCGCACGCATGTGCCTAACGGTACTCCTCCTCCTCCCCCTCCCCCCTCCCGGCATCATGAGCTCGACGACTTCATCCGTAGCTTTGCATCTCTCTCGCAGCAGCGCGCGTCGCAGGGTGCGCCAGTTGCACAACCACGCGGAGGAGCAGCGGCGGGTTGTCATGGAGTGCCGCAACCGTGCCGAGGCCATGTCCGCCAGCGGCAGCCTTCGCGACGGCCCTGCCGACAAGGCGGGACCGCCATCGCCCGTGTGCTTTGCCGAGGTGGCGTCGGAGAAGAGCGTGATGCAGAGCTTCATCTCGAACGGACTGCTGAGCGGCATCGCCGTCGCCGTCTCAGACGCACTGGACGTGCAGGGGCTCTTCAGCCGCTCCGGGCTTTGCACGCCAATGTTTCACCACGGCGCATGCAAGGAGTTCCCGCTACTTCCGTGGTTGCGTTGCCAGGGCGCGCAGTTCGTTGGCAAGCTGAAGTGCTGCACACCCTTTGCACTGAACGAGGGTACTGTTTTTGGCCCGGAGAAACCGGCCTCCGTCGCTGTTGCCGAGCACGCGTGCGACTATGCCATTGATTGCTCACTGACCGGGCCCCCGTCTGTCTTGTGTGCGGCGTATCGCGATGTGGTCGGCTTCAAGCCGACCTCGCAGATATTCGGCACCTTCACGGAGCGGTTTGAGCTCCCAATGCCGTCCATGACGGTGGGGCTGTCGGCGCGCCGTGTGGACGACTTGGCGTACCTATGGCAGACCTACACCTCCTCAGTCGATCCCGAGACGTATTTCGACTCAACGACGACGACACAGAAGCAGCCCGGCACCGCCTCTGCGACCGGGTGCACGAGCCCTTCTTTGCAGTCCTCTGTGCCCACGGGCAGTGGCGCATCGCCATCGGCGGCCACTGCAGGTGACTCGAAGGGTGACCGCAGCGCTGCAAGCGCCGCCGGGGATGCGGAGCCGCTCCCCACTATGAGCGCAGCCGAGGCTCCTCGTGGCGGTGGACCCAGCCACCAGCGGTCCTCCGACCCGGCAGCGCGTCTAGCGCGGTTTATCAGTAGCTGGTGGAGCGGCAACGCGGCGCCAGAGGTGAAGCATCCAGATGACATGCCGAAGTATGCTCTTCCCGACATCCTCGACCACAGCCCGTACAACTACACGGTGCGCGACCGCCGCGGCCACATCGCGGACATTGACGTTGGCTGGCGCGACTACAACGTCAAGGCAGCCATGACAGACGACTTCCACCAGCCATCGCGACCAGGCTTACTTCGACGGCTGCTCACCGGTGTGCAGGCGTACGAGACGCCGCGGGTGGAGCTCGCTGTCGGCTACCCGGCGGAGTGGATAGACCGTTACTGCACGGGCAAGTACACGTCGTCAGCGGAGTTCCGCCAGCGCATCACGGACGCCGTACACAGGCACAGCGCACTACACTACAACCAGAAGCTCGAGATTGTGCCGCTGGCGTTCGATTACTCCTTGGAGGAGGTGATGGAGGCGGCGGCGGTCATCTCCAACTACGAGATTGCTAAGGCGTTCGAGAGAGAGTTCGCACCGTCGGCGACGCCCGCGGCAGCCGTGTGCGCCAAGGCGACCACTCGATCCGGCGAGGACCCGAAAGGTAGCGAGGCGTGTGCGCAGAGCGGCCACCATGGCGACAGGAATAAGTTTTCGGCAGCGTCTTGCCCAGAAAAGGTACCGGAGCTCCCTGGCGTGCCGGGAGCGGAGTCCATTGAGCTTAGCGGCCGTGATGCTCCCGCGCCGAACCGGCCGAGCACCTTCCTAGGGCTCTCTGATGCGCAGGAAGGGTTGCCAGTGACGCTGCTAGATGCCATACAGGCTGGTCAGAACCTCTCTGTCCGCGACTATCATTGCGCCCTGCGCGTTCGAGATGACGTAGTGCGCTGTAACGAGGAGCAGTTCATGGACGTGGACTGCTTTGTCACGCCGCTGCTTTCCGATCCATACGTGAGTGGTGACGTACGCAGTGTGCGTCTCATGTTGCCGTTTCAGCTTGCCGGCAACCCTCTTCTTTCGGTGCAGATGGACCCGCAGACACCGGTGGCGCTGGTCGGCGAGCTCGGCCGCGATGCCGCGCTCATGGAGGACGCGCTCTGCTTCCTGCAGTTTGTACGCGGCGTATCTCCATCGTGGTGGCATCAGACGGTCTTTGGCAGGGGCACAGTGGCAGCGCCAGCTGCTCGCAAGGACTGCTCCCCTGAAGCAGGCGCGACCACTACCAGCTCGCCACCAGCTGACTCGACTGCGCTTGTCACGTAGAAGACTGCGCCACACCTGGACGCCCAGGTCGGCATCGAGACAGAGCTGATGCGTAACTTCACATGGAGCGAAGGAGAGGTAAAGTGTACGATGCAGAGGCAAAATGGATGAGGCCTGCTGCTGTTGTCTGCACCTGTGAGTAAGCGCGTTGGGATGCGCGAGTGAGGATTTTTGGCGGCGGGGGGAGGGGAAAGAGCGGCGGGCGGATGCCCTTCACTTTCGACTTGACGCTTCTCGGAGGCGTCACGCGACGATGGCGAGAGGTTGGAGGAACTGCTGCGCCGTCTCACCTCTCTTTGCGTGGTGTGATGCGGATTCCAGCGGTGGCATACTCTCGAAGCGTTCTCCACCCCCTCCCCCGACACACCCAAACGCACACACACACACACACATACACACGTGCACACACTTCTCACCAAACTATCAGCGCCTCTTTCTATGCCCACAGCTCTGTGCGCAGCATCAGAAAAGAGAGCCTGACGCATCGGCGCTGTGGAGGATATGTGGCTCGCAGACTTGGCTGACGCGTATGGTGATGAGGAGACACCATGGAAGCATGCGCGGGCACACTGCGACCTGCAGTCTTGGAGCCGAGCACGAGGTACAATGCGGTGAGGGAGGCGGAGGGACAGAGCCTGGTGTGTGCCGCTCGCACGTGCCCTTTAGTCAACCAACTCCGTTCCTGTGCGCACCATCGCGCTCTTTCTCGCTCTGACGGCGCGACTAACGGTTCTCCCTTCTCCACCCCCCTTTTTTCTGCATCATGTCCGCTTTCGCCATCCAACGGCTGCGCGTATGGCGCGAAGTGCCCACTCCCTTCCCCGTCTACCCTTCCGCGCTCCGTCTTCGCCACGGGCCCCACCCCCTTCCTCCTCCTATCTGCTCGCTGTGCAGAGTCTGCGTACCTCTTTCCTGCGGCTCTGGAAGGGGCTCGCGGGCCGACCCCACCCCGCGTTCTTCTCTCCCCTCCTCTCCTGCTGAAACGCACACGGCTCGCGCACGTCGGGGTGAGAGGCGCAGTTTTCCCTGTTTCCTGTACGTGTACGTGTGCGTTTGTGCGTGTGTGTGTGTGCTCCTCAGAGGGTTTCGCTGCGAGCGGCTTGTGTGCGCACAGGCAACGCGAAAGACGAAACTGGCCACGTCGCACTATTGTAATTTTCTTCGCGGAGGCGCCTCTTGCCAAGCCATCTACGATCGGAATCGTGGTGCCACTTGCATGCAGCACAGCACAGTCACTCGTGCTGTATCGTCACCCCTGTGGCCGCCTGCAATCGCTCGCATCACGAGCTGCGGTTTCTGCCGAAGCCCTCGTAGCGTTCCCTCCGCATTCACTGCGGTGCCAACTCCGGTCTCCTTGTCGCGCGCACACCGTCACGTTGGCTTCAGGAACGTGATCATGAGTGCCCCTGACGCCACCGCACCCGACGCGGCGGCGAATCTACCGCGCGGACTGCGCGGCCAATGCGTGCCGCTACCGTTCGACAAGTTTGTGAAGGTCGGGAAGTGTTCTAGCACGGGGGAGGATATCACACTCTGCTACAGCACCATGGGCAACCCCGCCGACCCATGCCTGCTGCTTGTCATGGGTCTCGGTGGCACCGTCCTTCACTGGAAGGAGGGCTTCTTGGAGGGGCTCGTCCAGAGCGGCTTCTACGTTGTCCGCTACGACCACCGCGACGTGGGCCTGTCAACCCACCTCGACGGCTACCCGACCCCGCTGATCTCGCGCATGCTACTTCCGTCGTGGGCCTCCATTGGCGAAGGCGTGCCGCCCTACACCCTCTACGACATGGCGAACGATGCCTGGGGCTTGCTGACGGCGCTTGGGATCGAGCGGGCGCACATACTGGGGACTTCCATGGGCGGCATGATTGCACAATGCATGGCCCTGCGAAGCCCTGAGCGGGTGAAGAGCCTTACGATTGTGTACTCCCACAGCGGCGGCCCAAAGGTCAAGCCGCAGACGTGGCGAATGACGCTGTCGATGCTGGAGAGGCCTGCTAGCCAGTCCCTCGAGGACCGCGTTGATTTCAAGGTTCGCATCAGTTCTCTCTTCTGTGGGGACTACCCACCAGACGAGCCGACGATGCGCGCGATTGCGTTGGCCAACTTTACTCGATGCCCTGAGGACAGGGACGGGTTTCTGCGGCACATATGGGCGGTGCGGCGTGCGGAGAGTCGTGTGAATGGTCTTCGCCAGCTGACGGGGATCCCGACGCTCATCCTACATGGCATGAGGGACACAATGGTGCCCTTCGAAAACGGGTTGCAGCTGACTCGCCTGATCGATGGATCAAAGCTCGTCGCCTTCGCACGCATGGGGCATTCTATCCCAAAAGAACTCTACGCGGAGGTCATGGCGGAGATGCAGCTGCAGAAGGCGCGCGGCGAGCGGGTGCCGGAAAAGGGGGCGGCCACTACCACGGGTGTGATGTCATCCTCGGACCCGGCCAGGGACGCGGACAGGAACTGACGCCAACGAGGACGAGAGGGCATGCGGAGGATATGATGTGTCTGCACCCCTTTGCCTGCGGTCCATAGGAACTTCACGTTTCTGAAGAGAGGCGACGTAGCGGTCGACGTGCGGGCGGATGACTGGCCCTGATGACGGCTTGCGCTCTGTTGGCCGGCGCAGCGCCCGCGGCGGACTGCCAAAGCCCATTAAGGGACGGGTGCTGGGGGAGGGGCGGGCTGCTGCTCACGCCACTCCTTTCTCTCTCGCTCCCTGCGTGTTTGCTCGTGGGCGCCGCCCAGCGGATCGCCAAGCGCCCCTCTGCGCGAGTGACGACTGCGGCTCTCAAGTACAGGGACACGTCGGAGAAGCCCTCTTTCCTCTCTCCTTAACCCGAGCCTCCCCCTCCCCGTCATCTCTCACCCGCCCTTTCCTGCCCTCATGCCTCTTGCACGCGCTCTTCCCCCTCCATGCGACTGCTTCCCTCCAACGTGCAAGACGACTCTTTTCGGTGCTGAGAGTGTTCCCACACCTCTTTCCCTTGGCCGACGCACTCCTCCCTCGCCGATATCGCTTTTCAACCGTCTCGGGACGCCGCATGCGCTCTCCATCTTCCGCCCTTTTCTCTGGGACCACTCCCTCTCTCTCTCTTATGCATGTACGGGACGTCTGTGGGCAGACGTCGGTGTGGACTCGCTGAGAGCCGAAGTGGGGCAGCCAACAGGCAAAAGAGCCACAGAGAGCCGGTGATGAGGAGGGTCGTCGCTCTCTATCCCTCCCTCCACCCTCTTCAAGAGGTGCTGTACACGTGCTGCCGCATGTGCCGTCGCGCTTTCACTTCCCCCCCGCCCCCCGCCCCGCTGCCTCTGTTTCACGCTCATACATGCTTCGCTTCACGGTGTCGTCACGCCTGGATGGCGCATTCATCTTCGCAGATGTGGGAACTGCGCCGGTGGCTGCACCCCACCTCGAGCCCCAACGCTAAGAAACGCGATAAGCCCGCTGCGCTTCCCTTGCGCCCCCCTTTCTCTCTCTCTCGCTGGCGGTGGCTTGCACAACTCGCGAGGTGCTTTGAGGAAACGCCTCTCCTACTGATGGGGGTGCGTCCTGCGCGCGCTTGGGGTGGGAACACTGTGTGGCACACACTCATAGCCCCCGCCTTCCCCTTTTTTTACCTTTGCTTGAACGCTGCCCCCCTTCTGGCCCGCGCTTCCTCTAATTTCCCTTATCCTCTCCCCGGCCCCGCCCCCCGGCCGCTCAATGCCGTGGCGTCCTCCTTTCTCCTCACCCCTCTCTTCGCCCGCCCGCATGCCCGCCTGCGCGCTCTCTCACTCGCTCTCTCTTTTCTGCCCATGTCGCTGACACAAAGGAAGTTCGAATGCGCGCCTCAGCAACAAAAAAGGCTTACGACCGCCACACAACAGGAAGCTCAGATAGACACGTGCGGGCTTGCACGCACGCACATACACACACACACGCACACCTCATCTTGAACGCACTTTTTTTTGCGCCTTATCAGCAGCCCCCGCAGTGACGCCCGCCTCTCTCGTCTCTCAGCCGTTTCTTTCTCCAGACGTATGCGGTGTGCGGCGCCGTCTTAAAGCTGTCTGCCTCTTACAGTGCACACGCGTACAACGTATAGGGTATCTCTATCACGGAGATAGGGAGAGAGCAAGTGGTTTCATCGAGGAAGCGAAGACGGAAGAGGAAAAAAAACATGCGAGACCCCGGCCAAATACCGAGCCTGCTCAAGCGGCCTCTGCGCATGCCGCGGCGCCGCCTGAGCGCGCGCCGTCGACAGGCTTTTCTCGTCGTCATGGCGATTATGTGTGTGTGCATGCTTTCGTTTATATATGTCTTACGCTTCTCGGCAGACGCGCCGGGCGTGGTTTTTGATACGCAAACTAAGCCATGGATCACTGCGGATGGGAATCTGACGCACTTCTCTCAGATCGTACGGGGCCACACCCCAGGGACGGCGTGGCGGGACCCTCTCTCTAACAGGATCGTTGCCCTCTCCAAGTTGGGCGACGTTGTGTACATGACTCCCACCAAGTTTATTCGCCACCAAAGTCCCATGGATGGCGGTCCTGGTACATTTCACAAGTGGGAATCACTTTACCAGCCTGACGAGAGGTACCACATCCCTGACTGGGCCACGCCGTCGGACCGCGACACGCTGCAGCACGCGTCCATTTTCACCTCCCTCGCCGCGTTTCGGGACCGAGAATGCGCGCTAACGCTGCGTAACCTGTTCGACATGGCTGTTGCTCCGCACCGCCTCTACGTTGGCGTGAGTGAAGAGCGCAACTCGTCGGACGCGAGCTGCCTCTCGAGCATTGGCATCGATGACCTGCTGAGCGGCGAGATGCGGCGTGTGCTATACGGCTCGGGAGCGCCGGCCGCGCTTGGCGTGGAGGTGCGTACACTCACATGGGAAGCCGTGCTCGCGCCGCGGTCGCTTCTCGACGCAGATGCTGCGGCGGGGCAGCCTGCCGGCACAGCTGAGGAACCAGATGGCATATTTTTGCACCCGGCGCACTCTTCAGAGCGGTTGTACTGCGTTGCTGGAGAGGCGGAGACGCTGCGGGACACGCTGCTTCTCGCCGAGGACGACGCGCAGCGCACAACATCCGGCGGGTCTGTGTTCCGGCGTGGGCGCGGGGGGCTTCAGCAGCAGCGGTCGCGTGCGCTGGCTGGGTGCCGTGTGACGACGCGCGTGACGGAGGCCGCATTCGCGCGTGGACCGACGTTTGGGCGGTACATCACGAGCCTCTTCTTCTTTGACCAGGACTTCTTCATGGTAGTGGACAGTCACACGCGGTTCTCAGTGGACTGGGACGCGAAGCTGATAACGCGTGTGTTCCAGCTGCCGACGCGTGGGTTGCTGTCAAACTATCCGAACGGGTACCGCGAGGGGCACGAGCGCGAGGAGTACGGAAAGCGCGATTTTATGCTGATGTGCACCGCTCAGATACTTGATAATGGCATGCCGAAGCTTGGCGCGCGGTGGATGCCCTTCACACGACACCCGGTTCTGCAGGGGTTCGCTGCCGCGGGCTTCATGTTTGGGGATGCGCAGTTCGTGCTGGATACCCCGTTTGACCCCTTCTTGCCCTACTTGTTCGATGGCGAGGAGGCGCTGTACTCTGCGCGGGTGTGGACTGCCGGGTGGGACCTGTACGGGCCCGGACAGCCGGACGTGTTCCACCACTATGTGCGACAGAATACGCCGAAGTACTTCGATATCGTTGTTGCGGAGAAGGCTGCGCGACGTGTGCTGTCGCAAAAGCGGGCGCTGTATCTAATGCGGCGCGCGCAACCGTGGATTGAGGAGCTGGTACGCCGCGGCTACGTGACCGCTGAAGGGCGGTCGACATTGAAGCCACTGCCGCAAGTGGAGCCGCCGGAGACGCGGTTGATTGTGACCGACGAAGTTGCCGCCGCGACGCCTGAGATCCGCGTATGGGCGAAATACTACGGGCTGGGGGCAGCGCGGTCCGTGTCCGCGTACTGGCAGCACACAGAGCTGGCGGACGAGTTCGTGAAGGCGCAGGACAACGAACACCGGTGGATGGGCGGCGTCGGGCTGTGCCGAAGGGCTGGCATCGACAACGCGTGAGGTGACTTTGCCAGACTGTTGCGCGGAGGCGTGAGGGGGGTACAGTTGGGGTGAGGGAGAGGAGAGCGGCAGAGAGGTGATGAGGAGGGGAGGGAAGGGCTGGCGAAGGACGACGGGATTTAGCCCATGCGCCTCCAGAGATGCGCCCGCTTTCATGCCATGCGGCTCGTCTTCGTGCATTTGTGTTCTCCCCCTCGCCCTGAGGGAGAGGGGGCAGAGGGAGGGTAGCGGCGGTGGCGGGGTAGAGGCGCCGACGGGCGCCGCTAGAGGATGGCAGAGATGGGGAGGGTGGCATGCACAATGCATAGCCAAACGCGCGCGCCTACGGCCGCTGACGCACCGATTCGTCTGTGGCGCATGCCAGCCTTCCTACTCTCCCTTTCCCGTACATCTCGCCCTTCTCGGCTTCCGCCGCGTGCAATGCGTACCCGTCGCGCATGGGGTTGCATATCTCAATCGCTCCCCCCATCACGCGCGGCACGATCGCTGTCGCGTACGTCTGGGTCTCGCATACGTGAAGCAGAAAGAAGGCTTTCCACGTGCTTTCCTTGCTCTGCCCTTCTTCCTCTTATCCCCTATTCCCGCCACCATCGACGGCCGTTTGCGCGTGCATGCCGACAGTGGTCGCGGGCGTGCCTAACGCGCCTGGCAGGGCGCCACCGATGAGCACGTGGCCGCCGCTTTGCTTTTGCGATCGTTTTTCCACTGAGTGGCAGCGAATGCGCCTTTGCTAACGAATGCCCTCCCCCCTCCTCCCCGTAAACACACACACACACGTCGTCACCGTCTCTTTGGCAGCTCCTCCCATTTTCTCTGTCGTATGGTTACCACCGCTGAACCACGCCCCCTTGTCGGCGCGCTCGCAGCTGAAGAGCGTGCTGAGGAAATGAAGCGGTCGAGGTCATTCGGCAAGCTCTTTGAGCCCTCTTACTTTCCGCGCTTTCATGCTGTCGTGGCTGCCACAGCATTGCTGTGCTCCCTCCCCACCCTCCCTCCCTCTTGCTCTCTGTAAGTGGCATAGGGAGCACTGAGGTGGGGGGGCGGGGGCGCCTTGAGCGGCAGCAAAGCAGCCTCTGCTCTTTGTGGCGCATACCCCGCTTGGCCATTTTCAAGCGTTCGGGGGGGGAACGCGGATTGGTGAGGGGTGGGGCCCAACGCGTTCCGCCTTCGAGGCTGAATTCACAGTGCCGTCAGCGTCAGGTCGAGGTGGAGGGAAAGAGCATTTTGTCTGTCTGCCTCGCTTTCGCCCTTTTCCGGCCGGCGCGCCGCACTGATTCATGACACTTACTACCGTCGTCGTCTCCGCACGCACCTCCCCTGCACACGTCGGCTACACAACTTACAGAGCGCGTGACACAAGGAAGGAGCTCATCCGCTTGGAAGGTCGGGTGAATTGGGCACCCCTACTTCCCCTCCCCTCCACCTCCGCTTGAACTCGAAGCGAAGCGTCACGTGAGAGGGCCAACAGAGGCATTAAAAAAAACAGCTAAAGGGCCGCAACGATACCGAAGGAAACACGAAGGGTACAGACACCCATCAGGCCGAATCTCTCTCTCTTTCTTTTTCTCTCTCGCTGCCAGTGTGTGCGTGGGTTGGGGTATGTGCGCACTACGCACATGTCGGTCTGCTTGATAGCACGGTAGCTCTCACGTCCCGCTCTTCCAACGCAGGCACGCTGACAGACGTCTTTGCTGGCGCCTCTCTCGCTGGGAGAGGGGTGTTGCTCTGGGACTCAATTTTTTCCGCTCTTTGGGGCGTGTTGGTGCTCGTAGCGCTCGTATCCGCGAGTACGTCTGTGGGCACCGTTGCTGCGTACGTGCTGCCATCACAGACTGCAGCTTGGCTTGAGGGCACCAACGCGCGCACACGCACAGAGGTCGTTTGCACACACCTGCAGGCGGATTCGTACCCTAGCCATGTACGGTGGCTATTATGGCATGGGCTCTGGCATGCCCCCGCGCGGCGACTTCGGGGTCGGCCCTCTGATGCACCAGCAGCAGTGCCAGCATCCACAGCAGCAACTATATGGCCAGCAAGAACCACCATCGCACATGCAGGTGTGCCTACGCAGTGCTGGCCGAGGTGTCTCACCAAGCCTCCCGTCTCCGGCAGTCGTTGGCGGCCGCGGCAGGTCGATAGCTGGTGGAGCCGGTCGGGGCCCGCTAAACCGTAGCCCGAGCTTCATGATGATGTACAACCAAAGCAACTTCGGTCCTCCAAATCCGCTGATGCAGCGCATGGGCTCCTTCCATTCGATGGGGTCGGTTGGTGGTGGGATGCCCCTCTTTGACAGCTTTGGTGCGCACGGCGGCGGAGGCCAGTACCCGCGCCATGGGAGCTTCTCTTCGGTCGGTTCAGGAGCTGGCAGCCTGCACCGCGCTCCCAGTGGTGTGAACTTCGACTACTCGACGGACCCGCAGGTCCACCGAGGCGGCCCACTCCTTCGCAACAACAGCTACGGAAGTATGCGCCAGGCCGGCGGAAGCTTCTTCGGCGGCGGTACCGCGCTGGGTTCTGGCGACCCGCCTCCTCAGCAGCTCAGTCGGCCGAGCAGCGCCCTGGGCTCCTACAGTTACGGGAGCTTCCGACAGCCGAGCTTCACACAGAGTAGCATACACAACGGTGCCGCCGGGGTCGGTCCGGGGATGTCGCTGAACAGCATGGGCGGCATGTTCAAGCACGCCGACTCCCGCGGCAGCAGCGCTTGTGGCCCACCAGCGACGGACGCGGCCCGGGGAGGCATCGAGGCGAAGGGTGCTGCAGGCGCTCCCCCCGAGCCGCCTGAGTGGGGACTTGCTCGCCAGGACAGTGCCAAGTCCCTCCAGCGCAGCTATTCTATTGCCGGCCAGTTCTACGACTACGGCAACGCCCACGGAGGCGGCAGCGGCGACCTGCCCGCCGCCTCGCCGCAGCCGCAGCATCGTCTCTCGCAGTTTATGCCGGGTGGCAGCTCGGGCTTTGGTGGCTGGACGATGGGCGGCGTGGTGTCGGTGAATGCGCTTACGGCGGCGGTAGGGCACGGCGGCGGTGTGGGCGCCATGACGCAGCAGCGGCAGCACCAACTGATGCTGCAACAACAGGCGCGCATGAGGATGGCCGGCAGCGCCACTGCCGGCCCGGACGCGCCGCCATCGATGCGGACATCGGAAAACGCGAGGTCGGCGGACAGCCGACCGCAGGCGTTGGGGCGTCGCAGTTCGCAGAACTTGACGCGCAAAAGCAGTGAGAAGCGGGTGGGGATGTACTTCAAGAACAAAGCTGTGGAACTGGAGGGTCTGCAGTACAAGAAGGATGGCGACCTCGGCACCTCTGGCAAGAACAACCTCTGCGGCCGCGACCCGTCGCTTATAACCACGATGAGGGCCTCCATCTTGCTGGACGTCTCCGGTGGCCGGAGTCCGGCGGTGGAGGTGGATGGCCGCACCATCCTCGCAGAGAAGCCGGGCGCTGAGGAGGTACAGAAGTACGACATGCACGACATCATGTACGTCAACCGCCGCACAGACATCCAACTCTCGAGCGACTCGCTGGAAGAGATGCGCGATCACTTTGTGTGCGGGTGCAACGTCGGCATGATCATGGCGGATGCTGGATGTCCCGCTGCGCGGCCGACGGAGTGGTTTACATGGCTGGCGTTGAAGTCCCTGGTGAAGGGCGCCTTTGGTAAACTGGCAGCGGTGCAGTTTGAGTTCAACGTATCGATGTGCCTTCTGCAGGATGATCAGGTGATGGATCTTTTGTGCGACCCGCCGCAGCGCTTTGTGACCTTGACCGTCGCGGAGAGCCCATTGTTCGGCAACGTAGCCAACGGCATGGTGTATGTCTGCGTCGAGGATGCCGGCGAGTTCAACGACGTGCTAGATGTGAGCCTGCAGCGCGCGCAGGAGCATTGCAGCCCCTCGGCTGAGGAGCAGGGCATTGTCCTCTGCACGTGCGTGCTGAAGCAGGTGCGAACCTCGCAGTCCACTGGCAAGGAGGATGTCATTGTTTCCTCCATCTTTGCGAGCGGCGTTGGCGACGGCGTCATCCACTACAACCGCATCATCGACAAGAACCCGGCCGAGCCCCGCGCGCTGTTCTACTCTGTCATGCACCGCTCCGTGCACTCGACGGCGCTGTTCTCGTGCGCGATGAACGATGAAGAAATTTTTAACTATCTTGCGACGCTGCAGCGTTTCTCTAAGATCGAGACGCGTCGCCCAAAGGTGGGCAGTGCGCGCGCGTTTGTCGCCTACGGCACTTGCACGATACCGAAGATCCGAGAAGACCTCGAGAAGGCCAAGGATGGCCGCCAGCGGACCTTGATGCAGCGGCAGCTGGAGAAGCTGGAGCTGATGGTGGCAGATGCAGAAGACATGCTTCGGTCACCAGTCGATTCTGTGCCGAAAACGTACATTTAAGCGAGCGAGTGAGGCGTGCGACCGCGGCGGTGGCGCATCAGTCGAAGCTCTGTGTCATGCCTTCACGAACCGATGCACACCTGGTGAAGCGCCTTGATCAAGGCGGTGCTACCCTCTTCCTTCCCGCTTCCATGCGCGGTTCCGGCCGTGCGAGTGCGGTTGCACGAGTACGTTGGTGTGCATGCTCTTGGGAGCTGAGTGCAGTTGCGAGCGCCTTCGTTTTATTATACCTTTTTCTCCCTGCTCATCAACAGAGAGGTGTGCGGGACCACCATAGTCATGCCTGTACATGTATATATATATATATGCATTCATCCCCCTCGAGCTGGTCTCTTCATCGTCTAGCCTATTCTCTCCCCCCTCTCCTTCACATTAAAGTGGGCGCGCCATTTTGTCTTTCTGCGTGCCCTCTCCCCCATCATCATCATCCTATGACCGCTTTTCTTTTCTGTCCCTCCGTGTATTCTGAGCAATGACGCTCTCATGTGCGTATACGTGTCTGCAGTAGTGATGATGTACGCGTCCGTCTTGCGGCGCCTTGGTTGTGTGCTCCTCTTTCTTTGCTCTCACCGCCTTTTTTTTTGGCAGCTTCCCTTTGCTGTTGGGCCGGTGTGGGCATGCACCGGTCCTCTCGGTGGGCCTCACAGTTCTTGGTGGGCACGTGCACCCCCCTCCTCGCCTTACAGTGGAAGTTTCCTGTGCATCCCCCACCTCATCTCCCGCAACAGAGAAGCGGGCGCAGAAGTGCCCTCATATACAGCCAGAAGAGCAGCTGTATTGCTTGGGCGTGTATCCATGGAGCCGATGCCCATGCGCGCGCCTGTATGCCTGCCTGGGCGTGGGTGGCTATGCGCGTTCCTCGTCTCTCCCCCTCCGCCACTTTTTGTTTCCGCTGATTTTGGTATGGGAGCGACACTCGCACATACGCACCGCGGCACAATGTGTGAGGCCGTGCGTGTCCATACTACCTGTGGCAGGCTCTCTCGCCCCCCTGCCTCCACGCTCTCGCATGTGTCTTCCTCTTCGGAGCCCCCCCCTTTCTCCCTCTTTGCTGGTACTTATTTAGGAGAAGCTTCGCCTGCCGTCCATACCACCTCTTGTACTGACCAATTCATCGTTCTCTTACCCTTCCCCCTCCTGCGCTGCGCTGCACCCCCATTGGCGCCACCACCACAGACGCAGTGCCCATGCTCATGTGCGCTCAGGACATACTCACTCCCATTACCTCCTCCTATTCCTCCCCTCTCCCCGCACTATTGATGCCGGTGCGTCGCCATGGACACCGCGGCGGAGGTCATCTCTTCAACCGTCGTTCCTCCTTCCCCCCTCCCCGCCCTCCCTCAATACGTTCTCATCGTGCGCCCGGCGTGTACTTCGCGTGTGTTGAATTACTTTTTTTTTCTCGCTCTCTCATGTCGCTCCCCGCCTTTCCGCTATGTGTTCGCCAGCCCCCTCTTCTCTCCTCTTTTTTTCCTTTTCTCTATTCAGCGTGTATGTGTTGGCGTGCGCGTGCGCGTGGACGGAAGTGAATATGTGTCTCGCCCTCCCTCTCACGAAGCGACGGATAGACACACATACACGGCACTGACCTGTGCACGAGCTGCTTTGGCGTTTTCTTTCGCACTCGCAGATGTTTTTTTCCTTTTTTGCTTATTAATTTATTTGGTACGGTAGCGGCTGTGGGCGTTCTCTTCAGTGCTTCGCTAATGCGCCAATGCTTCTCTTCTATCTCCTCTTTCTGTGTACGCATGTGCGCTTCCACGTGAGTTTGTATGGCGCTCCCCTTCCCCTCCCCCCTTCCTGTGCGCGTACGCACTTCCTTTGCCGATGTAGAGAACCGTTGTAGTCCTTTTTTTCTGACAAGGGAAGGCGTCCGTCCCTCTCTTCTGCCGATTCGTTGGTGCATATGTGCATTGGGTACATGTAGATGTGCGTGTGTCTCTCTGTCTGTGTGTGTAAGTGTGTGCAGTTGCTGTAGCGCGGTGGGCCTGTCAACTCAGAGGGCACCCGAGGGTGCATGCGTAGCCACCGCATAAGAAAATCCAGGCTGAGACCCTCCCTTTCTTATCCTCCTGTTAGTCCCGCTGAACACATCTCCTGCGCCTCGAGCACTTCCTCCGCATGCGGCGCAGTGAGTGCGGCGAGGTCTGACGTGCTCCTCCGGTCTCTTCTGCTGATGGCGCGATAGGCTAAGGTTAAAGGCCGACTCTCGAGTCGCCGAGCCGACTTACTTCCGCATAGTTATCTCCTGCAGAAGGCAGTGGAGGCACATGCCCACTCTGAAGGGGAGAGGGGCCGACCGCGCTGGAGAGTCTGTCCGCGCGGTCACGGCACGGGAACACGAGGCGGCAAGGCTGCGCATAGCTCTCCGACTCTCTCTCCGCATCCGAGGAAACAGAAGGTTTCCACCCCCACCTCTTTTCTGTCGCCCTCCCCCTGGCCCTCGCCTTTATGGCTCACAGTGCGTTGACCCTTCACCCCGCTCTCCTCCCGCCTCACTCTCCTCCTCTGCTCTTTCGCCGTTCCACTGGGACAAGTGGCTCCTCCCTCCATCCCCCTGCTCTGATATTTGCCGCGTATGGTGCCTTCTGCGATGCCCATGCGTCACCACATACACATCCTCGCTCACCGTCGCCACATTTCAATTTTTCTCCCCCCTCCCCCTCTCCCCTCAACCAACACTTATCCAACACAGGGTTCATTAATACTGTTTCATGACTCACCGATCCGCTTCGTTACCCTCCTACCCAGCGCAGCGGGCCGTCGCTCTGCGCCCAAGGGACCAGTTTGCCGAAGTTGGCCGCTGCCGCAGCACGGGGCGCGCGATTCGGCTCTGCTACAACACCTTTGGCGAGGCAAAGCAGCCTAGCGTACTACTTGTCATGGGCCTCGCCTCCCCAGGACTCTTTTGGGATGATCGCTTGTGCACAGCGCTCGCGCGATCTGGCCCGTACCACGTCATTCGATTTGACAACCGCGACGTTGGTTGCAGCACCCACCTCGACGACTGCGGGAGTGGCGAGGGCGCGACACAGACGGGGCCAAGCAGCTATCTGCGCTACGCATACGCGGTGATGCGCCCAGGTACGCGGGCCATCCCTGAGGTCTACACCCTTGATGACATGGCAGCCGACGCGTTTGGTCTGCTCGATGCTCTGCGCATTCGCTTCGCCCACCTCGTCGGCTTTTCCATGGGCGGCATGATTGTGCAGTGCATGGCGCTGACGCACCCGGAGCGCGTCCTCTCGCTCTCACTTATATCAACCCACTCAAGCTCTCGACGAGCGCAGTGGCCGGCGGCCCGTGACATGATGGGCTGCATCTCCCTCATGCCCAAGTCAACTTCGGCGAAGTACGCGGCCCGTATCGCGCAGGCCATGAGCCCAGAGGAGCGGCAGCGGTTGTGCGCTGAGAGGGATGCGGAGAGGGTGGACGTCTACGCATCCAGTTTCGCGAAGCTGCTTGAGAAAGTTGCGGGCGACCAGAGCAAATACCCCTTCGACCGCGCTGCAGCGAAAAGACAGATGGTGCGCATTTTTAAGCGCAGTCTCTACGTGAATGGCGGCCCACGACAGTTTCTCGCGCTCCTGAATGCGCCGAGCCGCGACGACGCGCTGCGGCAGCGCATCACGAGCGTGCCGATATTGCATGGCCAACCAGAAGGCGGCGGTGGCCAACGCCCGGAGACGACGACCTCTGCCGCCGTGAAACGATGTTACGTGCCCACCGTTATCATCCAGGGTGACAGCGACCCGCTCGTGCCTCCCTCCAACGCACGCCACCTCGCCTCGGTCCTACCTGGCAGTCGTCTGTACGTGGTGGAAGGCATGGGCCACGCCTTAGTTCCCTCCCTGAGAGAGACATACGTCCGCATCATTGGCGATAACGTGCGTGCGGGCGAAGCAGTGGCATTGTCACCAGAGCGAAGGTCTCGACTACCGACTGGTGCAGCTGAGGCAGCTGGCTCGTCTGTGAAGCAGCGAGTACCGGCCGCCTCCCGGCTGTAGCGCGAGGACGGCAAGGCAGTGAGTAAAGCAGCTGTCGCGCATATAATTAATGGCGCACCTCTCTCTCTTTCTTGCCGGAAACTAGCACGCTCCTTCGCTGGGCTCTATGATGACCGTCTTCCCTACTTGTCAAGTGGAACATACACGTCGAACGCGTACACCTGACCCCGCGTACACCTACGCAGAGGGAAATGCCCCTCGATCACCCCCTCGTCGTTGCTGTGCCCCCTCTCCCTCTCCCTCTCTGTCATCCACGCTTGCGTGCACCTCATTCCCAGCGATAGGGGGGGGGCGTGCTCGAGGCAGAGGATGATAAGGGCTGAGGGAGAACGCGGAAGCAGCTTGGCTGCCGGCGGCCATACACGGGTCTACCCCACTATGCTACATTGGCTCATCTATTCCCTCCAACCTCGCTAACTCGCACCCCCTCTCATTCGCCTCCCTCCCCTCGTGCACGATGGCGGCGCAGCCGCTCTGTCGTTTCCATCGCTTGCGTTTCCTGGGGCATCGGGCGGCAGCCTCCTGCGCGCAAGCGATTGTCTCGACCCGAATTCTTCTTCGCTCTTACGTGCCCATCCTTATGCGTCTCTTACGGTCACCCTGACGTCTGGCGGCAGCCTGGCATCGACTCCGGCGACTCGAGCGCGCATCCTTTCATAGGATGTGACTCAGTGAGCCGGCGGAGCCTCCAAAGGTGCTGCGAGAGGTGGAGGAGGGGCTGGAGCCTCTGCAACACGAGAGGGTTCGTGGGCGGTGGTGAGGCACTGCTGCGCGTCGAACGGGCCCGTTTCCAGCAACTGAAGCCCTTTTTGAGTGGCCAGGTGCCGAGGCTTCTCTCCCGGGACGTGATTCTGTCGAAGGGCGTCAGCGGCTTGCTTACGTTAGTAGTAGCCAGACGGCGTCGGTGGTGCCACAGGGGCTGAGTGGCATGACAGACACCTATTGCCGGTCGGAACCCGGAGACTGGGAAGGCGCTGACGGTCGAGCGTGCGCGTGACGAGGCGCTTTCGTCAGTGGAAGATCTCCCGCTGCACAGTCTGGTGCTCAGCGAAGGCCAGGGGGCCGGCAGCTCCCGAGTCGGCTCACCTCATCCTTGCGACGCCGCAAGGACTTGCTTTTCAGCTTCGCGATGCGGATATGCTGCAGTGGATGCATCTCCTCTTTGACTGACGTGCAGCGTCGCTGCTGCCGCATCACCCCCGCCGGATCTAGCGGCTAATCCCACGACGCCCCTTGAACGCTGTGTGGCAGGGCCGAGTAGGGCGGTGCGGTGCTGGCCGGAGAGGGTTTCGACTCGCGCGGCGTGTTGGATGTCGAAGGATTGGATACGATGGACTCAGGCGCTCCTTTGGTGAATTGGAAGAGCCATGTAGTGGCTTTGGCGGGCCCTCTCGGAGGTGGGGGGAGCCTGCCGGGAGGTGTGCCATATTAGCAACGAGGAGGCCTTCCGCGACCTCGCGTGCTAAGGGACAGGCAGTCCGGGACCATGCCAAGTAGGAGCTCTCCATTCCAAGTGGGTAGCGGCGATGTGTGGCTGGGCCGCCAAGGAGTGTGCGAGGATGGAGGTGGATGGTTCCGCACAAGGGTACAGCGCCTTGGGTCTCCCTTCCGAACTGTTTTACCGGTGTAGAGGTATCGCAAGAGTCGATCTACGCCAGCTCTTCTTTCACATCGCATGCGTTGTGGGAGGGACATGCACGTGCCGCACGTTATGAAGCCTTGTGAGTTCACTCTCAAGGAAGGAACTGGCCCTGGCCGATCCACTGCAGCATCCCATGCCCGCCAGTCCCCCTCCAGTCCTCCCTCCCCTCCTCCCCTCTGCTCGAGGCAAGCGCGCTGCTTCATCATGGATCTTCGATCTCTGCTACCCCTTCGCATGGATGCAAAGCTTCGCATCTCTACAGTTCGTCCACGCGCACCTACACAGGCAGCTGCAGGTGCAAGTATGAGTCTTCGCAAGCTGACTCGCACGTCCCCTCCCCTCAATGTCCACCCCTCACTCACCGCTGGCACCCACCCACAGACTCACCCGCGCACACATGTACACATACACACACACACACATACACGCAGATGAATGGATGGATGGACGAAGACATGCATGCGCACGTGTGTGCGAGGAAGGCCCCTCTCATCCTTGACGTGGGACTCGAGTGCTTTCACCCCTTCTCTCTCTATCTTCCCCCCTCTTCACTTTCTTCCGTGTCGGATGGCCCCGCGCTCGAGTAGGCGAACGTTTCCACAGACAAAAGCGCCCGCGCACGCCTCACTCGATCTATTCCGCCCTCCTCCCCTCCATCACCCCACGCCCACGCATACAAAACGCCAACCGCAAGGCTCAACAAGGACAAGTGTGTACCCTTCTGTGGAGCGCACCGAACTCCCGACCACCTCCTCCTACCCCCTCCCTTGACCACATCGCATCATCGGCACTGCAAGCGCATGGTGGAGAGCAACGGAGCGGGGTCTCCCATGGAGACGCCCTCGACCGCACAGCCTCCGCCAGCAAAGAAGCCGAAACCTACCAGGCCGGAGGACATGGACCTTCCACCAACCGTCCTTGACGAGCTTTGCCGCATCTACCCGCGCCCGCCAGATGATGCTCTGGTGGAGGTCGGGCGCTGCGCCAGCACTGGCAAGGACATTACCCTCTGCTACAGCGCCTTCGGCAAGCCATCGGACCCCTGCATTCTTCTCATCATGGGCATGAATGCGTCGTCGCTTATGTGGGACAGCCGGTTTTGCTACTACCTGGCCGAGGCCGGCTTCTACGTGATTCGCTACGACAACCGCGACGTTGGCCTCTCCACGCACCTCGACGAATATCCGTCGCCGTGCATTCTTCGACTGGCGCTGCCTGCCTGGGCGTCCATTGGTGAGAGCCCTGTAGCATACACGCTGGAGGACATGGCCGAGGACGCCGCCGGCCTGCTCAAAGCACTGAAGATCAGCCAAGCGCACGTTGTCGGCTGTTCGATGGGGGGGATGATAGCTCAGCTGCTGACGCTGCGGCACCCAGAAATGGTGGCAAGCCTCTGCCTGCACTCCACCTCTGCCAGGTTTGCCTGGCCGAGGCCATCGCTGCTGCTGAACATCCTCGACCGGCCGTCGAGTACGAGCGATGTGGATTCGGTGCTGGACTACCGCGTGCGCTTCTTCAAGGCTGTCGCTGGCGACATGACCTTTTACGAGCGCGAGTTCCGCCTCGGCATGTGGTATGACTTTGCGCGGGCATCGTACCAGGGAGGGGCACGCCGGCATCTCGCCGCCATTGCGCGCTCACAGGACCGCAGCGCGGCCCTCCGAGCGCACATCAACCGAGGGTGTGCCGCGGGGAAGGCCAGTGACGCCAGCGAGCGTCGCAGCGCATCATGTGCTTCGGGAGAGGCGCCGCCGCGGTACATCCCTGTCGTCGTGCTGCACGGTGGGAAGGACCCGCTTATTCTGCTCTCCAATGCGCAGCATCTCGCCAACTGCATCAGCGGTGCTCGACTGGTGGTCTTTCCGAAGATGGGCCACTACTTCTCTGCGGAGATGTATCGGCCCATTGCCGACGAGATCATCCTGAACGCACGCGCAGGTGTCTCGCCCGTGGCCGAGGGGGCTTTCTAATCCGCTCGCGCGCGGGGGCGTGCGGAGGCACACGCACATGCACGCACACACACACACACACACAGACACACACACGCATATATACAGACAACACATCCCAACGAAAATAAAGCCCTGTCGGGTCGCGGGGCGGAGGGGTGTGCCCCCACCTCTTTTGTGAGTGCTGCCACGACGGACCTATTTTCGCACGCACGCATGCCAAACGTGCGCTTGCTTTTTTTCCCCCTCTTTTTCTTCGCGAAAACGTCACCGCAGCACCCCCAGCGAACTCTATCGAGCCCACCGGACTCCAACTTGGCGAGTCTCCCGAGGGTATTATGAGGTGCACCACCTGTAAGCGCCGGTGGTGGTGGTGGTGGGTGGCGCTAAGGGGAGGAGGGGGGTTGCGGAACATGGCCGACAAGTAGCATACAGCGGAGCTTCCGAGGGCCTTGACGTGAGGCTGTCTGACTTCCTGCTTGTGTACATCTGGCACACTCCCTGAACACCTCCTGTTACCCACAAGACAGATACCACGGCCTCCGCCATGGGGGGGGGTGGACCCTGAGCGCGACCCTCTTGAATCGAAGCGTGCCGTCTATCCGAGTCCGTCTGACGCCCACGGCGCAGAAGGTTTATGAAAGAGGGACCAGAGAGCTGAAGAGGCCGCCAGGCGTGTGACTCCGATGCGGACGGCATGTGCGGCTCCTTCTTTGACGACCCGAGGGGCAGCTGCAGAGCGCACCGCAGAGGCGTGCGAACTGTCGGCTGTATGTGTCGGGCGCCTTTCGCATATGTTGGACAGCTTCGTGCGGCTGTGGAAGCGCACGTGCCGAACGGGCTGCGCTTTTTTTCTTTTTTTTCGTTGGGTATCTGACTCGGTGTTCTCTTGCAGAGAGAGAAAGAGCGGGGGTGGTGCGCACCCCCCTCTCTCTTCCTCCCTTTTTTTGACACACACACACATATATATATACGGTGTGTGCGACTGTGCGTGGATGTCTTCCCTCCGTACCTCCCCTCCCTTTCCTCCACTCTGATGCCCGCCCTGCCTTTTTCACCCCTCCGCTTTACACCCCGACCGAAAGCGAGTGACCGACGCGCCTGCCTCTGTGCGCTTCACGGATTGCAAACGACCCGAAGCAGCATAAGTGTGCGTGTGTGTGCAGAGGCAGAAAAAAGAAATAGGGGGAGCCAGGCGAAGCTCACGATGCATGCCAGCCTACGCAGGGTTGAGTCGTCCAGCGGCACATCTGTGCCCACCTCTTTCACTCGGTGCGGCATGGCCACTCGTTCCCCCTCGTCCACCAACGGGCACACCGCTGCGACAGTAGCCGAATACGCGCCAACGAACCCCCTCTTTACATATTCACTTGTACATTCATGGAGGCGACCCGCTTCCTCTTTGCTCGCTGAACAAGCCCCCCTCCCCTCCCCTCCCCCCGGCACACACATCACAATGCCTCTTCCTCCTACACCTGGATGTGTTGACTGGTGCGGCTGCACGCAACACGACGACGGACACCTCTCCCCCTCCCCCGAAACGCGTATTTCTCGTCCGCTCTTCTCTCTTCGAATCGCCTCCGTTGGGCTCTTCATGAAAATGCCTCCCGCTTTTTTTTTCTTCTGCCTATTGCCTCAAGCGAATCCTCGCCACACACCGCCTTCCACCTCTCCACTGCTGCAGGACCCTTGCGGTTATTTTCTGTTACGGCACCACACCGAACCTACCCACCTGGCCAGGTCACCCATGTACAGACGCGTCTGGAACTCTCGTGCTTCTTACGAAATCGCTTCGGCTGCTATTTCAGCCGTGTGAACTTCCCTGTCGACCTTCAGCACCTCCCCCTTCCCCCCATCCCGCCTCGCTTGCTTCAACTCCTCTGCTTCACCTTCGCTCCTCCTCCTCTGTTCTTTGGGGGCTCCTGTGCGTTAGGGCGGCTGCCTGGCTCCTCCTCTTCACGACCGTGACCGGGAACCGAAGCGCTGATACTTCAAGGTCAGCCCTTCCCACCCGATACACACACACACGAGATCTTTCGCCTTATTGGACATCTTTGCGTGTGGTGAGTTGTAGTGGCAGAGCTGCTGTCGGCTGAGCACCGCCTTGCTGTTGTGCGACCCTGCCGTTTCAGCCCACTTCCGCCCCTCTCTCTCTCCTCTTCGAGCTCGTGAATGCCGTCATTGCCGGCTGCATAGCGCTCGAGCTCCGTCTCCCGCCCGGCTGCACAGGCGCTCTTCTTCAAGGACGGTCCCCTTCACCTTCTCCCCTGCTCCCGAGAAAGATTTTTCGGCTTGGCAGGTGTGCATCAGCGGCAAGCCCCCCTCCCTCTTCCTGTCTCAGCAACCGCCACCAGCACGCCCCCCTTCGAATGCCCCATGCGGTCGAAATTGCTTTCCAAATCGCTCGCCTCGGCCCCCTTTTGGGGGCATCCCTTCTTGATGTAGCTTCTTTGACCCCCCTTCCCCCCTCCCACACAACCGACACCCGCACGCGCCCGCTGAGCGGAGGGTGAGCGCCGCACAAGTGGAGGGACACGCGGGTCGGTTTCTACAGAATGCTTGGGGCGCGAGAACGCGGACACAGCCTCGCCGTCTCTGGGCGGGGTTCCGGCAACCCGCAGGCGCGCACGATAGCCCGGTAAAGGGGAGCGCATGCCACTCCAGCCTGTGTGCAGCGTGAGCGCGTCGCGTCGGCGACTGTACACATATGCGTGGCATCTCATCCGTGTGTCTCGTGCCGCTCGTGGGCAATGGCTGATGAGGAGCTGAGAGCGGGGCGAATGGCGACAGCGGCACTCGCCGTACACCCCTTACGCTGCACGGCCTGCCACAAATGCGGCAGTTGATGTGCAGATGGGCCACATGCGCTTTGCAGGCGTGTGCCGAGCAGCGCCGCCGGAAATGGGGCCTTCGGAGGGGGGAGGCCGCAGGCTGGTCCGGCGTCCTTCTCCGCAAAGAAAAGGCCGAACTGTCCCCCTTCGCTGTGGTGTCCCGCTGCGGGGGCGAAACGCTTGTCAGGAAACGGTGCGCGGGAATCGGCTGGAAATGGGACGGCGCGCCGGCTCGAGCGTCTTCCGGGACCGCTGTGACGGGCGGCCCGAGTCGGGATGGCTTCGGTTCAGCGATGTTGGCGTTCTCTCGAAAGGGGCGCGGGCGGCAGCTGTCTGGGCGGTCGCGTTGTTTGCCGCGTGGCCGACCGCTGCCCGCGGGTGTCCGGCGCGAGGCGGGCAAATGGTACCGAGGGGCCGCACCGAGAGCGCACCACGGACGCATCGCGGCGGTGACCGCGACTGACGCAGTGTGTCGCCTCTTTATCGGCGCGGCACGAGTCGGGGGCGAAGGGGGTGCGCGTGAAGCGGACGACAGAGAGCGGGGCGCCATTGCAGAGAGGCGTAGGAGGTATGGCCCCTATTGCCACCATAAACTCAGTGAATCTCGGAGCGATGGCTCGCGCGTGCGAGGCCCATTTTTTCCCCTTTGCGTCTGTGTGCGGCCGCCGGAGCTGAGAGACTCAACACTCACATGAGCGGCACGTCCCCCCTCGCTACTGGCGCCAACCGGCAGCGCACAAAATGATGCAGCCAGCGCAGAACATTGCGACTCCGTGGGCGCACCTTCCCGACGTGGCCTCGTTGCTTGCGACAGCGAATGTGGCGGAAGGCTCGCCGAAGTGCTGAGAGGCGATGACGGGTACCAAGTCCAAAGGGCGATGGCTGGCGACACAGGGAGGCAAGACTGTAGGCCGGGAGGGGGACGGGTGGCGCCGTACCGTCTCACCAGCGCAGTCAACGTACATCTGCGCCTATCTATGCGTTCAAAAAAAAGCACGCGCTGCAAGCACACCAGTGCTTGGCCTTTGTGTCAGCAGATCGATGGCGACACATGTGCAGACCCGTTCATGACCCCGGAGCGTTTCCATCCACACTTCTCTCTCTGTCTCTCTCTCTCGCACCTCCTGCCGCCTCTGTGCCACACGCCGTTCGAAGATTAGAACGGATTCGCCCATCCTGTGGCTTTCATACGCTTCGCTTTTCACATTTCTGTGCACGTCTCTCTCTCTGCCTGCCTATCTGTCTGTCTCTTATTTACTCTGGTGCGTGCACACGCACATCACGCACATACGCTGGTCTTTTACCGTTTCGCCACATCTTTCATCTTTTTGGCCATCACTTCCTTGCAGGTTATCCTGCACGTTTGTCGTTGCCGTTCATCTCGTCGCCGCCACCCGACATTTAGTTCGACCACGTACACCGGCCAAACTTTACTTCTTAGTCGTACTCTTCAGGGTTCCACACGGCCGCTACCTTGTGCTACTCTCTGCCTTGCATTCCTCCTGTGTGTCTGCTACAGCCCACTTTTGTCTGGGCGATCCGCTGTGATGCGTTACCTTCCGGCCCTTTACTCCACGGCGCTATTCTCACCTCATTATTGCATCCGCGCGTTTCAGCTTGTCTGTGTGTCTGTGTGGCGTTGCGTAGCAGTATCGTTCCAGTTGACATGCCTGCCACGAACTCATCAACAGTGGTGCCTGCGCCCTCTGAATGCGCGGCCAATTCGTCGCCGTCCTCCTCTCCGCCCGCTCCGCGACGTGCTGTCACCGCTGTGGGCGATGCTGCTGCTGCCTCTTCCGTCACTATCAAGGTCGGTGCAGGTTGCCCAGGGGGAGAGCCATGGAAGCGGAAGCTGCCGCGTGTGCCGCGCACACCTGAGATGGTAGTGAACGTACGTGACTGCCCCACTTCCCATATGCCTATCGACATCTGCTATCAGTGCTTCGGCAACCCCGCCGACGGCCTGCCGGCGGTACTCCTCATCGGCGGCCTCAACATGCAGCTCTCCGCGTGGGATGAGGCCTTCTGCGAATCATTAGTGCGAGCCGGCTTCTACGTGATCCGCTACGATAACCGCGACATTGGGCACTCCACCAAGATGGAAAACTGTGGCAAGATTAAGGCGCCCATGTTGCTTCTGCCTCACCGAGCGGCAAAGTGGTTGGGCGAGGAGCTCCCATATAGGCTGGATGACATGGCTGACGATGCGTGGGCGCTTCTCGACGCGCTGAATATCCCATGTGCACACCTCTTCGGTATCAGTATGGGCGGCATGATTGCGCAGCGGGCGGCGTTACAGGCTCCCGAGCGGACGATGAGTCTCACGAGTGTCATGTCGTCGACAAACGCACCAGACCTGCCGCAGCCAGAGCTGTGGGTCAAGCTTTGGATGCTGCGCCGACCGCCGAGCAACTGCACTGTGGAGGAGTTGCTAGAATTTCGTGTCCATTCGCTGCGCCACCTCCTGCGCCATGCCTTACCCCCGGACGGCGAGTACTTGAAGAAGCGGTTCTTGATGTCGTTGAGGCGCAGCTCTTACGCTGCTGGGCTTGT
This sequence comes from Leishmania martiniquensis, assembly GCF_017916325.1. NCBI lineage: Eukaryota > Euglenozoa > Kinetoplastea > Trypanosomatida > Trypanosomatidae > Leishmania > Leishmania martiniquensis. The sequence goes on from NC_090152.1 coordinate 512,013, forward strand.
GCGTCAGGCTGCTGCCATCCGCCGTGCTGCTGGGCGCGATGCGCTGCTGCAGCACTTGAATGTCCCAGCCCTCGTTGTGCATGGTGCACAGGATGTTGTGGTGCCGCCGATGAACGGCTATCGAACGGCGACGATGCTGCCGTATGCGCGGCTGCTCGTGCTGAAGAGTATGGGCCACTACTTCCATCCCGCCTTCTTCTCCACCATTATCGCGGCCTTTGTGGATATGGCCGCCTCCACTGATCCGGCAAAGCGCTGCTTGCGCTCGACCCTGCCTTCGGTAGGCTCAAGGGAGCTGCCGCCCACGAGCAACAATGGCGACGGTGACGAGAGCACGAGAGGAGACTCGCGCGCTTCCTCAGAGGTGGGCGCTGTCGATGGCGAGGATGAGCCCTCGGGTGAGCCAGGCGACAGCGTAGACCCGACGACGCGCATGATGGCTTCGCTAGGTGACTACATTGTGCCGGTCGTCGCAGATGCCGAGTCGCCCATAGGCAGGGCAGTCTGCCAGTCAGTCATGGCCGCTGTTCCGGGCGGCAGCAACAACCCGGCCGTGCCGGAGGCCGTCATAGTGGAGAACCTCTTCCGGCGCGCTCCATGCGCGACCCTGCGCGTGCCGACACCAGCTGTCGTGAAGCAATCAATGTCGCCGACTCGGCCGCAGTCGGCAACGCAGCGAACTGCGAGTCCTGTGCCAACTGGCGGCGGGCTGGCAATCTCGCCCCTGGAGGAGACCGAAAGGGAGATAGGGCGGACGGCACCGCCAACGAGTGAGGCCTTGCCAACCGCCAGTGCCCTGGCAGTGCCATCGTTGCCCTGTTCTGCTGAACAGCGCTCATCTCCGCCATCGAGCATAGAGGGCGCTGCGCCGTTTGTGTTGTGCAGCCTCTCACGCTGGCATGAGTTGGAGCCGTTCCCGCAGCGCTGGGTTGCTGCTGCAACCGCTGCGGGTGGTGCTGACGTTGCGGAGATGTGCAGACGCGAGCTCTCTTTCGGCGATAGGGCGGCCGTCGAAGGCCCAGGCTCTTCGCCGGCAAATTCCTCTTCAGCTACCTTGGCTGCGGGGACGTCCACGCACTCATCTCGTAAGGGTGTTGAGGCGGCGGTGGCGCCGCCGTGGAAGCGGCTGCCCCTCTTTCATCCAGTCGTGGCGGGGGTAACGGTGGAGGAGTACCTGCGCACACACCCGGCTGCGCAGAAGACCAGCGGCCTTATGCCAACCCCTGCCCAGGGTAGTAAGGTCACTGCTGGAGCTGAAAAGGGGAGCGAGGCGGCTGCAGCGCACAGGGCGAACCTCAACGCGACATCATCCGTCACCATATCGAATTTGACAGTCGCGCCGCTGGACGCGCGTGGTGCAGCCCTGCCCGTGATGTCTTCGGCCGCAGTCACCGACGGTAGTGCAGAAGCAGATTCTGCCTCCAGCGTGCCCAGCATCGCATCGAAGACTCGGAGCGCTGAGGACGATTTCTTGCACTCCGAGGCACCGCAAGATGTTGTCGAGGCATCCTCCTTTGCTGCCCTGTGAGCGCGAGGGGTACAGGGGTGAAGTGGGCAGGGCGGCCAGAAGGCGTTGTGACTTGGCTCGCACCGCTTTGTGGGCTCGTCGAATAGGACGCGCGCGAAAAACGTAAAAAAAAGATACCGGCGATAGGGGCGTGCGGCAGCTCCCTTCTCACCCGCGAGCGTCGAACACGAACGAAATCAGCGAAGGCGGGCCTCGCTACCGGCGCCCCCTCACCCCCCTCACCTCTCCTCTTCTCATGATGTGTGTGTGTGTGTGCCCTTTCCCCCTTTTTGCGCGCTCTTCACGTCTCTCCTTTATGTGCGCTGATCACGCGCCGACAAGCGCTGCACGTGCACAGCAGTGCAGCACAGAAAACTCTTCGCGTCAGAGCAACGGAAGCCAAGTGAGAGAGGCCCAACAGACCAACGCAGCAATGCCCGACCGCCATTTTTTCGAAGGGGCTCTGCTTAAAGTGTCGCGCCTCGCGGCAGCACACCCGCACCCACACGCCCATATACGAAAAAAAACAGAAAGCAGTTGGTAGGCGCGGAACCAGCGGTGCGTGCGCGTGCTTCTGCATGCTCTTGTCTGCAGACACGCTTCCTCGGAGCCCGCGCACGCTACCATGGCTCGTGCGTCTGTGTAGCGTCTCCACCATTTATCTCGCGTCTGCACCACGCTTTCGCCTTCGTCATCCTTCACGCCTACACTCGCCTGCTATGACGTGCATTGGCAGGAGGCGCCCTCGCGCCCATCGCTCGAGGGCGCATGGGCGAAGCCCCTGCATGCGCAGTGGTGGTGTGCCCCTTTCCTCGGGCTTACCTCCTCCCCTCCTCCTCCTCGAATGTTGCGCATATTACCGTTGTATACACTTCCCTTCTCCCCCCTTTAACTTTATCTTGCCGGTCACCTGGGCGCCCTTCGGCCTCCATTACCCCCCCCCCCCGCACTCCTCTCGTGCGTACAGTCCTGCCTAACACAGCACCGCGCGTCCCCCTCCCCCCTCTCTCCCTCTCGCGCGCGTGCAGTGGTTGGGCAGAAGCCGTCGGAGGGCAGAGAGAAGAGGTGTGAGGCGGCGACCTCTGAGACGCAGCAGCCTGCTGTAAAGTGAGGAACGAGATGAATGCGAACTATGCCGACGCTGCAGCGCCTGGCGAGGGCCCACGTCATGTTGGCGCGCAAAGCGCTCAGCTGAATACGACGTCGACTGCGGTAGGGAGGCCGCCGGCATCCGCGCTCCTGCCGAGGGCGGTGCCAGCGTCCCCACTGCTGCCGGCGACGAGGGCAACTGCTCATTCGCCGGGGATGAACAGGGAGCCGGGCCTTCTCCCCCAGTTCGGTCAGGGGGACTGTCATGATGGCCGGGAGAGAGAAGCGGACAGCGGTGGCAGTAGCAGCGGTGCCTTGAGTGCGGCGACGGCGCAGCAGATGCAGAGGAGCACGGGGGGCTCAGTCCTTAATCAGCATCTCCGCGGCGGCTTCTCGGACTCCTCGAAGCGCGCAGTGCAGACTTCGCCAGCGGACAGGACGCCACCGCAGGACTTCGTCAACTCGCCGGACGGCGGGCGCCACCCATACAGGAGCCCCGACCCTGATGCTGCCCTGAGTTTCAGAAGCGACCCGGCTTCGGCCAGCAGTGCTGCTGGCCCAGTCGCTGGGCCTCCAGTAGCTCCTTCGGCACAAACGTCGCTGGCAGAGCGAGGCGCTGCTTCAACCCCCGCTGCCACATTCAACGCGCTGCTGTCCAGGCTTTCCATACTGAGCACGCCCGCGACACACGCCACCTCTTCCACCGACACATGCACTCACCGCGACAGGGCCGGGGAGGACGCGTCGCCTGCAGCGCCGGCCGTTGACTTTCGCTGGCTGCCAGCGACACCGCCGCACAAGCAGGAGAGGCCGCGACAACAGCCGTGCGCAAGCGGCCAGCAGAGTCCGGCTCAGAATGCGTGTGCGGGGGCACAGGCGGCGTTGGCCACACCGAGTCAACGGCAGCTGTCGAAAACGCTTTTCCATGCTCTGCAGCAAGAACAGCGCACCGATCACCTCCTCACGCTGAGTGAGGGTGTTAACCCCGCCGTGCTGCGGATGACGGATCACAGAGTCATCGAAGATGCGCGACTGGCCACCGTGCCACGCCTGCAGGAGCGACGGGCCGAACCGCCGAGCCGCGGCGCGGAAGCCAGTGGCGGTGACGGCAGAGGCAGCGCCGATACGCACCCACCGCTGCAGGAGGAGAACACCAACGCGGAGTCAGCGGAAGGCCCAGGCCCGCACGGCGTCGCTCATGGCACCCCCGACTCTACCGCCATTTCACCAGCCAGAGACGTATCATCGACTGATCTAGCAGTCCTGCGGCGGGCCCGCATCGCCACCGTGGAGGAGCGTCGCGTGCGTCTTCTTTTCCACAGTCGGCCGCGCCTGCGGCTGACAACGCGTCCTCTTGTTGTAGCGAACGCGGTACTGGACCGGCCAGGGTGGGAGCAGCCGCTGTGCTACCCTCCTCTCTGCATTCCGTGCATGCGTAGCACCCTCTACTCGGTGCCGCTCAGCGCGGTGACGCGGACGTCATGGGAGCCGGACTTCTTCGAGTCATCGCAGCCAAGCGTCGCCTTCTCAGATTCCAGGCTGTCGGTGTTGCCTGTAGAGCATGCGCCACGTGGCCTCAGCGGGGCTGCTCGCTTCGGGTCGCGCGCATTGGCTGCCCTGCCGTCTACCCCTGCTTTTTATCACGTGCCCATCAGGTCATCCCCCCGAGGGCAGTCAGCTTCGCAGAATCTTCATAGTGACAGTGAGGTCCTTCACCGCGCGCCAGCCGCGTTAGCAAATCCGTTGAGCCGCCTCTCCGCCCGCTTCACGGCAAGCTTGCCAGCGGTGGTGCTCATCCCCGGCAGCGAAACGGCAGACTTGCCTTTGCGGCTCACCCAAAACTGCGGCCATCTTCTGTACCGCTGTTTCTGTGTACGGTGCGCCATCGCCTCTCAGGCGCAGGCGCTGCAGACAGACGCCGAAATGCGTGGCGCCAAGACGGCGCCGTTTCCGTGCTGCGCTTGGCTGGGGGTGGAATCGAGGTCGCGGTCTGACATCCTATGCATACTGTGCCTCCTAGACCTTCTGACGCTTGGCGCCCCGTTTGGTTGTTGCTGCTATCACGGCCTTGGCACGGCCTTGTTTGGGTGGCACCTGCGCTACATGCTGCGTGCCCGGTATCGCATCTTTGCGTGGACATCGATTGACCTGCTAATCATGTGCTGCATCCCTGGTCTTGCGGTGGATCAGCAAGGGGCAGAGCTGCTACTCAACGGCACCCCTGAATCCATTGTAGGGCTGCAGTTCATGACATAGTGTATGTGGAGGAGAGCAGACGTCATCGCACCCTTGCGGGCGCCCTCCTCTCATCCTCACCGTGGCGTGCACGCGCGCGCACATGCATTCATGATGGTCACGACTGAGCTGCTATTCTGCTACAGTGGACAGAACAGGAGACGCAGGGAATATGTGCGCAGCGGCCACTGCAAGTGTGATGGTGCGGGCAGACACATCTGCGTCTTCACCCTTCACCCCCCCCCCCACACACTCACACACCCACCCACACAGGTGCGCATATATATATATATGAATGCCCGCATGTACGTCTTCGACGCCTCATGAATGCATCTGCTGCCATGCAAAACGTGTCAAGGCACGTCTGACCATATTTTTATGTATCTTGAAAGCGAAAGAAGGGCAAACCAAAGCTGCGAGGAAGGGGCCTGTCGAAGAGAGAGGGAGAGGGGGGAGGGGGGCGTGCTCAGACTTACGTGTTACATGTGTACATCGCTGGCAGTTCGTCTATCGTATCTCTATCGCATCCCAGTCGCCTGCGCATCTGCCTCCCTGAGCAGCGTCCCTTTGTTGGAAGCACTCTGCATCTTCGCGGTGGGGACAGAGAGGAGGGAAGGACGTCTCACACCCCCCCTCTGTTGTGTGCATGGAGATGTGTCTGCGCGTATGTAAAGCATATCAATCCTTTCGACATCCCTATCTTGTGTTACGTGTGAGCTCTTGTCCCCCGCCTCCTCCCCCCTCCCTCTTGCCGCTGCTGTCCTCTGCCGGTGTGCTGGGCGTCAGGTAGACATATGCCTGGCGCACCCTTTCCTCACGAGCTGCCCCATCAGCTCGCCCCGTCTCGCACGTGCGACCGCGCCTTCTCTTCGGATCCTCCCATCGCTTATGCTATTTTCGTCCTGCCTTGCCAGGTGATGTATGCATGTGCTGTTGTCTCTCTGCCTGCCTGCTGAGCACCCGACAGGGCTGGCTTTGTTCCGTCTCTTGCCTCCCCCTCCCCCACTTTCTGCTAAGGGCGCTTCTCCTCCTTTGTACTCACCTTTCTGCGTCGGCGTTGCCTCACACCGCCTTCTTCTCCCCCCTCCCTCCCTCCCTCCGGCACGGGTGTGCTGTGCAGTGGCGCTCTCGATTGGTCGCCTTCGGTGTGCACCAGCACGCGCGTCGGCGTGTCAATGCTGCTCTTCTGCGTTTGGTCTTTTCACTGATTCCTGATGTGACCGTTGTTGCCTGCGCTGTACCCGCGACTTACTCTCCGCGACCACCATCTCGTTCTCCCTCACAGTCATCGATACGTACGCAACTTTTTTTCCCCGTGGCTGCATTTGGCCATACATAAATATATATGTGTGTGTGTGTGCTGCCATGAAGCTCTGACTTCACGCCTGTCTTCCATCCGTTTCGCGTTTTCTCTCCTCGCCATTGTTGGCCACTTTCCTCTTTGTCATCGTCATGTTCATCGTCCTCATCTCGCGTCTTGGACGGATCTATCCCCTCTTCCGTTATCAGCTCTGTCTGCACTGGCTCACATCCACATCGCAGAAATGGTGCACGCAAGAGCAACTGTCTTAGCTGTCTTTCTCCTCAACTCCTTCCCTATTGCGTTGCCAGTGCTTTAGGGCCGCCGCTCTCTCTCTCTCATACACACGCACATACACACAGACAAACTTTGGCGAGTGGAACTCGCCCGACTCCTGTGTGCCATCGCGGAGTCGCCCTCCCGTTCGCTGCTCTTTCCCGCACTGCCTCTGAACCCCTTTCTCGACGGCCAAGAGAGCCACCAGACGCTGTGGTGATTGCTACAGCCGGGAGGGCAGAGAGGCGAGGATGAAGATCGGGGGCTCAGCCGGAAAGAGAGAGGGAAGGGGTGAGTCTCTATCGAAGGAAGGTGGCGAGCACGCTGTGCGGAGTCGTATTGGCCTGCGTCCTGCTGAGGACGGATGTTCGCACCGATGCAACATCAGCGCCACGGCCCCCCTTCTTCCCTACACACACACACCTCAGCTTACATGGAAAGCTAAGAGAAAACGAAACTTTGGTTGCACACGGCATCTGGCAGCTGACCGTCGTTACGCCCTTCCCCTTCCCCCTGGCGCTTCCGAAGAAAAGAGGGCCTGTGGGAAGAGCGCCGCTGTGCGCCATGGAGCGAACTAGAGGGGCGGAGAACCGAAGAAGCGGTCGAGCCGCTGTAATGGGCTAGGCGAATCTGGTCGCGTGCGAGTGCAACAGAAAACGCTGCGCAGGCAGGAAGCATGTGTGGACGTCCGCTAAGGGTCGGCTCTCTTCTCATATGTCGTCTCGCATCTCGTCGCCTCTACACGTGCCACCTCCCACGCCTCCCTTCGTCCCTCTCTCTGCTTCCCTCACCGCTTTCTCACCACACTGAAGGACTGCAGGCCTCTCGGCAGAGAACAAAGACATCTATAAAAAAAAGAAGCGACGATCACGCGCCCGTACACATCGGGGCGAGGCGGGATGATCTCCTCGGCAACCCGCCAGCTGCGCGTCCTGCGCGCTACGCAGCACAGGACGCGGATGTCTGTGGAGGAGCGTATCGCGGCTTACGAGGCGGCCAGACATGCGTACGAAACGGCACAACGCCAGGAGGCGGAGCTGCGAGCGATGCTGCGCGCCGCGGAAGCGCGCACGGCCCAGCGGCTCTTAGAATGTGAGGATGCGGAGGCTGAGCTAAGTAACGCAGCGGCTAATCTCAGCCACACACAGTCTCTCTGCCACAGCCTTGAGAGTCGCATCGCAGAGCACGTCAGGTGCCAGCGTTCCGCCGTGCTATTGATGGTACCGCCACCTTCCTCACTGTCGCCATCGTCGGTACCACCAGTGCTGTGCCGCATGGATCCGTACAGTCTCTTGCACACGCCCACGGGTGAGGCCTTCACATACGACCTTGTCGAGCTCAGCGGCTGTACAGCCGGGGGGATGCACAGCGGTGAGGAGGGCGATGAATTCAGTGAGGAGGAGAGGGGCGACGTTTCGGGCGCGGCGGCTCAGCGGCACAACAATGAAGGTGGTGACGTTGACGTGGACGCAAACCAGCTCTTCACCACGCCAAGCATCAAGTCGCTCTTAACCGACGCCGTCCGCGACGTGCTCCATGGCTATCACCACACCTTCCTCAGCACGTCTGCGGATGGCAGCTGCCTCGGCTGCCAAGACGACATCTCGGCTAGCGGCATGCATGCAGAAGACACAGCACCTTCAGTCAGCGGCATTCCACCTGAGTCATGCGGTCACCCCTACAGACATCAATGGCCTGGTCAGCCAGCAACCTTATGTCTGCGCCTCCTTCAGCTCCTTCAGCGAGAGGCGGCACGCAGTGGCACTCGTGCTCTGAGTATCACTCTCGCTGCCGGCTGCGCAGGTGCGAGGGACGCGGCTCGTCTCTGTGGGACAGGGGCTGCGACATCGGTTGCTTCAGCCCCTGCAGCTGCGGCGTCTGTCTGGACAGACCTGCTACTTCCAGCAGCCGCGCGGCACCAGCAGCTGACGGTCACCATGGAGGCAACACCTTCCGAGGATTACGAGGAGACAGTGCTGCCATTGACGACGGCCGGCGTGAAGGGCTTCTATAGAGAGAGCGGCAGCAACGTTCCAGGTGATACTTGGCTCGAAGTGGGGCACATGCACCATGACAGCCGCGCCGTGCCTTCGTCGGCGCCCTCTTCGGCCACGGCGAACGAGCCTCAGCCGAGGACGCATGCACCCACCCTCGAGGGGGTGCCTGTAGGCTCCATCGAGGAGGCCGCTTTCTGGCTGCGGGAGGCTGACCTCCTCGCCACCTGCAGCACTTCGAAAGCCCACGAAGACGCGACAACGCTGATGTCCTCTTCGGCAGCTCCCGTCGGGCACCGCGATGCGCAGGCGGCGACAGTGGTTCTCCTGGTGGGCGTGGATAGCCAAGACGCAAGAGGTAAGCTGCACAAGAGCCTTCTGCGCATCGTCAGTGATCCTTGCTTCGATGCAGGCCGCCTTGGCCGCCCCAGGCCGGAACAGATGAGTGGTGGCAAGAGCAGGAATGGCCATATTCCCCTGTGCTGCTCTCCCTCAGCGTTCGCACTGTACATGTCCCACGCCTTGGAGAGCCTTGCCCGCACGGCTGCGGCAAAGACGCCGAATGCGTCGAATGCGGGGCTCTGCCCCGCATCCGCGAAGGGTGAGCAGAGTAGTGCTACGACGAACTGTCCCGCCCAGATGCTGCTGTTGCTGCTGCGAGGTGACGTGGCCCCACTCACCGCCGGCGAAATACGCAATGCCACGCACAGTTTTTCTTCACGCTGCCCAGCCGAGGTGTGCGCGATCGCAGCGGCCGACCACGGGCACGCCTCCCCGCCTCAACTCGATGCGGCTTGGTTGCTATGGGCGTCGCTGCTGCGACCTGTGTTCGGAGGCAACAGTAAGGCACTGTGGCTGCATTACACGACCAGTGCCAGCCGTGGCAGCGGCGCAGGCCCTCATGTCGCCCCAAAGGGCATCTCCTCGCCCGACGGCCTTCGCTGTCCACCCAGCCCGGATGACGATACAGCGGCGCTCCGGCTCAGCGCGCTGTTTTGCCGACTAGTGCGACATGACGCCGTCGCCTATGAGCTGTCGCCTGACCTCGCGCGTCTGGCTTGCCTCCGCCCGTGAGGCTACAGTGTTCACCACCCACGCCACCCGTGCACCACCGCTTCGCCTTTAGTCGGTGGCGGCGCGCCGCTCCATGCCTTGGCACACATTCGTCCCCGGCAGTCGCTGCCGTACGAAGCGTAAGGGGCGCTGCTCCTTGCTCGCTCTCGTTTCTCTGCTGGAGCGGACGTGCCTCCTCCGCTTCGCGTCAGTTAGTCGTCCTCTGATAGACTACACAACATTAGCCGCAACGTTCACACTTTGTCTCTCTTACCACGACGAATCTCAACGTGAGGGAGACGCCAACCGGGTCGTGTGGGAGGGGCGGATATCGGTTGAGTCGGTGAGGAGGGCATGGAGGCTCCTCCCCCCCTTCCTCTCTCTCTCTCGAATGCAGGGGTACGAGGGGTGGGGGGTGGGACACACACACCAAAAAATAAAAAGTATCTGCTTATTGCCTCTAATGCTCCTCTCCCACCATTGACATCTGCCACTGTTTTGACGGCCGTGGCATCGCAGTTGATGGCTGCGATGCCACGTCTCGCCGCTCCCCCCCTCCTCCATGCGCTGCCCCCTCTGCTTTCCCTCCGCCCCAATCCTTCGCTCACCCTGTCTCCTCCTCCTACCTGGCTTTCTCTTTGCTGCCATCCCCCTACCCCTGCGGATATCCCCAACGCCTCTACAATGGACGACGCCCACCGCTCCCTTTGTGAGGGCCTTCCCCGTTAGCTGCAGCCCCCCTCCCCTTCTTCCTCTCTTCTATTTCCCCCGCTTCACCTCCCGCTTTCAGCGCCTCCACCGCATCACCGCAGGCGTGCGCCGGTTTGCGGTCTCCATACGGTCGAGCACACGTACGTATACGAAAGAGCTGTCGCGTGCGCACGCGCTCATCGAACACGTTCAGCCAAGAACCTACTCCCTGACATCCTCTCCCCCCTTCCCCCCTCTTCCACTGGCCTGGCCCCTTCCGCGACGCCCATTCTTCTTCGCTTTCCACTGCTTGGCAGAGGGAAGAGGGGCGACTCTTCGCCATACGTGAGGGAAGAAAGGCATCCGCTGCTCTTCAGAGGCACCATCATAGACGACGAAGACGCGTGGCACAGTATACCGTAGGTGGCTCGTCTTCAAGTTGCGTGGCGTCTTTCGTCGGCTCCTCCTCTTCTTCCCTGCCCTGCTGCTATCACTGCCGCTGTCTCTGCGCAACGCATGCATTAGGGAGGGCCTCCTCTTTCGTCGCCCTTCTCTTCCTCTATCTGTGTTCTGTTGCCGCCTCCCTCCCGCGGCCAGACCTCTTTCACGCTCTCCTCTCTTCCACATCGCTGATCTCATAGACATCTAATAGCTGCTTCTCTCGCTCTTGCTTCTTCCCCCCTCCCCCCACCCGATAATCGACCGCGTGACTCTCATCGTGTAGTACCGGCGTGGGGGCCGCTCTTCTGTCATCAGTGGCATCGTTTATGTGAGTCGCCCTTAGTGCGCACGCGCTCTCTCGATCGCTCACTCGGTCAGGCACGCGTGGCGACACGCCGCTTCTCTTTTACTGTCGCTTTCGCTTCCTCTGACCTGTGCAACATTGCCTTATATATATATATATATTAGCACTGCTTTACAGCGTTGGCAGTGGCACGAACAGCTGCTCTCCCCCCTCCCCCTCCCCCGGAGTCGTATGAGCCATGGGCGACGCATGCTGGAGGCGCAGGCACAGAAGGAGCGCACGTCTGGCACCCGTGAAGACGGCCGGCTGGATGACGGGCACCTGCGCAACGGCAGCCGTGCTTTGAACGACGACGGGACGCCAGTGCGGCTCTCACGCAGCAGCTTACGCACAAGCGGTGGCGACCTCCTCAGGGACGACGAAGGCGACGCCGGCATCGTCTCCCCACTCCCTCGGCCAAGCGCGAGGCTTGCACTCGGTCGCGATGGCGGTGATGGTACGAGTATCGGCAAACGCACCGCCACCCCAGCGGGCAGTGAGGACGGGGGCTGCGGCGCTATCGGCACGCCCAACCGCCTGGTGGGAATCGGCGGCATCGGGCCTTCTCCCGCTGGCCCGTTCTCTTCCACTCCCGTGGCTGTCCCACGCCGGCCTCGGTCGTCGGACGTGGCACAGGGCGTGCGCGTCAGCGCCGCTCAGCACATCGATGTGGACGAGGAGGACAGGGAACCTGCGGACAACGGTAAGGGGACGCGTAGCGCTGTCGCCGGGGCAACGGCAGGAGGCTCGCCAATGCGGAGAGAAAAAGATGCCCGGGACGACTTTCTTCCACGTGCTAGCTTTGCAGAGCGCGGCGCATCTTCAGAGGCTCGCAGCCGCAGTCGGACGGGCGGCAGCGGCCACTCCAACGCGAGCGGCATCCGCTACCCAGCCTCTCGGGTGAATATTGCGGCCTCGACCTCGACTCCGTCCGCCTCCCCGCATGATCTACCGAGCCCTCTTGCCCAAAGCCGCACTCGAAGTCGCTCGCCACCGCGGACGACAGCCGCGCAGACAGCGTCGACTCCCCCTTCTCTATCTTATCAGCGTCGCGCAGCGCCTCTGCCGGCGCCAGTCACCGCCGCCCTTCTTTGCCCGAGTACCGATGAGCTTTGGACGGAACCTGCACCAGCAACGGGTACGGCAGCCACGGTAGCCCATGCTTCTCGTCGGCCGCCGTCAGTACGACCCGAGTCGTCGTTAAGCAATGCTGGCAGCACTGGCTTCACGATGGCGACGTTATCAAGGAAGACGTCCCCCTTGCCGGTGCTCGTGCCACCGGCGTCTCCTCCGTTGCGCGCTGGGGTGTCACCTCGCATGCTTCCGCTGCACCCTACCAGGGCGGATCCCAGCAACGCATCGCTGCGCATCTCCCGTGCAAATAGTGTAAGCACTGTCGCCACAACGGTGGCCACGACTCCTTCGTCCTCGCAGTTGCAGCCACCGCCGCGGGCCGGCTCGCAAGTGTCGCCCCACGAGCTGCAGCAGCCACAGCCGCACTCGATGCCGCCAACGCCATTGTCCCTGGGTGTTGCAGGTATACCGGCTCGTTCACATATCAAGAACGACATCAGCGACTTCCCTCGGGGCGTGGCCGAGGAGGACCACACCGCGACCGAGAGGGAGTTGCACAGTGTTCTCCGCTTTCCTCAACCTTCTCAGAAATGCGAGGCTGCAACGGTGACGGCTGGGCCTGAGTGGCGGTCAGCTCCCCCGTCTCCTCTGCCGGCAAGCTCTGAGCCGCTAGGCTGCCCAAGAGTGCCGCTGCTGCCCGAGGTGATGGTGCCGTACGCCGACGAGAGCATCAGCCCGCTGACGAGCCGCGTGAACTACCGAATGTACCCTTTCATGCGCGACTTCAGTGGCTTCCACAACGCCGGCAACGATTGCTATGGCTGCAGCTTGTTGACCATGCTGCTTCGCAGTCCCGTGTTCCGTCACGCGTTGCTAGGCTCTCCACTCGTGTGCGCGATGCGCCGCTATGAGGCGCTCCTGACAGGGAGGCCGGAGCGGCGTGTGCTGTGGACAAGCGGGTATGTGGACTCTGCAGCGGAGGTGAAGGCGAAGAAGGCGGCGCGAAAGCGCGCCCGAGTCGCTGGACCCTCTGTCGAGGACGATGACGTCGGTGCGCCGCCAGAGGAGGGCTCATCTGGCGGCGTCTGCCGCTCAGCCGGCACCATGCCAAGAGCGCCGGCGGAAGAGCGGGCAACCTCACAGTATGCGTGGCGCCAAACGAGGGCTGCTCAGCACACGCTCGACGTTCTCGACACCTTCTCCCTGGAGGAGCTGGAGGATGTTCTCGAAGTGGATCTGGAGACCCAGCGCGTCCCCGCCACGCTGCATGGCGCGCTCGCCGCCCTTGCACGAGCGCAGCGGTGGCGCGAGCACCTTACCACGCTCGTGAACACACCGCGGACGCAGTCAGCGGAGAGGCAGCGGCTTCTGGAGACAAAGATTTACCACGACAGTGATCGAGACTTTGACGGACAGGTTTACACCTATGGCATTCGGCTGACCGCCGTAGCCAACTTGTTTGATGGCGAATTCTTCCTCGGCGATCAGGAGGACGCGCACGAGCTCTTCGTGGCGATCATGGCGAAGCTCGAGACGGAGGCGGTGAGGCTTCAGCAGCGCTGCGACGAAGTGCTGGAGCGCCGCTCGCCTGCGAGCCCAAGAGAAGAAAGCATCTCGGAGGAAGCGTTGGACGAGGAGGTGGGGCCAGGCGACAAGGGGGCAGAGGACGGAAGGAACAAGTGCTTCGCAGAGGAGCGTTGGCCGCATGGCACTTGCGCACCCCCCGCCCTTTCCATGGGCCCGTCGGACCCTCTGGCAGTCGCTACAGCTGCTGGTGCTGCTCACGCTCCGACAGAGCGTCGCCTGTCTGTCTCGACGGTTGCGGCAGAGGTATGGATCAACACGCTTGTGCAGACGCGACTCCTCAATATAATTCGATGCCGCACCGACGACTGCCGCCATGAGATCGTCACAGATGAAGTTTGCGTGAACCTCTCCGTGTACATCGCGGAGGAGCCCTTCATATCGCGGCCATCGGCGCCGCCGCCGTCGTCCTTCCCGGCGGTGCCACCCCCGCTCCTGCCCGCGCCCATCTTCTCCTCATCCTCGATGGCAGTGGCGGACGTGGCATCCCCATTGATAGCTGTTGAGGGGAAAGGCAGCCGCTGCCGCTCCCTCGCGCACCTCTTGCACGACTCCATGGCGTACGAAGCCCTGAATGAGTACCGGTGCGACGGCTGCGGCTCACGAACCTCGCAGTTTCAAGGTGGCTGCTTCTACACACGCCCGCCGCCGCTGCTGGTGCTGCAGTTAAAGCGGTTCTCGACGCAGTTTGCGAACGGCGCTGTCATCATCCAGAAAAATAGTGGCCGGGTGGCTGTCGAGGACACACTGGTGGTTCACGCGTTGCCCAGCGCAGGGGAGCTGCGTGCGTGGCAGCGGCGACGGGAGCGGCAACACCACGGCAGCCCAGACCTTCTTGAGCGCGTAGCGGTGGCCGCGGTAGGGGAAGACGCGGAGGCGGGGCGAGGTCGTTCGCGAACGGCATCGACCGCATGGGCGAGCGGAGCGTGCAGCTCCTACTACAACCCCGAGAAAAAGTGCTTCGCCGCCGCCCTGCAGGAGGCTTACCACGCGAGCGGGGGCGCGGAGCCGGCAGGGCAGGACAGCTTGAAGGATGACAGGCGCCGTGACATGGGCACCAACTCGAGCGCGACCATCGCCGCCGCAGCCACTTCTTCCCTTATGTGGGCCATTCGGTGTGTTTACCACCTGCGGAGCTGCGTGTTGCACGTCGGCCAGAGCCTTCACTATGGCCATTACGTGTCAGACTTCGCCGTTGACGGCGAGGAGGATGACGAGGAGGATGTGGAGGAAGATGAGGAGGATGTAGGGGCCAACGCACAGACGCCGCGGAGTCCCTCTGGTCCCCCACTACGACGCTGGCGCCGCGCGAACGACGAGCGGGTAGAGGTGCTCAGCGAGGAGGTAGTGCGAGCACGCCGTGCCGGCTGCTCCGACACGTACCTTCTTCTGTACGAGAAAGTAGCAGAGGAATGGGTGCGGTGCCCTGCGGAGACGGTGCTCCCGGCACCTGTCTACCGCAGCGTTGAGGAGGACAGCACGCAGGAGGAGGCGGAAGGGCCGTCCCAGCCGTAGGAGGGGCAGTGGAGGTGGAAGGTTTCGTGCGCGGGCCGGGGGTACCGCCAGCCTCTCCTCCGCTGGCGGCTGGGTAATGCGTAGTGGAATGGCGTTCCTGTGCCTCTGCCGGCCTCCCCCTCCTCCCCGTCCCGTCACATGCCTCTTTGCGCGTGGGTTGGGGCTCTTGAAGTGGAAGACTATGGGCTGCCGCGCACACTCTTCTGCCGTCCCCTCCCGGCTTCCCGCCGCTGTTTAGTCACTGTCTTCCTCAGATGATCGTTGTGCGCACGGATGTGATGCCAAGCACTCCGCTAAAAAGTTCCAGGGAAGAAGACAGTGCGGCTTTCCACAGGCGACACCTCTCGCCTCACGCGCGCCCTCCCCCTCCTCTCTCTTCTTCGAGTCCTTTGGGTGTCCTGTGCTTCCGCTGTCGCTGCCGCATTCTCCCCACCACCCTCTGTCCACCCTACGCTCCTCTCACAATGTGCTCCGCACTGCGTCATACAAGGTCACCCCCTTCTTTCCCAGCCCTCACTCTTCCTGCCGCAGAGACGCGCGCGGGCAAGGACGCAGGAGCGTGAACTGCCTCGCTCACGCCTTGAGCTGAACGCGTACACAGGCAGAGGCGTACGGACCTTGTCGCACCTTCACTTGGCCGTTGTGTGATGCCTTCCCCCCCCGGGCACTGATAGAGCTGCGCGGAAGACATCTGTCGAGGCCGCACATCTCTTCCTCCCTGGACCCGTCTCCGTACTGTCGTTGCTATCTGCACGCCGCCTTATCTGTGCATGTACATACAAACAGGGCTTGCCTGGGCCGTCGTTATTTATTCTTTCTGTACCATATATGGGGGCGGTGCCTCGCCGAGCCATGACCGCTGTCGCGCGTACCTGGGTGATCGCCGTCGTGCACTTGGCGCTCACGTGGGTGCTGCTGGGCTACCTTGCCGAATCACTCATGCCCTACTACGTGCCCCACGAGGGTAGTTGCACCTCTGGTACGGCCAGCGGCGCCTCTGTTTTCACGGCGGCGGCGCACGATAGCGGCCGGCGGCCCCCTTTCCTCGCGTCAAGTCCAGAGGCACCCGCCGCAGAGCTCTCCAGGGATAGACGCGCCCTGTCACACTCCGACGCTGTCGCCCTCAACCATCGCGTGGTGTGGCGCAGCAGTGTGCTCCACCTTTTGTTCGCCTTCGTCACGCACGTGCTGCTGAGGTACGGTGTGACTGCTCCGTACGGCCGCCACGCGAAGTCCTTCGGCCTCCGACTCACCCTCCCCTCGCGTGTCAGCTGGATGCTGCAGGAGAGCCCAACCATCTTCCAGGTGCTCTACCACGTCTTGCTGGAGTACCCGCGTGCCATGGGGCACGGCCCTCCACTGCCGTCAGCGGGACCCTTTTTCTCCTCCGCCTCCGACTCGACGGCTGCTGAGGTGG
The DNA here is from genome assembly GCF_017916325.1 of Leishmania martiniquensis. Taxonomy (NCBI): domain Eukaryota; phylum Euglenozoa; class Kinetoplastea; order Trypanosomatida; family Trypanosomatidae; genus Leishmania; species Leishmania martiniquensis. The sequence goes on from NC_090152.1 coordinate 528,531, forward strand.
CCGCCTGTCAGTTCTCAGCGCGCAGATGCGACTCCTACTGGGGCTGTGTGCGGGCGGCCTGCACGCAGCAGCATCTCGGGCTTCTCCTCTTTGTTATCCACTATGCCCACCGCAGTGGTCTCTATCCACTCTCTATCCCAGCCAGCGCACACGATGTGCCGCTCCTCGTCACGTGGATGGCGACTCTCTACTGTCTCTTCAATGGCCGTCTACAAGTGCTGGCGAGCGCAGGGGCTGCTGCTGCTGCTGCAACCTGCCCCGCCAACACAGCAGTGAGGCCTTTGGCGTGCGCTCCTGCGTACACGCCATCGATGAGCTTTGTGCGGTGCTGGCGCGAGCATCATGAGCGGCAGCCTCTTAGCGCTTCCTCCATGGAAGCTGCCGCTGTTCAAGTTGGTTGGTGGGTCCTTTTGTTTGTCTACGCAGTTGGCGTCTTGGGTGGCTCAGCGCTCTTCTTCTTTGGGCAGAGTATCAACATGCAGGCCGACTATTACCTGATGCGCCTGCGCCGAGGTCACGAGGGGGGCTTCAGCGATGGCAGAGGTGATTCGGCGAGGCGGAGTGTGCCGCGTCTGCACGGCGATGCATTAGCGTCACCATCGCCGGTGACTTCTCATGCCACACAGCTTTGCGACAGAAGCGGTGGCTATCAAATTCCCGTCGGCGGCTGGTTCGACTCCGTTAGCTGCGCAAACTTCTTCGGCGAACTCGTGGAATGGGTTGGCTACGTCCTCGTTGTGGCGGCGACGTCTGCTGTGAGCGATGGCAACTGCTGCTCTGTGACGACGGCCGTTGAGGAAGACCTCGTGCGGCCGCTCTCCTCGTTGCCTTGGTGGTCGGCCATGAACCCCATTATGTGGCTGCGCCTCATCGCGCGTGTGTTCTGCAGTGGGGCGGAGTCACGCCCGGCTGCGCTCGCGGCGTTCAGCTTCCTCGTATATGTGTTCAGTAACTTAGCCCCGCGGGCAGTGGCGCATCATGCCTGGTACGTCAGAACATTCGGCGATCGCTACACGCGACTTCATCGCAGGGCGCTCGTACCGGGTGTGTACTAAGCCAGTGAGACCTGTGCGGAGTGGCTTCAATAAAATGGTCGCTTCTCTCCCCCCACACCTTAAAATCGCAGATGCAAGGAAGACGCGCGATAGCACCTGGCCGCGAGCGCGCACACGCATGCTCATAGCTTGCGGCCAAGCCCGTGTGTGCCGGGCATTGCCAACCGAGCCACTACCCTTCCACTGGGAGGTGCTGCGGAGGTGGGCAACCGTCGTGGTGGGTCGAATGGTGCAGTCGCTCCGTGGACGTCTTGTTGCTCCTCCTGCAGGCAGTCCAGGCGGCTGGCGCTTTCACAGCCGGAGAGGCGGGCGCACTGCGCATATCTCTGCCTCTGTGGACAGTTGTGGTCGTGACGCCGGTGGCACTTTTTTTTAGTTTCGTTTGGTCTCGCCTCTGCCGTCGCCATCCTTCTCTCTCCCTCACCCTCTTACATCTCTGCATGCGTCTCACCGCCACCCCCACCCCCTTCCCCTCTCTTTCCCCTGCTGTTTCCTTAGTTCTCCGCGTGACGCATCACCGTAGCAGCGCTGTCACTCGACGAGTGCGCGGCGCAAACGGAGCCCGACAGACGCCCAGCGGCACACGCGGTCCACCTCTATATATATATATATATACATATACGCATATACACATATACGGCGCGCGCTTTCTTCTCGATACACGCACTCATCCTCTTCTCCCCACTCCTCGTCCTCCTCCTCGCCGGCGTATGTGTGTGCGCCGCCACTGCCGCAGTTCCGCCCCTTGCCTCACCCCACCTCGCCTCTCCCCTCAAACACAGCGTCCGCGCGTGCGCCTATCCTCTGTCCCTTGGGCTGTGCACGGGTACGCGGCTCACTACGGAAGACACGCCCGCACACGGGCGTTGCATGACTGAGGAGCAGTCCCGCACCGCAGCCAATCGTGTCGCTATGAGTAAGGCGGTTGTGTCGAGGCCACGCGTGTACGTGCGCATTCGCCCCCTAAACGACCGCGAGACGCGCGAGGGGAAGGGTGAGCTCGCCTGCCGCGGCGACACGCGTCAGCCGGATGTATTATTCCTCAAGAGGGATGAGACGCTGGAGCAGCAGGTGTGCTTTGACCAGGTCTTCGACCAGGGCGCGAGCCAGCAGCTCGTCTTCGATCAAATCGGCCCCGAGGTTCTGAGGACGCTGTTCAGTGGCTACAATGCCTCCGTCTTTGCCTACGGGCAGACCGGCAGCGGTAAGACGTACACGATGGAGGGCGACAAGGGTGGCGCCTTGAGCAGCGGGTCCTCCTTGGAGGGGCAGGAGGGCCTTATGCCACGCATCATCCGTGGCATTTTCGCCGCCTTCAAGTCGAACGCCGACATCACCGACGCGCTTGTTGAGATGAGCCTTGTGCAGATCTATCAGGAGCGCATTCAGGATTTGCTGAATCATCGCAAACAGGTGGAGATTCACATGGACCGCACGAGTCAGTACGTCGCCCGTGATGCGACCTGGCGAACGGTGCGCAGCTTCGAGGAGTGCATGAAGCTCTACGGCGAGGCCTCCAAGATGCGTGCTACCTCGGCGACAGAGATGAACTTGGTGTCCTCGCGTAGCCACATGATTCTCATGCTGCGCATGCAGTGGGACGAGCCGACGCTGCCGGGGTCGCACGCGCAGCTGAACATGATCGACTTGGCCGGCTCTGAGCGGCTCAACGAGTCCGGCGCCACCGGGGAGACGATGAAGGAGACGATAACGATTAACAAGTCACTCAGCGCACTTGGCAATGTCGTGGTGAAGCTGGTGGAGCAGGCAAAGAAGCCAAGCAAGCGCACACATATCCCGTACAAGGACAGCAAGCTGACGTACCTCTTGCAGTCTAGCTTGGGTGGCGCGAACCTGGTGCACTTTGTGCTTGCCGTGTCGGGCAGCGCCATGTGGCGCAGCGAAACGGCGTCGACAATAGAATTCGGTAAGCGCGCGCTGCAGCTCGTCCTGCGGCCGGTGCGTAACGCCATTGACTACACCCGCCTCGCCGAAATGGAGGCGATGATCGAGCGCATGCGCTCTCACATCGAGTCGCTGGAGGAGGAGCTGCAGTGCAAGCGCAACTGGGAAGCGGCCGGTTTTCTGCAGCTGCGGCAGATCGCCCAAAGCGACGACGACACGGCGCAGCGGCGGAGGTGGCGGGACAAGAGCACAAATCACAAGCACCTCAAGCGGCAGACGGAGCTCACCCGCATCATGGCGAACCTGCCGGAGACGTTCGACGACTTGACGTCGCACTGCATCCTCTTCCCCGAGTCGAAGATGACGTTCCGCGAGCTGGGCGGGCTTGAAAAGCTCGTCCACTTCGTGGAGAAGTCTGCCTCGAACTACTACCGTGCCAGCGCCGCGCAGACCATCGCCAGCGTCATCGACGAACCGGGGCGGCAGGTCTTCGCCGGTCTCGGCGGCCTCGACGCTTTGGCAATGCTTCTGCAAGTGCAGGAGGAGCGGTGTAAGGAGGCGGCGTGCGTCGCGCTGGAGGCCGTGTGCCGGTGCTGCACGGCAAACAAGAGCAGCCTCTCCACGGACGTGTATGCAGAGCTCGTCGAGCTGGTCTACGGGTACCCGAATCAGCAGGTGCAGGAGGCGGCGTGCGCGGCTATCGCCTCCATCGTTGACGGCTATGCGGAGGCGACGCGGCGCTTTGAGAAACTCGACGTGGTTCCCAAGCTCCTGGAGACGATCCGCACCTGCCCAGCTGAAGTCGTCAACCTCACGAAGGCGGCGACCAACTGCATTGGCCGCTTAGCGCATGGCGACAAGGAGATGCAGCAGACGATCGCCTCCCTCGGTGGCGTTGACTTGCTCATCGATGTGCTGTTCAGTTCCTCTGGCGACCGCGACCACCAGGTGCCGATCTTAGCCTCTTACGCGCTAGTGAACCTGTGCTGCAGCAGTGACGAGAACCTCAAGATGGCGATGGAGCATGTGCGCTATGGCGAGGTGAAGTTCCGCCTGCTCGAGGGCTTGGCGCGCGCCTTTGGCACGAACACGTCCCGCGAGGGCTTTGGCCGCGCCACGGCGCAGGAGACTGCTGGGCCGTTTCCGTACTACGGCGTCACCATCCAAGATGAGTGGACGTACGCCTCCTCCGGAGGGCGACCCATCTTCTCCACCTTCATGGACAACCCGCAGTTCTACCTATACGTGCGTGAGGAGACGGACATCGCCTTCATCATTCAGGACACGCTCTACGAGGCCCGCATGCGGAAGAAGCGGCGCAACAACTCCGTCTACATGGGCATGGCGATCTTCGAAGGCGACCCGACGCTGTCAAAGTTGGGCCTGAAGCAGCTCGACTTCCACGGCAAGATGATTGAGATTGGCCGATACACCTCCAATTGCGAGAATGTGCTGCACTGCACGCTACCGGCCTCCGACACCCCGTATACGGTTGTTCCCTTCACGAGCCAGAAGGGCCGGCACACGCGCTTTGCCCTCTCTGCCTTTGGAAACCGTCCGATCGAGCTAACATCGGTGCCGGATCAGGTGGGATGGGTGCACACAGTGCTGCAGGGCAAGTGGACAGAGTTCAGCGGCCACGGTGGCGAGTCCTTCGACTGGCGCTGCAACCCGCAGATCAAGCTGAAGGCGAAGGAGGCGTGCCGCGTCGTCTTTGTCCTCTCGTACCTCTCCCTGGATGAGCAGCGAGCGCAGCTGCTGCAGGAGGAGGAAGAGGGGGAGGGACAGAATACACGTCCTCGTCTGCACGGCCGTCTCTTCTCCAACGCCTTTGCGGCGGACAAGCGCTACCTCAAGGCGATTGTTCCCCTTCCACAAGGCTCGACCTTCGTCGCCAGCAACACGTTCGCCAGCAACAGCTACATCACCACCTCGGCCAACCTCGACAAGAACGCCGACTACGCCTATATCCCCTTCACCGAGACTCCCTTTCAGGACACGTACCGCGTCTCTGTATATTGCGACTCGGACGAGGTGGAGGTGAGGCCGATGCAAGGGCAGTCGAGCGAGTGGATGTGCGCGAGCCTTTCCGGCACGTGGCAGGGTAAGGGCATCTCCGTCGAGTTGGAGACGACGGGTAAGATGGTGGCGGTGATGTACAGCCCGGGCGCCTTCGTGCGACCGCGCCTGCTCAGCGGTGCGACGCAGAAGCGCATAGCCGGCATCGACTCTTACTGGAACACCGAGGCTGCGGTGGAGTGCGACAGTAAAGGACAACTCATGGTGCAGGTGGAGGCGATGATGCGTAGCGGCACGACGAGCGCCGCCACCCCAGCGAGCGGCGGCGCCCCCGCTGCCCCGAGCCAGGTGACGCAAGCGCCAGCGACAGATGTCAAGTTCGACCTGTTCATCTTCACAGAGCGAAAGTGCACCCTGACGCACGTCGGCTTCGACGCCTTGCCCAGCTCGTGGCCGTGCCCGACACAGTCTACCTCGGCGGACTTGCTGGCCTACCCGCTGCTCGTCGAAGACGTCGACGCCGCCGACGGGGTGGACGGCGACGACGACGAGAATAGCGACGAATTCCTCAGTGACGCCTCCCACAGCGACCGACACAGCGCCTTGGCAGCCACGCAAGAGGCTCGTGAGGCAGAGTTGCTGAAATCGTTGGAGAAGCAAGAGGTCGCGAACCGTCTGCTGCAGTTGAAGCTGGCTGAGCAGGCGCGTGAGCTGGAGGAGATGCGAAGCGGCGGCGTCAGCGCGGCTGCCCCAACAAATGGCAGCGGCAGGCGTGGCAGCAGCGCAAAGTCTTCCGGCTACAGAGCACCAAAGGGGACCCCGACCGCCACGGTCGATGGCTTCGCGGGCCTCTCTAACTCCAAGGGTCCATTGGTGACGCCACTTTCTACTGGGACGGCGCAGCGAGGCACCAATGCGAACGGTGCTGGCGCGTCGCGCCGGAGGTCGCTGTCCACGTCGGGGACGGTATCGTCGCCAAAAAAGTCGGTCTTGGCTGACAACGTCACTCCAGCTGCGCCTTCGCCGAAGCTAAAAGAGTCGATGGAGCACACACTGAGGAAGCTGAGCGAGATGAGCGAGCGCGCCGCTACCGGTGTTCGCTTAGTCGGCTACAGGGAGGAAACCGAGTGGAGAGCAATGCTGAAGGACATTGAGGAGGTGCAACAGCAGCTGTTCAGGGCCCTTCGCATGCTCTGATGCCTGTACAAGACGAGCGAGGCGGTTGGGCGAGCTGGATGGACGTGGCAGCGCCGCAGGTGCCGAAGCGGCTTTGCGTGCCTGATGAAGGGAATAGGAAAGGCGGAGGATGAGCTGAACTGCCGGGGCGTTGCTGTGTGAGCCCGCACGGGCATAGCTCCCTCTCTCTGTTTCCGGTCTTTTCCACCCTCCCATGAAGGTTTATGTGAGGCAGACGTATGGTTTTCGTGTGGATGTGTCTCTCTCTCTGTGCGTGTGTGTGCCTGTGTATGTATCTCTGCGTCAGTTTTCCATTTGTACTCATTTCGCTGTGCTGTGGTTGCCGTCGGTGCTGCCGAGCGTGGCCACTCGCCCTTGCCATTTCTTCTTGAGGAGACTGCACCTGATACCGCACGCACACAGCGCTATCGTCCCTCCCTCTCTCCCCCTCTGAGAAAGCACACCTACACGCATGCATACAGAGAGCGCGACGGCTGGGGAGAGCTATGGCTGTCCTCCTATCTGTGCCACCGGCCTCTTTCACTGCCTCCTCCCCTTTTCGTATGCGCTTTATGGTGCCTGTCTGCGTCTGTCCGGGCCTGTGCTTTTTTTCTTTTTCTTTTGACGACACCTGCGCTGATAAACGTTTGGTACGGTTACGTTCGCTCTTCCTTACGCTCCCCATCTGCCTGCCCCTCTTGCGCCTCGATATCGTCTCCACTCCCCGAGCACCATCTCCCGTCTCCTCCTCCCCATGCAGTTCGCCCTTCCAACCTCCTCCGTACACCTCGCTGGCCCGACTCTACACTCGCATCTCAGCGTCTGCGGCCCCTCTTTCCTCCTTCGCCGAATGGGGAGGAGGGGGAGAGCGGCGTACTGCTTCTCTGCTGTGTGACGCACACGCACACACTCTCTTCCCTCCCCTCCCCCTCTCTCCCTCCCACGCAGCGCCCTGCCACATCGCATGGCCGCCCTTCTCGATTTGCTTTTCACGGGAACTCTTTGGAGTGTGCGTGCTTGAGTGGCGAGCGGAGAGGGGGAAGGGGGAGGGGCAGACGGTCTATAGATGAGCCACCGAGGGGGAGAGGCGCGATATACACACGCTTATATACAACGCCAACAGCGAAGCACTGAGACACTGCCACGGTGGTCGTGAAGAGTTGAGGGCAGGCAGGAGAACCGACCATCGCTGCTGCACATTTGGGCCTGCTGGTTTATCTTCTCCCCTCCCCTCAAGCCCTGTCTTTTCAAGTGGCGCCGCACCCCACCCTTTTTCTGCTCCGATTCTTCCGCCCACGCACTCGCTAATCCTTTCCTTCCCCTCTCCCGATGTACGGCAATAAAGTCAGAGTAGAGTCGAATCCAAAACTGCACCCGCACACCTACGAGGGCCCTGCTAAGCGAGGAGCGCTGCAGATGCGCCCGACGGCATGAGAGGAGGAGTGAATGTGGAGACGTTCAACCCCCCTTCCCCTCCCCTCGCGCGCCCACTTCGACGCGAATCTCCAAATGCTCATCCTCCCTCCACCACCGCGGTGGCGCCCTTCCACTGCCCTCTCACTGCCCCGCGCCCTTTTTTTTCCCCGCAACATGCCCACGTTCTCCCCCCTTTAGTTTTCTCGCTCTTCGTACTCCCACCGGTCGCTGCTTACGGCGTCTGCCCCCCTCGCTCCTCCTCTCCTCCTTCACGCCCTGCTCTTCTGGCGCTGTCTCGCCTTTCATTCACACCAACACCGCCCGCACGTCCGTGTGGTTTCCACTCCATACCTCAGCTTCGCTGTAGGCCTCGACATCCCAATAGGCTCTCTCACACTCCCCTCTCTCTTTTCCCTTTATTGAGAAGAGGCACTTCTCCTCCGCCACTCCCCTGTTCTCCCCTCTCCTCGTGCCTCATTTGCCGGCGTCCCCGCACGAGGGCGACAAAGCCTGTCCGCCGCGGCTCTCCGTGCGCACCTGTCTGCGTGCGCGTTGGTGACTCTCATTTTCGGTTCCTCCTCTCGCCCACTGTGGCGGACGTGTAGCGCCATTGCTGCTCACAGCACAAACGTTCGGGCTCAAAAGTCGTTCGGTTAGCCCACGCGCAGCCGGATAGGTGCGCTTCTCGCTGCTGCTGCTGCTCTCTTTTTCTCCTGCTACGTTCGTATCCTGCGGCTTTTCTCTGTCAAAGTGGAAAGGCAATGCTTCGCTCAGTGTACCGCAGCGCGCCGTTGGCCGGGACGGCCGCCATGACCGCCTTTTCCACACCCGCTGTTCTAGTTGCCCTGCAGATGGCGCAGCGGACCAAGTACGTCCGGCAGCCCAGCGCTCAGTGGGACCCCGTCCACGAGGATATAAACGCCCACGTGAAGCGCCGCATCCCAGGCGAAACGCGTGTCGATCGCGTCAAGCGCTTCGCGCGCGAGTGGCGCAATGTTGAGCTGGAGCTGGGCGTGTACAAAGACTCCCGCGGCCGTGAGGTGAAGTACCGCAAGACGTTCGTGTACCGCTACACCTACCCGAACGCGTTTGATGAGTTTTGGTGGCCGTGCAAGTAGACCGAGCGAGTCGGGAGGGGGGCGGTGGCGTGACGGAGGCGGGCGGTTTCCTCCTCCTCCTCTTGGCCGCTCTCTCGAATCCCGCTCGCGCGGGCCACTGCGTTGGGTTTCACTCGTCGCCCCCCTCCCCTCCCTCTCTTTGACTGCATTCGGTCTCTCTCCGTCTTGCCGGAGGGTGCCATGCGCACGCGAGCGTGGGTGTGTCTGCCTCATGTACAACATCAGCAAAGCTGCTAAGCGAATAGAAATGGGGAAGGCAATGCGTTTGCGATGGGGGACCAACGTGCACGGACGCGCGTCTTGCACTTTTAAGTACGTGGAGGAAGGCAAGCACGTGCGCTGCCACCCTTTCTGCATCCTTCCCTCTCTCCCTCTCTCCCACACCCTCCACTGCCTGTACCCCTCCTCACCGGCGCACGTTACACGCACTGATCGGGCGCCCCCCTCTCCTCTGACCTTCTTCCCGACTCCCTTTGACTATCCGTCTCCCTAACGCCCTTGGCTCCCCTCCAATCGCTTCGCCACTGCATCAGCCACAGCTTTCCTGCACCAGCAGCCTCAGCCCTGATGCGTCCCACTCGACGTGGCCTTTTCGATTCGTTCCGGGCCGCCCGTGGCGACCTCGACCATCTCTTCTCCCCTATAAAATCGGAGCAGCACATGCGCCGGGCTGTGCGGGAATACATTGTTCCCTCCCTCTTTCGCGAGCGACGTCGCCCTGTCGGTGAGCGTCTGCGACGCTCGCAAGAGCGCAGTCTTTTTCGCACCAATGCCTCTCTACTTTTGCAGGAGGCGCGGCGACGCGGCAACTACCGCGTCGCGGCCGCTGCGCTGGACGTCGTTCTTACGGAGGCGCAGCTGTCGCGCTTCGCACAGCTGTTCGAGTCGACGTGGGTCAAGGACGCTGTGTCTTCCTGCCGGAGCACAGAGGAGCTGCGAGCCATGGAAGGCTTACTGCAGCGGCACGAGCAGAAGCTACTGGCCAGCGGGTCTGCCGCCGCCTCAGAGGGCTTTCTGCTGACCGCAGCCTTTGGCCGCTCGCGAGCAACGGAGCGCGCGCTGCGCCTAGGCGACGACGACGCGGGTGCCGTTGAGGATGCGCAGAGCGGTACTCGTGCTTGCACGACCTCCGCCTGCTTAGAAGTGGCAGCCGACGCACTGACCAGGAGCGACGCGGGCGCGAGCGGCGGTGATGGCGGGACGCTCTCTGGAGAAGCGCGCGTCGCGGCCGCGCTGGCGCAACCACCGTCGCTCGTTGACCTCGCTACAACGGGTGGCACTGGAGGCGATGCACTCTGGTCCTCACCAGAGGAGCGCGCCGCCGCCGGACTGCGACGACTGCAGCGTCAACAGCGCAATCTGACGACCAGTCCAAATGTTTCCTTCACCCGCTACTTCCTTCATCAGGGGCTCGTGCGCCACGAGGGTGAGCTCATGGAGCTCTATCGCGCCATGCGCGCTCGGCCGCTGGACGTGAGCTTCCGCGTCGTCGGTGGCGGCGATGTTCTCAGCGACGCCGCACAGCCTTTTGGGCTTCGACCGCCGCACACAATGGCGGTGCACAAACTGCTGCAGCGCCGCCGCGGTTTGCACAGCGTTTCATGGCTGCCACCAGCGATGGGCGCCTACACCCTCGACACCCGCGACAGCATTCCAGCCGACATGGTGCTGGCGAACCGGCAGCTGCTGCGGTCCCTCGCTCGCGAGCGTCTCCTCGTGTATCAGAGCTTGCCGAGTATGCTGCCCATCTACTTCCTCGATCCACAGCCAGGGGAGTGCGTGCTAGACATGTGCGCGTCGCCGGGCAACAAGACGGCACTGATTCTAGACTGCATGCACGCAGGCGGCAACAGCGATACGAATTCACCCCCCACTTCCACATCCAGAGGCGGCGCAGCCGCGCGGGAGAGTGGCCTGGGCGCACGCGTCAGTAGGGGCTGCGTCGTGGCCAACGAGGCACATGCCTCGCGCATTGGCGATCTGCAGGAGCGTCTGCGTGACATCTCACCAGAGGTGGTCGTCACTCGTGGACGCGGGCAGGTGCTAGGGCTGACCAACTCGCACGAAGGCAGCTGCAGCGGCGTTGGCGGTCGAGGCGATGCATCGTTACTTGGGCATGGCGCACCGCTTGGTGACGGTCTCTACGACCGCGTACTTGTTGACGCGCCGTGCTCCGGCGAGGGCCGTATGGGGCGCGACGCCCTCTCTTGGCGGCTGTGGCACCCTGGGCGCGGCATCGAGTTTTTTCCGTTGCAGTGTGCGCTGCTGCAGCGTGCGGTACACCTCTGCAGGCCGGGGGGCCGTGTGGTCTACGCCACGTGCACCCTCAATCCACTGGAAAACGAGGCGGTGGTGGCGGCAGTGCTGCGGGCGTGCGGCGGCGCCGTGGAGCTCATACCTCCTCCGCGCCCACTGGCACGCCGGACCGAGTCGCAAACCGCGGAGGACGGTGGTGGCGGTGCGCCGCCGCTACGCCTCACTCCTGGGCTGCGTAGTTGGGACGTCCCGTCCAGCGCCGGCGGATTCCTGCGGAGTGCGACGGAGGCTTACGCGCAAGGTGAGATGGCTACTCGTTTGCTGCCCGACATCTTTGCACCGGCGTCGGCAGGTGAGGAAGGCGACCGCAGCGACATCAGCGGAGCCCTGCAGCGCTGCTGCCGACGGGTCATGCCGCACCTAAATGGCAACGCAGACGGCTTCTTTGTCGCGGTTCTCGAGAAGCGAGCGGGGATACCGCACCTGCTTGGCGCTGGGGAGAGCCTTGCCTTCACGGCGCCGCCGTCAGCCACGGCTGCGCCGTTAGCCGCACCCTTTGCCGGCGGCAGCAATCTTTTGAATGACCGCGGCTTTGTGCGGTTGCCTCCGTCGCATCACCTCGTGCAGAAGCATCTGGGAGGCTTCTTCGCCGCGGCACCGTCGCCCCACAGGCCAGCATTAACCACATCCTCTGCTGTCACAGCTCCTCAGCCGCTGCAAGATGAGTGCGCCAGCGTTCAGGACTTCCTAGAGAAGCACGGCTGGACGGCCGTCTGGTGCGAAGGTGAGGGGCTGCGGCTCCTCACTCACTCTTCAGTGCAGCTGCTACGGCGTCATCCTACCGTTTCGCCGGAAGTAGTCAAGAGCACGCCGCATAGCTTTGGTCTTGGGTTTGCCCGCCGCCCTGAGGACGCGTGCGAGGCAGCCCTCGCACCGCTGTCCACCGGTACGGATCTGCTCGACGCCGGTGTACTTGTGGTAGATGCGCAGGGGGAGCTGACGGAGCGTGGGGCGGCGCTGATCCGCCCCAGCGCGAGGAGCCGCGTTGTTTCCCTGCCGCTCCCTTTCGCGCAGCTGTTGCTGGCGAACCGCACGCTCGACATCGGCGCCTCACTGCCGCTCATGCCCGTCTACATGCAGGAGGCCGAGAAAGCTCTGGGGCCACAGCAGGGCTTCTTGACTCCACCTTTGGGTGGCAAGCGGGACGTATGCGGCCCAGTATCGAGGGAAACACATGCGTCGACCTGGTACCGAGAAGCACTTCTGGCTCTTACCCCCGCACTCGGTGAGGGGGTAGGGGTGGCTGGTAGTGGAATCGTTGTGGTACGCTTGGCATCCTCCGGCTCCTCCGTCTCCCCGTCATGGGCGGCGCCTCTGACACAGTGGGCGTGGCCCGTGCGCGTTGAAGTGCTCCAGCCATGGTCGTCGCACGACATCGGCAACACGCCGCGTGGGCTAGCGCGGCTTCACCTGACGCTCCCTGCGGCAGGGCGTCACCGCGCGCAGGCCCTCATCGGCCGCCTGCAAGGCCACGCTGATCGCCAGCGTAGCATACAGGAGCGACTGCATGCCAGCTCGCAGTACAACCCATCGCTCATGATGGGCCGACAAGAATTGCATGGCACCGCCATGCATGCGAGCCAGCACCATCGAATACTGTTTGGCGGTGCTACTCAGGCGCCGCGATCTCTAGGACAGCCGACGGCCGCGTCGCACTCACAAGACGCATCGACAATCACTTCGAAGGCGCCGCTGTCGCGGCAGTCGGACGTCTTTGAGCTGTAACGCGTGCAACATTCCTGAGCGAAGTGTTTACCGTCACTCTCTCTCTCTTGCCGCACTTGGCTCGCGTGATGCATGGCGCTTCACCGCCTCGCACCCGGAGGCACTAATTCATCTGTGTAGTAAGTCGCATGGGCGGGCCGTAGTGAAAGGTGGGGAGGAGGGCACAGGGACGGGGAAAGCAATCGAGCAACGCATTCGCACCTCTTCCCTGACGCCGTAGGATGCCGCTGGAGATGTGCCTGCCTGCATCGCTTGTGCGCTGCTTTGCGGCATCTAATACTTCGTCGCCCACTGCCCTCCTCGGTCCCCATCTCTCCTGCTGCCCGTTTGTGGGCTGCCGAAATGTGGAGCTGACCTCTCCACACACTCTCCGCGCATGCGCGCCTTTGTCACAACGTGGACCGACGGCGTGGCACGTGCATGCAGACATACGCAATCCATTTCTACATGACGATATGGTGCCTGCATGGGAACAGTGAGCCGATGCCGCGTCGCCCTTCTCTCCTCCTCTGCTGCTGTCTGAGCGATGATCTCCGGCTCGTTGGTGAAGTGGCCTTCGGCCATCCCGCTGCGTCTCCAACAGCGACGAGTGCTGTCTCCACTCTCGCGTGAGGCCGCGGCGGCCTTGCTGGCACGTGCCGGACGGGCCCCGGTGCAGCGCCAGTACGAGGCATAACCGCCTCCCCGTGGCCTCGCCGTTCGGGGCAAAGGGAAACTTGCGCTCCATCGTTCGCCCGACTTCAGTGGGGGTGACGCACCCTCCCATCGGTGCGGCGCCACAGACGGCTCAAGATGCACCCGATGGGCGGGCCCGAGCAGCCCACTTCTCGTGTACCCCAAGGTGGCCATCACACATCGCTGGAGACGAAGGCGACTGGTCCGAGGCACGCGTGCACGATACACCTCACGTGAAGGACAAGCAGCTTGAGGAGGCAGCTGGGATTGGTCCCTCGTCGACTCCTGAGGTGTGCTGGGTGTGAAGCGAGGATAAGGCGCCCCATGCGTGTAGGTGACGGAGCGAAGGGGGTGGGCGAGGAGCCCCACTCCTGCATCCCCCACCGCAAGCCCGCGAGTAAGCTCTAAAAGGCGGCAGGGGGTCCGAGCCGCGGCTTCGCGAACGGAGTGAAGAAATACGGTCTGGCCCGTGGTAAAGGGCAAAGCTAGGTGGGGCATGGCGGTGGCTCAGGTGTGCCGGTGGCCTCCCTCCCCCCGGCACTCTCGTGTCGGAGTCGTCGGGAGACACCAATGACTAATCTGCAAGAGCGGAATGCGGTGGCCCCTCTTCCCACTGTCTGGTGCCGCTCAACATGTCCGGCGACGCCGCCTGCCACGGGAGCTGGACCGTGGGAAAGAAGCCCTTCCCGTCAACGAATCACTGCCGTTTCCCCTCTGCTCTGCGATGCTCTTCTCGGGTCTGACACTCTGCGAGGGCAGAGGAATACACACACACACACGGGGGCACACGCATATATGTGTGTGCGTGTGTGTGCACGTGCGTAGACCCCTCTCCCCCCTACACACACACGTACACTTACAGCTGAGGAAGAAAAGGGCCGTCGGCGTGGGCCTACAGAGATGAACGATATTCCGTCTGCGGGTGAGGTGTTCCGCGGCGATGACGGCACCATTTCCACCATCCTGCCCAGCAACTACGGACAGGACTACGAGGCCTCGGAAGGGGAGCTGGAGGAGTATGCCGAGTACATCGGCATCGACTCTGCCAAGGAGCCGGAGCTGATGTGGATAGCAAAAGAGGGGCTGCGCGCGGCACTGCCAGACGGGTGGCGCGCGTGCCAGACGGAAGACAATGAGGTGTACTACTTCAATTTTCGAACCGGCGAGAGCCTCTGGGACCACCCGATGGATGAGCACTACAAGCGTCAGGTCATCAACGCGCGCGCGAAGCGGGACCTGGGTGGTAGCGTGGGGGCCACCAGTGGCAGTGTACGCGGTACCGCCCGGACGGCCGCAGCGACCGGGTCCACCAAGGCCATCGCCGACTCTTTTTTCTTGAAGCCCCCTGCTGCTGCTGCTAGGCCGACGAGCCGGGCACTCGGCTCTCTCGCTGACATTGGCAGTGGCGTGACCGCGGCTACCATCGGGTCCGCACAGGCGAAGGACATCCGGACTCCCGGCAGCTCTACGAACGACGGCATCCGCGCGCCGCGAGCCCCGCCCGAGGTGTCGGACATCTTAGCGCTGTCCTCAGCCACTTCGCGCCCTCCCTCTATGAGCGCGGGCCGCAGCACCGCGAGCGCTGGACTCTCCCGCATGAAAGAGTGGGAGGCAGCTCTGCGAAAGCAGCTGGAGGAGAGGAATGGAGCGCAGCTTCGAGCGTTACGCATCGAGCTAGACAAGAAGGAGGACGCAGAGCGTCAGAGGTTGGCGGAGGCGCGGGCGAAGCTCCAGAAAGACCTCGACACCGCCTGGGAGCGGGAGAAGTCCGGCGCGGCCGGCGGTCCCGCAGCCGGATCGTCCTTTGCTAGTGCGGCCACCCAGCGCCGCCTGCAGGTTGCCCGCGACGTGAAGCAGATCGAGGAGAGCTGGAAGACCCGCCTGCACGACGTTGGCACACGCGTACGAGAGCTACAGCAGCAGGTGGAGGCGAAGCAGCAGGCGCTGACGAACACCCTGCACGAGTCTCCAGAAGAACTGAGGAAAAAGCTGGAGGCACGTAACGCTGCGGAAGTGGCACAGCTGCAGGCGGCCAAGAAGAAGGAGATGGATGCCGTTCTCGCCGACCTCCAAAGCAAGCAGGCACCAGAGCTGGCGGAGGCGCGGCTCCGCGCCAATAACGCCGTCGCCGCGGCCCAGAAGGCGACCGAGGCGGAGTTTGAGGATAAGTTGCAGCGTTACCAGGCGCAGGGCAAGGCGATGCTTGCCGCGATGCATGCGGCGGTGGATTCGAAGGAGGCGGCGGTGAAGGCGAAAGAGAAGGACGTTGCTGCATCGCCGCCGACGGCACCGACAACGAATACCGCTGTGACGGTCGCTAAAGCCGGTGCACCCTCAGACACTGGCGAGGCTCTGCTTGCCGCAGCGCAGGCCGCAGCCGACGGCGAGGTTGCGAAGGCGCGAGAGGCAAGCGCGGCAGCGGTGGTGCGGCTGCGCGAGGAGTACGCCGAGAAGAGGAGGGAGAAGGAGGCAGCGCTGCGAGCGGCCCAGCAGCTGCAGCAGCCGCTTAGTCGCTCATCACTCGCCTCTTCGGGTACCTCGAGCCCAACGGTGGATCTCTCCAGCCCTGGAGGTGTCTTTAGCGCGGCCGACCAAGAGAGGCTGGACGAGGAGGACCAGAAACTGAGGGACGAGGTGGAAAGGGCTGCAAGAATCTTCGCAGAGGAAACGTACATCATGGTTGAGAACAAGAAAGCGGGTCGGCCTCTCACTGCGGCTCCATCGGTGGACGTTGCTGCATCTGTTTCGGCGGAGGCAATGGCGGCGCTCGGCCGCACAGTCAGTCAGGAGCAGCGCGCCCGCGATGCGGAGAACACGCGCCACTTTATGGCCATGAAGCAGCTGGAAGCGCAGCACGACCGGGCTGTGCGGGCCATGAAGGCACAACTGGACAAGAACCTGGCATCGTCGATGCCGGCTTCCGCTCCGCGCGCTTTCAACCCTCGCCAGCAACCCTCCTTCGTCACGCAGCTCACGGCTCGAAAGCGGGCGTGGATGCGCGATCACCCGGCGCCCTCGGTGGAGATGCCAACACTCCCGCCCGTCCCAACGCTGCCGAATGCTATTTTGCAGGCCGACGTCGCGGCGTCGAGTACGTTAGGCGAAGAGGAGCAGGCCAGGCTCATAGAGGCGCGCCTTGCTGAGGTGCGCGAAGAGGCACAGCGGCGGTACGACCAAGAGGCGCAGGCGCTTCGAAAAGCGTGCGAGGAGGACCTCGATAAGTGGAGGGAGACACACAGGTCAGCGCGGCTGGAGGAAGTAGAGAAGGCCTTGGCGGCGCTGAAGGAGTCTGCCGTCGCCGAATCCGAGAAGACAGTAGAGCTTCGTGCGCTTACGGACGCTGCCGCCGCAGCAGAGGCTACCGCAGGGGAGGGGCGGCGGCTGGAGAGGCTGCAGTCAGAGTTGCAGGCGCTGGATGCCTCCATCGTCGCTGCAGACCGCGAGCATGAGCGCCAGGTGCGTGCGTTGGAGGAGAGCATTGCCGGTCTGGAGGCGTCGCTGACCAAGCTGCGCACACACAAGCGCCGCGAGGAAGAGGCGAAATCGCAGCAGCAGCAGCAGCAGCGACACCTGCAGCCAAATGGCGGAAGCAGCCGCCCGTGCAGCGCCCCTGCCGTCGCCGACTATGCTTCGCCATCGAGGGCAACCTCCTCAGCATTGAGTGCTCTGTACATACCTGATGAGGAGGCCGCCAATGAGGAGGCGGCGCTGCGTGCGCGGTGGACGGCGCTGCTGAAAGCACTGCGTGCCACTGTGCAACGCGAGATGGAGGTGTACGAGCGCGCGCTAGATGGCTCCAGTGCTCAGCAGCACTCCTCCAGCACTGCTGCAGCTGCGGGCACGCACCCGGCAGGCTCCTCAGCAGCAATTGTGGCTACACGTGGCGGCGCTCCAGTCCCCACCATCAGCACACCTCGTGATCGGGGCCTCGTGACGTGCACGACCTCCTCTTTACCGCCCCCTGCTCCTTCAGCCATGACGAGCAGCGGTGTGCCGTCAGGACCACCTGCTGCCCTACAAGAGCCGCTGCCGCCGCGCTCGGCATCGTCTTTGCTTCCTACTGGAGCTACTGCCACGAGCCTCTCCGGCTACTCGACACCACTTCAGCGTCCCCCGCATGATCAGGGCGACGGCGGTGCAGGGACGACAATGCTCGGCGGTGCTGTGGAACGGATGCCCGCCGTTTCTCCGGCGCCGCAGCTGTATCTGATGGACGCGCGTTCTGGCGGGACCGGCGCCCACGGTTTCCTCCCCATGCAGCGCCCGTCCTCCTCCTCCTCCTCGCAGCCACAGCCGCGCCAAGTGCCCGACATAAGCGCCTTGCCATCCTCAGACCTCCAGCCAGTGGCGCGCAGTGGATTCCTCGACTCGCAGCAGGGGGCAAGCGCATCCTCCGCAGCGGCGCCGTGGGCGGATGTCCGTGCGAGGGCAGCAAGGAGCGAACCTCTCGCCGGCGTGTCCGCTGCACCTGGGCAGCGGGTGATAGCGGCCCCGGCCGACCGCGCCATCTACTCCGGCTGGCCGGCAGGTGGCGGCCCCGGCGACGATGTCGATGGCGCGCGTGCGCGACATCATGCGGCACGCCTGGCTGCCTTGCAGCAGATGGTGCGGGCACGCCGGCAGGCCCTAAAGGCCCAGCGACGCGAGATGGAGTCCTTGCGTGACGAGTGGCGTACGGACATGCGAGACTGCAAGCGGCACGGCGATCGCGCACAGGCGCGCCGCCTGCGTGAAGTGAAGACAGAGCTAGAGTTGCTGGCCCGCGAGCTCAACGAGGAGGTTCTGCGACTGAAAGAGGTCCATGAGAGTCTACACGAGGAGGTGCACCAGTTCCGTCGGTGGATGAACCTCTGCCAGCAGCCAGAGGATCTAGTGGCGTGCGGGGGTGTCGCCTCCGTCACCTCATCACCTGCCTTGAGCTGCCCTGCTTTCATCGGGAACGATTCGGCGTATTTTGGCAAAGGGGAGGGCTACAGGGCACCCTCCTTGCCCTGGGAGAAGACCGTTGATGTCGCCAGGCTGCTACAGAGGATGGTTGATCGGACCGGGCGGCTGGAGGAGCTGTTGCTGAGTCGGCTGACAGCGTACTCGCCTTCCCCGCATTGCAGCGACACGCAGCAGAGCGATCGGTGACACGGCGTGCCGCCATCGGTTGCGAGCGACGGCACGCGTATGTTTCGAGCTCACTGATATGCTGAGTGAAAGAGGACGGAGGGGGGCGCAGAGGCGTGTGAGGAACGCTTGTCCTTTCGCCAACGCCTCTTCGTTCCTCTGTCTGCGCCGCTCTTGCCTCTCAGCAGCCTTCGGCGTGCCTGAGGCGAGGGGACAGTAAAGGAGGGGGTGGATGGGTGGGCGGGGTAGACGAGCAGGGCTGTTGCTGCTGCGGCGGTACGAGTGACTGGATGCCCTGCCGACCCCTCTGCCTCTCTTCTTGACTCCTCTGAGTGTTGCTGTTTCAGTTCTTCGCTTCGCTTCCCGCGTTCACTGGACGGGCCGGCGACGGCGGCGAGGATGGCAGTGCACAGATGATGCGTGAGGGTGCATCTGTCGGCCACATCAACGTGCGGGGGTGGCGATGGTGGTACTCACGGCGCCCCTCGAGTGCCTTATTCAACCTATGGTGATATTTGCCCTCCTGGGAGCTCACCTCTGCACGCTGACCTGTGCGTGTGATGCCAGGAAGGGCTGCAACGACGCTCTCCGGTGGGGTGGGGGTTGGGGAAAGGCAGAGGGAGCGACCGAGTCAACGGCGCGCGTGCGTCGTGGCAAGCGCCTTCCAGGTGAACACCGCTATGCAAGCGGGGCGCTCGTTGCCGCATGCAGCGCGCAAAGGGATGCGCAGGAGTGCCAATCTGCGACGTCTCATGGAGCGGTCTTCGTCTCTGTGGCATTCGACCCGTGCGTGAGCAGCCATGGCTGCCTTACAAGAACGGTCGCAGTGGTGCTGTGAGTGCACTGGGTAACCGCCAGCATCTCCCTTCCCCCCTCCCCCCACACAAATCTGTGAAAGTGCTTGGTATGGGGCGGGGGTAGGGAGAGGGACGTCTTCCTCCCTCTTTCTGCGTATGCCTCGGCGACGCTGTGCAGTGTGCGTTCAGCTCTCGCGCCCCTTCTCCCCCCTCTCTTCTGCACTCTTTTCTCCATCTGGACGCGTCCGGCCGATGACGTGCCGACTCGCGTACCGACACTCGGCCTGAGGAGGCGCACTGCCGCTCTTTCTCTGATGCAGAAACACGTTGCCGCCGTTCAGGCCACCCTCCCCGTGGCGCCCTCGCTGCACCCCTCCCGTCCGTTCACACACACTCTGAGACGGACTGTGCAACCCGAAATAGGAATATACACCCACGCGCACTTCGTCACCGACGCTTTCCGCGGTGCACGCTACCGCGCTGCCGATCCCCCCTTCTCGCCTTCCTCTCCCCCTCCCCCCTCAAGCCACTGAGCACCGCGGGGAGAGGGCTCGGCAGGTGCGATCAGCTTTCGCGCTGGTATTGAACTCGAACCACAGTAAGCGTGCCGGCGACAGTGCGGGACGTTGCAGCAATGGGTGTCCCCAAGTTCGCAGCGTGGCTGTCTAAGAAGTACCCGTCCATGGTGATGGACCGCTGCCCTGACGACGTGCACGGACTTTACATCGACCTGAACGGACTCATTCATCCCTGCTGCCACAGCGAGTTCGACCCGCGCGTCGCCCTGCGCACGCAGGAGGAGAAGCTGCGCAGCATCTGCCTCGCCATTGAAACGCTTGTGGGGACAGTGCGTCCACAGCATGTCCTCTACATTGCCATCGACGGCGTCGTGCCGCGAGCCAAGATGCATCAGCAGCGCGCGCGGCGGTACATGAACGCTGCGGTGCTGCTCACGGATGCGGACGAGACGATCCACAGCAGCTGCCACAAGACGAGTGCGGCGATGGTGGCGGCAGTCGAGAAAGAGTTCACGCAAGCGGAGTGCAACGAGGTGGAGCGTGAACTGCAGGATGTGAGCCAGGCACTCATGGGAGACGTGCTGTATGGCGGCAGCGCCGCGATAGCGGTGGAGGTCGAGGCGGCGGAGGATGCGATGGGCACGGCGCCGGTGGCGGCGCCAGCGATTACTGTGCCGACCTTGGAAAGCGGGAGCGAAAGCGACGCACGCAGCGCTGCCGCACCGGCTGAAAGTCGGCCGGCAGCGGCGGCACCTCCCGTAAAGTTCGACAGCAACTGCATCTCCCCCGGCACCGCCTTCATGGATGCCGTGGCGGCCGCGGTGCGAGATTACGTCCGTCGCAAACTGTCGCCAATGGCGAACGACGGCCGCGGCGATTCGGTGGTCGAGGGTGGAGTTGCACCGTCAACGCCGGCCAGCCCCACCGCAACCTGTGCAGACTGGGGCAGCCTCACCGTTGTGTTCTCGGACTCAAGCACTGTCGGCGAGGGTGAGCATAAGCTCATTGACTTCCTACGCGTTCAGTCGGCCTTTCCCGGCTTCAATGGCAATGGCTTCCACGTCATCGCCGGGCTGGACGCCGACCTCATTTTCCTCGCGCTTTCTCTGCACATCCCGCGAGTGGTCATCCTGCGCGACCACAGCCGGTCCAGCTACGAGCAGGCGCTGCTGCCCGCCACCGCTGGTGGAACACTCGCCACCAAGAAGATGCCCTCAGAGCCAAAAACGCGGTGGGTTCGAGGACCGCGCGTGGCGAGCTCATCCGTGTGGTCGATCAGCTCACCTGCAGTGCCGGCGGCCGCAGAGGAGGAGGACAGGATGCCACCAGTCAGTGGCACCGCGTCCCCGACCTCGACAAGCGACAACGAGAAGAACAGAGAGGACCCTTTCTGGCATTCTTCTGTGCCCTTGATTCCCGCGTCACCAGCGACGATGACTTCCAGGATGGCACCAGTGATGCACATTGCGGATATGCTGGTGAAGCCGTGCAGCAGCTATGAGTACTTCGACATGGACGTTGTCGGGGCGTCTCTGGTGTCTGAGGTGTATCAACTCTGCTTGATTACTGGCATGCAGCCGCGAGGCGACTCGCTCGAGTGCGCTGACAACTGCGTGGCTGCGAACGGGTTCCGCTTCCACCGCTGCAACAGTGCAAGCCATGGCGAGGAGAATGGCGGCACCGATATCGACGGTGATGACAGCGATGATATGAAGGCGGCAGATACAGCGGCGACAAAGGGCGGCCAAAGGCGCAAAGAGAGGCCCGACAGGCAGCCCACGACCCAACCACCGCCGTTCCACCCGTGCACCGCGGCGAGCAACTCGAAGATAATCGATGACCTCATTGTGCTCGGCATGCTGCTTGGCAACGACTTCCTGCCGCACCTGCCGAGCGTCTACTGCGGGGAAAGTGCCATGGACACGTTGATGGATGTGTATGTTCGGGCTGTGCTGCCGTACGGGTACCTGACCGGTGGCCACCACGAAATTCAGCTGCTTCAGTTGGAGAAGCTGCTCCGCGCGTACGCGGCGGTCGAGGCCGCACGCTTTCGCCAGTTCGTCGTCCGGTCGGGGGCCATGACGCCACACGATGCCGCAACACCGGAGTTGTGCTCGGCTGCGGATCGTCGCTGCTGGCGCGATGTGTACGTGCGTACTACCTCACTGCGCGACGAGGCAGGGGTGCAGGCCGCGTGCAAGTCGTATGTCGAGGGGCTTCGGTTTGTGTGGCGCTACTACAGCTCCATGTCGATGCACGTGAGCTGGACATGGCACTACCCGTTCCACCACGCTCCGCTGGCCCTCGATATCGCAGATTTCCTGCGTGCGCAAGGGCCGCAGGCCCAGAACAAGCTGGCGGCGCCCAGGCTAGATCGGCAACCGCCGTCGCCGTTTTGCCAGCTGCTGTGCATTCTGCCCCCGAGAAGTCGCCATCTCGTGCCCAGCGCTCTGCGTGCAACGATGGCGTCTCCTCCGGCGGAGCTGGCGGACACGTTCCCGCACCGCTGGGTAGTCGACAGAACCGGAGCCTACGGCAAGGACCACCTGGCAGCGGTCCTCTTGCCATTCGCAAACCTGCCGCGGCTGCAGGAACTCGTGACTGCTGCTAGTGGGACGTACACGGCAGCGGAGCAGCAGCGAAATGTGATACGCTCAGCGCACCTGGTCTTCGAGGGCCGGCCGGCACAGTTCACCAGGGACTTGGCAGCCGCGTCGAGGGATGCCTCGTTGACGGCTTCCGCGTCTGAAGACCTCTCCGACCCCGCCACACACGTGGCGGTTGGCCAGGCTCCGCCTTTGAGGCCGCCGCGGGCATTTTCCGCTCGCAGAGCGCCAACCGCCGATGCGAGCGACGCGGCGACGGCGCGTGGCTTCCGCATTAAGGGCAACGGCCTGATCGCGCTCTCCGCGGAGGAGGTGCCGGCTGACATGCGCGACTCCAACGCCATCACTTGCTCCTCTCTTGTCGACCTTGTCCCACCACTGTCGCGACCGCGTACCTATTCGTACACCGTGCCCATACCAAGCCTGACGCTGCTCCCAGACGGCAGCCGTCTAGCCGCGGAGGGGCGCCTGAAGCATCGCCAAGGCGGGCGCCGGCTGCGCTACGGAGGCGGCGTTGCTCAGACATGTGAGAAGAGGAGTCCCTGCGCGACTGCGAGAAAAGTGACCGACGCCCAGATCGCCACGTCTGCATGCCTCTTTGGCGAATTCGCTGCTTGCCTATCTGCTATGGGCGCGCTGGCGGCGGAGGCGACGCTCTGGCGCTCCTTGCCCATGTCCTTGCTGCGGAGCGGACCATTTCTACTGCAGCTATGCAGCATCGTCGCCGCTGTGATTTGGCTTGCCTTTGCGCTGGGCCTCGCCGTCGCTCCCATGGGCCGCACCGCAGGAAGCGGGCAGCACCGCCACACCATCTTTACAGCTTTCGCAGACTGGCAGTGCTCGGTGTGCCTCTCCCTGAACTTCTCGCGCAACCGGCGCTGCTTCATCTGCCGCGCACCGTACGACCCGCACCGGTGCGTGGCTCTCTTCAGCAGCCGCCATTCGCCAGAGTCGCCCCTTATGGACCCAAACCACTCCGCCTACGCCGCGTGCTACGGCATCACAGCGCGGTAGTCGCTGGCTGTTGTAGAGGGAGTCGGACCTGTATGTATGCCCAACAACAACAACAAACGATCTCTGCCGCAGCCAGTGTGGCTGCGCGTTCAGCGGAGTTCCGTGTAGGTCGTGCTGAGGATGTGGGTAGGGGGCGTCATTTCGGACGAGATGCCGAACATAAGTGAAGGAGAGGGACAGCACACGCACACATGCAGCGCCATTTGAGGAGAGGAGGGGTGGGGGTGGGGCTCATGGAGAGGTTGACTGGAGGCGCGAGAGCGGAGGATGGGGATGGGACGGGGAGCTGAAGAGGCGGAAGGAGACGTCACCTTCACCTGCGCTTGATGCGTTCAATAGAGGCGGACGCGGACGCGCGCGAACCTCTTCACATCTCAACGTCTCTACCTGTGCGCCTTTTTCCCTTTTCGCTCTCATTGCTCGCCTTTCCGCGAGGCCGCCTGCGTCCTGCGCGCCACGTCCTCGACGAGCGGCAGAGCCCTGGCCCTCAGCTCTGTGCGTGCTCCTCATGCTTCGCAGCGTTGCCGTGCCACTCCATCACTTCCACGGGCACTGCCGCTGTTCGCCTCGCCTGTTGGCTCACCCTCCCCGCCTTGCTTTTTCTTCTCCTTATTTGGGTGCCCCGCTGAGACGCTCGCCCGTCTTCGCAGCTTTGCCCCGCCTTTCCCCCTTTCTCATTCACATGAGTCTTCGTCATTCCGTGGGGCACGTGGCCCCTCTCCGAGGAGCGAGTGTGTAGTAGGTGGAAAAAAAGGGGGTGGGTGGGTGAGTGGGTGCGGCGGTGGCGGCGCGCAAGAGCCGAAGTAGCAATGCAGCGACGGCAGCGAACATCTTCGTGAGGGATGGAGACAGAATAATTCGGTGGTGGGGCCGACTGGCCGGGTTCCCTACGTTCTTGCTCCCCCTCATCTCGAGCCTTCCCTTTGCCTGCGCCCTTGCCACGCACCTATGCACACACGCACACACAGACGCTCCACACTAGTGCTCTCCTTCACGGACGTGACAGCCGACGCTTCTTGCTCACCGCCTCGCGCACATCCAAGACCTCTTCTTTGGTCGTCTTTGTCCTCGTCTCCGTCGCCGCTTCCGTCCCGCCGTCCTCTGCTGCGCTTCGCAACTCTTTTTCGCTCTACGGAGTCTCATGTCGAACCCGTCGAACTCAAACCTTCAGGCACTCCGTGAGGAGCTCTGCGCGCCTGACCTGGATCAGGGACATCTCTTCGAAGGATGGCCGGAGACCATGGACGACTGCAACGAGCGGCAGATCGCCTTTCTTACAGAGCTGTACAGGTTCGCCAACGTCTACCACGGTGGAATTACGCAGTACATCCGGAACGGCCGCCAGCTTCTGGCGCGCGAGAGTGACGAGGTAGACGTCGCGGCGCTGGAGATGCCGCCTCTAATCTTTGAGGCGCCTTCGCTGCACCGTCGCACTGCGGAGGTAACGGCGCTGGAGAAGGCCGGCACCGCCATGCTGTGCAAGACGGCGTTCGTCCTGGTCGCTGGCGGTCTGGGCGAGCGACTGGGCTACTCGAGCATCAAGGTGGGCCTGCCGGTCGAGACGGCGACGAACACGACGTATCTCGCCTACTATCTCCAGTGGGCACAGCGGGTGGGTGGTAAGGAGGCGCCGTTTGTCATCATGACCTCGGATGATACGCACGACCGCACACTGGAGCTTCTACGCCGGCTAGACTTGGAGATGCCCAACCTGCGCGTGCTCAAGCAGGGTCAGGTCTTCTGCTTCACCGACAGCGCCGCGCACCTCGCCGTGGACGAGGCGGGCAACCTGCTGCGTAAACCACACGGCCACGGCGACGTGCACTCGCTCATCTTCAACGCGACGGCGGAGAGCAGCACGACACACGACGCTGGCGACGGTGCCGCGACAGCGCAGCCACTCGTCAGCGCCTGGCTAGCGGCCGGCTACGAGTCTATTGTCTTCATGCAAGACACCAACGCCGGTGCAATGGTCACAATCCCCATCAGCCTCGCCCTCAGCGCCGAGCATTCACTCGACATAAACTTTACCTGCATCCCCCGTGTCCCGAAGGAGTCGATTGGGCTGCTTTGTCGAGTGAAGAAGAACAGCGGGGACCCGTGGCTGGTTGCGAACGTGGAGTACAACCTCTTTGCCGAGGTCTCGCGCACGCTTACAAAGGAGGGCGGAGACGAGGCGAGTGGGACCAGTGGATTCTCCCCGTTCCCGGGTAGCATCAACACGCTTGTGCTGAAGCTCTCCAGCTACGCGGACCGGCTGCAGGCGTCGCACGGCATTGTGCCGGAGTTCATCAACCCGAAGTATTCGGACGAGACGCGGCGTATCTTTAAGAAGCCGGCACGCATCGAGTCCCTCATGCAGGACATCGCGCTGCTCTTTTCCGAGGACGACTATCGCGTCGGCGGCACCGTTTTCGAGAGGTTTTCTTATCAACCTGTGAAGAATTCGCTGGAGGGGGCGGCGGCGCTGGTGGCGCAGGGCAACAGCGCCTACTGCGCGGCCACCGGCGAGGCGGACTTTTATGAACTGCAGCGGCGCCGTCTCAAAGCCATCGGGCTGCCGCTATTCTACAGCTCGGAGGCACAGGTGACGGTGGCGAACAACGCTGTGGGCGTACACATCTTTCCCATCATCGTGCTCGATGCGATATGCGCGTCGAGCGGCTCCCTCGACGACCTCGCAGGCGTCTTTCCTACGCCAGAGAAGGTGCGCATCGATCAGCACAGCACCTTGGTTGTGGAAGGCCGTGTCATTATCGAGAGCCTGGAGCTGCATGGCGCACTCACGATTCGCGGCCCAATAGATGCGGGAGTGCCTCCGTACATAGTCAGCGGGGCTGAGGTACGGAATGCTGGATGGTCGGTGCACGCAGTCACGTCGCTCTGCGCTGCGAGCGACGACAAGCTGTCCGAGGTGGACCGTATTCGCGGATTCGTGCTGGAGAAAGCGGCCATGATGTTCATGGGCTACGCGACTGGGGATAATTCGGCCGCGGGTGCGCCAGCTGGTGTCTCTGACTCGGCGAAGTTGTAAAGAAGCTCGTGGCGATGAGTTTTACATGCACGGATGTGCAGGCGGCGTTGAATAGGTGTTGGTGTTGCCGGGGGCATAGAGCAGTTTTGCCACTGACCGCGGTGCTGGGTGGTGGTGGGTTGCCGTAGAGTGGGCGCGCACGCGGACAAGTGCAGTGTTGTGTGCCCATCGACGCACCGTGCGGCACCGCTAGCCGTTTTCCCTGCCGCGGACTCTGACATGCCCTTCAGCTTTCCGCATGGTGGCATCCGTCAGCGAAGTCCGCGGTAGACCACAGCACCCTTGGGGAGCGTTCATCAAAGACGCGCGCGTGGAGAACGCGCAACGGGCGACCAGCTCCAACATGGCGCATTGCAATGACTCCGTGAAAGAATGAGGAAGAGGAGGAGAAGGGGGGAGTGAGGCCTCTCCCCTCACCCCCCTCCCCCTTCTCCGTCCCTGGACAAGCAAGCTGAAGACGCAGAGCCCCGTCGTGCACCTATGCCTGCTGGTGCCGCGCATCTGTGTGCATGCACGCATGGCCTCCTTCCACACAGCCGCGTTTCACCTACTGTCGCGGCACGTTCTCTCGAGCTGCCCCCTTCCCTCATCATGATGGCAGCCGCCTTTACTGCTCTGTCGCTGCGTGTGAAACGTGGGCTATAGGTAGCGCACCCCCCTCCTCCTTTCCCTATCGTCCTCTCTCGCACCGCCGCACTCGGGCACCCGTACGCACCCGCACCGACAAGCACTGCAGCTGCGCTTGCAGTGGCCTTCGATTGCAGCGTCACACAGCCAGCAAATTTCAGCGCGACACTGCTCGTCCGCCTGCCACGTCACTGGCGCGCGTCTTTGCTTCCTGCTCACACAGACACAGACCTCCTGCACCAACGCGGGTACCAATCTCCCCCCACTGAAACAAGAGGCCCGACTCTTCCCCACCACACATGCCAATCATTCTGCGCGTCTGTGTCGCCATCGAGTCGAACGACGCTCTGCTGCCGACAATGACCGCGGCTTCGCCCAAGGCTGCTGCCGCGGCGAAGGCTATGGCTGTCGTTGATGCCCCCGCCCCAAGCACCGGCAAGTTGGGGGCAATACCAGCGGCATCTGAGGTGTACGCCGCATCGAAGGCATCGGCGCCACCATCTAGTAGTAGTGACAGCTCTGGGCCAGGGTGCCACTCGCATTGCTCCAGTACGTTGAGTCCACTCTTCACGAAGTCGAAGCAGCCGATCAGGGCGGCCTCTGCTGATGCCGACGCACCAAATTGCGGTCGTGGAAAGGCGCGCCCCGCAGTCGCGTCGCCCGATCGTTGCCGACGTGCTTTGGTAACCGTCGCATCCGCTAGGGGTGACAACTGTTTCGACCCTCCCCAAAAGCCGTCGCCGCTGGCTCTTCGCGCGTCGACCTCGAGGTCTCGGTGGCCGCCAGGGCTGCCGCACGAGCTGTTTTCTCCACCGATGCGTCACCGGTCGTTGCTGTGGCTGTCGATGCAGGTGACCCTGACCACAACGGTAACGACGGTACTCAAGCAGGTGCAGGACACAGTTGAGCGGCTTATGTGCGCGCGTGTGTGCACCTACTATTATCACGACCACAATCACGACGCCGGCGAGGGCGACGGTGCCCGTTGCTCTCTTGCGCGCCGCACTTTGGCGTCAAGCAGCAGCCATGGCGGCGGTGCCAGCAAGGGTGGCAGTGGCGGTTCCGTTGTTGATGACGCGAACGCAGCGGAGCCGTCGACTTCATGCACCTCTGCTCCAGCGGCCCATTTTCACGAAGCCGAGCTCTGCCTCTGCTTACAAGACACGGCTGGTGAGTATCACTGGGTCGGCGGCACGCGCCACTTCCGCGAGGCAGTCGTGTTGCAAGCGCCGTTCATCACGGACGTGTGCCTCCGCTCGAACGCTATCTTTGAGGAAGAGCGACGCCGGCAGCGTCTAAAGGCGGGGCGACCGCACGGATCTCCATCAACGCAGTCACCGTCCTTCTCGACCTTGGCATCAGGCGCGTCCGGCAGAGCTGCGGCTCCTTCAGCTGCCTCAGAAGCAGTCGGCGAATGTGGTGTGACGGACACGCCGGCTGGCCGGCCCTTGACGAGAACGGTCGGTGAGCGAAAATTTGCTTTCGTGAGGGGGGTCGTGATGCCCATGGCTGCGCTGCGGCAGCACAACCGGCGGTACGCCATGACTAGCAGGGACCACGCGCGCGGCCGCATTCCTCGGCAGTATGGAGTAGTGCGGGTGCCGGCGGATATGCAGGAGGAGCCGCCCGCTGACTCACGGTGCTATACTGAGACTGCAGCGACCAGCAGCACAACACAGGCCAAAGTGAGGGAGGCCGTCACCCGTACCTTTCTTGCCGCGGAAGCGTTGCCGCCCCCACTGGTGACGAGACCAACTTTCGCTGACCCTGCCGACGCGGCAGCTCGGTTG
Source organism: Leishmania martiniquensis (assembly GCF_017916325.1). NCBI lineage: Eukaryota > Euglenozoa > Kinetoplastea > Trypanosomatida > Trypanosomatidae > Leishmania > Leishmania martiniquensis. The sequence continues at coordinate 557,434 of NC_090152.1, forward strand.
CCCTCTTCCCCAAACAGCATTCGTACTCCGGTTCGTGAAGTCGTCTCAGCAGAGGCACCTTCCCCCGCTGCTGTGCTCACGTCGGCGTTCTCGACGCCCGCGCTGCCAGGCCGCTCCGCGCGGCTTGGCCGGCCCTGTGGGCCCGCTGAGGACACCGATGGGCCGCAGACACAGCTCTCGGTTTTCTACGCGAACCAGATCCACCCTCACCACTCGACAGCGGCAGTGGCGACAAACGCGCCCACCGCGGCCGGACCCGTCGGGTTGGCGGCACACTCCACGAGAGCGGATAGGACGAGTGACGTGAAGGGCTCGGCTGTCTCGACGGATGGGCTGCGTGGGCGAGGTATTGCTATCGGGCAGGCGTGCGAGGCTTTGGCAAAGGAGGAGGACTCAGCTCGCATCGCCTTGGCGGCAGCTGAGGACGAATACACCACCGCGCTGGCCGAGTACAACGCGGCCATCCCGCATTCAGCTGCCAACTCCACTGCGGCAGGCATCTGTGAGGCGCAGCCGCAGCATACAGCCCCGCTTGCTGATGCAGAGCTGTCGTCTCTCTTGCAGCGCAAGATTGAACTACAGAGGCGGCTAGAGGCGTGCTGCGAGGCGGAGCGTCAGTGTGAGCGGCTGACCATGCTAGCGGAGTGTTTGGAGGAGGCGGTTCAGGAGTGGAAGGAGCGACACATGCTGCTGACGCAGCAACTCCACTGCAGTGGCAACGCTGCATTGATTTTCAGCTGCTAAAAGACATACACGTTGAGAGGGGAGGGGGAGGGGGAGATGGCGGAGCCGTGCGCGTATGTGCTTTGTGGAACTCAGTGCCCCCCCTCCCTCCCTTCCTCCCCATCCGTGCGCCCTCTCGAGGCAATAGAAGAGGTACCACTGCAGAACGCGATCGTGTCTGTGCGAGAGTGAAGGATTCGCCAGCTTCTGCCCTTTCCTCTTCTCCCATCGCCTAAGCCCCATGCCTGGTCAGGTAGGACTGGGAGGAACAGCTCAGCCGCGCGCGTGCGCAGGCAACGATATCGGTGGAGGGCTCATGTGAGACTGCGCTGGTCGCTTTCTTGGATGGCGCCAGAGAGGAGCACACGCGTACACCTTGCGTGAGCTTCCTGGGCCGGAGCGCATGAGTGTGGGCGGGGTGTGCCCGCTAAGATGTGAGCGCCGTTGCGCGACCGGTGTGGGTGGTGGTTTGTGTGTGTGTGTGTGTGGGGGGCTGCGCACTGCTCGTCCTCTGCGCGCCGACTGGTCTTCCTTTCGGTACCGAAATGAGCGCCTCCGCGTCGCCACCGCTTTTGATTGTCTCTCTCTCACCCTGTCGGTCGTCCTCGCGCCGCCGAGACTCCTCGGCGGCGCATGCCCACGTCTGCGGCACGCAAGCGTCATCTTTTTTTTTTGGTGCGGTTCACCGTCCGTATACACTTGCGAAAGGGATCCATAGATCTGCACCGCGACCTCTTCACGTGAGGCGCAACTCTGCGCGTCTGCCTCCTCTGGTGCATGGCTGTCAAGTGGCGCGCATACACGGACTGGCACACCCATCGCAGACGTGGCCCTCTTCGACTATTACTTTTTTCGCTCTGACGTGGAGTGCTTCCCTCCGCAGAATGGGGCACAGCACGCCCCCTCATTACAGCTGACGCGCACTATCCCCCAGCCATCTCACCGCATATGCCGTCGCTTAGGGCACACCCTGACACGCAGGCGCTGGTGGTCGTCGTTGACGCGTTCGATCCTCTCGCGCAGGACACAATCTCTCTGCGGGCGAAGGCCTACGCGCTCGAGCGATTCGAGATGGACGTGGATGTCGTACCTGACTCCACAACGGTGGACATGCTGCTCGCCGATGTGGCGGCGGCTCTGCAGGAGATGAAGCTGGCCATGTGTGTTCCCCTACAGTCGGCCGCATTGGCATCGGGGAGCGTGCTGCCTCCGCTAGCGTTGATACAGCATGCCATGGGGGCCAACGGCAGCAGTGGTGCAGAGGGGCGGCACGGCTCGCTGATTCTGTCTCTCCAAGACAGCTACGCAGCCGCTGTGCAGTACACCCTGAGCCACAGAGGCACCCGCCAGCTGGCCACGGCAGCGCCGCCACCGCCTCCCTTACGGACGCTTCGCATCGGGAGCGACTATGCTGTGGAGGGTGAGTCAGGGCACCTTCTCCCTTCTACGGTCACCTGGTCAGTCGTGCCTCAGCTGATGGCGGCTGCGGGCAGCATTGCGAGCAGGGAAGCTGCGCTGCCCGCATCATCTATCACGTCCCCTCTTTGCGAGCCGATGCAAAACTTTGCTTCAGCGGGCGCTACTGCGGAGGCAGGCGGAACTGCACACATGCCTTTAGTGGCTCTGCCGCCGCTTCCACGAGACGGCGCGCCCACAGCGACGACCGCCTCCAGCCACGCTAGTAGTGGAGATCGTCTGCCTGACTCTGAAGCGACCACAGCGTCCTTTCCCGTCAACAGCGCCACCGCAGACGTCAGCCAAAATGAGTGCTCACCAAAGCCCTCCTTCACTGCTGACTCCACCGCACTGCCGCTCTCCCGACTGCCGCTTTTCCCTCGGCGGCCGCCATCGGCACCCGTCGTGGCCCTCGAAGAGGTGAACGTAGCCGCTTTCCGCCGTCTGCAGGCCTGCCAGGAGCGGCCGTTCACCTGTGGTGCTCAACGCCGCGACAGCTCACGACACACCAGCGACTTCGCTGCCGCCCCTGCGGTGGAGCAGAGGCAGCTGCAGCCAACGCTTTCCTGGGCCGCAGTGGAGGCTGCCGTCCAGACTGAGGTCGAGGGTCTGCCGGGAGAGCAAGGACTAGTGGGCGAGCAGATGGAGGTGGAGGCGGCGGTGGCGACAGGGATGGACTCTGGCGAGAGTCTCAGCGAGGCCGCTGGTGGTGATTTGCAAAGCGGGGCGGGGCGCGGCTCGCTGGGTGGTGGGGTGACCTCGGGCCGATCGTCTCAGCCCCAACTGCGAGCGCAGCGGCTTGCGGCAGTGAGAGAGAAAACCTGCGCCTATCGGCGCAAAGCAGCAGCGCTGCGCCGGGCAACAGAGAAGGCGCGCCAGTGGCGAGAGTCGGTGAAGAAGGAGTTGCGCGAGGAGATCGAAGCGCTAGAGGCGGAAGAGGCCCAGCGTAGCGCGGCTTTGGTAGAGCGTGACGTGTTGCGGCGCCGAGTTGTGCAGTTGGAGGCGCAGGTGGCTGCAGCGAAGGCGGCAGAGATGGCGCTGCTTGCGACGCGCGAGAGCGCCGCCGTGCTTCCTCCAGCTTCGGCGAAGGAGCAGCGCGCAAGCAGCGATCTTCGAGCGGCGGGCGGCTTTGCGGATGCGCAGCAGCCTTGCGTGACAGCGGCGGTCGCGAAGCCCGCCCTCTGGCCGCTCAGTGACACTTCTGCTTCGCGGCACGGGGGCTCCTTCGAGCACTCGCCGCCACTGCCACTGCCACTGCCACTGCCACAGGCTTGCCGATCAGCGCCTCCTGAGAGCGGAGACTACGTGAATGGCAGCGCCAGTGCACATCGCTGGTCCGGCAGACGTGTTCCACTCACCGCTCAAGACAGCACAGCCGCAACGCGTCCGAAAAGGATTGCGTTGGCGCAGCCTGAGGGGCGGCAGCGGCCCTCGCGCAGCCAATGCGGGCTCGCGGCAGAGCGCAGCTTCTTGTCACCGGCCATCCAGGCCGAGTTGCGGGCAGCACTGGCGAGCGATGAGGAGGCTGACTTGTCTATGACGGACAGCCACAGTGAGACTGCTGGGAGCGCAGAGGCAGGAGACAGTCATGCTAGCAACTTCGACGAGGCTGCGGAGGCGGAGCTACTGCCGCCTTCAGTGAGGATGAGGCGTCGAAGACCGCGAGCGACTGCGAGTCGCATTGCAGCCGATGCGTCACCGGAACTGTGCACCGCTTCACCGATGACTGCGAGTGCAGAAGCTCCCTCGGCTGCTGCCATCGAGGCAGCTGTGCTCCGCACGGCCGTAACAGCAGCTTCTTCACTGCACACCGCCGCTCCCTACACCACCTCTCCATTCTCTAACCAGCAGGTGCAGGAGAGTTCGCCGTCCTCGTTTTCTTCCACGCGCGGCGGCTCACGTAGTGGTGACACGTGCCAGGCGGCCTTGGCGTCTGCCGCACCTGCGGGTGCGGCAGTCGAAGAGCTGCGTCGCGTTGCGGCTGCGCTCCGTCGTCACATCCGAGATGCATCGCCAGACCCCTTGGAGGGGCAGCGGCTACTGGAGCGAGTGCGCACCTTGCGCCAGGAAATCGAGCGCGAGAGCGAGAGGTCCACGTGTAGGGGGACCAGCCCCCGTCCGCAGCCGAAGGGAGGAGCGGCGAGGATGGTGCCAGCCGTCAGTGAGTCTGGCCGTAGCACCACTGCCGGCAATGGCGGCCTAACGGACATGCGCTTCGCCTCTGCCGCGCTGGGCCATGGGGATGTGACGTCGTTGTCGGCGGACATGTCGAGTGGGCACGGCGGGAGCCTCCACGGCCCAAGTGGGAGCGGGTCGCCGTCGCGACGGTGGTTGCATAGTCAGCTGTCTCCATCGCATTGCGCCACCTCTCAGTCTTGGGAGGGGCGGTAATAGCGCTTCAGTGGGCTTACGCACCTCCTGTCACCGAGTCAATGGTGCAGCGGCTCGCTCTTTTCCCTTTGCCCGCGAACGCGCATAGGGTGCCCGAGTGCAACGTGGGGGAAATGAACGGCGCTTCTTCTTGGCACGCGCTCACTTCCGCCCGGTTGCGCAGCCAATTGTCTCATCTATCAGCTCACCCTGCGCACTCGCCGTGCTGCCTCGAGCATATCGGCACTGCCGGCGTGAGGGTGAAGGCGACGACAGGCTGGAGCACAAGCGTGCCAACGATCATCGTAACGGGCGTTAGAACGCGGATCACGGACATCGTGAGCCTTGCGCGGGGTCGTCACCTTCGTACTTCGGCGGTCTTTGTCGTATTGCCGCTTTTTTTTCCCGATTGCATGACAGAGGCAGTGCGCGCTCTGTAGCAGTTCCCTGACGTGGAAGCTGGCGCTGCGCAGCATAGAAAGCACTCACGCATGCCCGCACGTGTGGCAAGCTGTCGTCATCCCCCGACTCTCTCTCTCTCCGCCACCGCCCTCATCGAGCTCCTTTGCCTCTTTCCGGCGTCGCTGCTGCATACACTGCCATCAGCTGCTTTGCGCGGCCCACTCCCCCTCATCGCCGTTGCCCCTACCCTTTTCACAGGCAGGCCCTCGCGTGCACAGAGTCATTCGCTCTACACATACACAGCCATCTCCAGAAATATAAGCCTCCGGCCGCACCGTAAGGGTGTCCGGCTCCATAGTATTCCTCTCTCTCTCCTCTCTCTACAGTGGAGGGACACCTGCACTCATGGCACTGGCCCATCTGCGGGCTTCCGCCATTCTCACCTCAACCCACCCCCACCGTTTCAGCTAACAGGTGGGGCATGGCGGTGGCTCAGGTGTGCCGGTGGCCTCCCTCCCCCCGGCACTCTCGTGTCGGAGTCGTCGGGAGACACCAATGACTAATCTGCAAGAGCGGAATGCGGTGGCCCCTCTTCCCACTGTCTGGTGCCGCTCAACATGTCCGGCGACGCCGCCTGCCACGGGAGCTGGACCGTGGGAAAGAAGCCCTTCCCGTCAACGAATCACTGCCGTTTCCCCTCTGCTCTGCGATGCTCTTCTCGGGTCTGACACTCTGCGAGGGCAGAGGAATACACACACACGCACACACACGCACACATATATATACGCCCGTCTGCGCACTTTCATCAGCCTCTTTTGCTGAGTGTTTCTCCTCTCACTCTATGCTCTCTGCTTGTTCGGTGTGGTCACGTTTGGCTCTGTGTATCGCTTCTCTGCCGTTCTGCGTGTGTCCCCGCTACCATCCACATCGCTTTCCCTTCTCTCCAGAGCTGTTGCTCCCCCTCCTTTCCCCCTCCCCCTCTCCCTGTCCCTTCCCTCCCACGCCGCTGCAATACATACTCCCTTCCTCTCCTGCTTCCCTCTACAGCCAGCACACAGGCTTATCTTCCGGTGGTCCTCTTCTTCCTCTCTCTTTTCTGCGCTTCTGCCACCCTCGACCCGCTCTTCGTTCGCCAAGCAGCGCTGCCGTTGGCGCCTTCGCTTTGGCCACGCGCGTGCTTCGCCTGCACCGTTTCCGCTCCCGCTTTCTTTTGGCCTTCCCTCTCTTTCCACCCCTTTTCGCGCATCTTCCGCCGACCGCTGGTGCTCTGACAGTCATACGCAGCGTTTAGGCATCATCGGCTTTACGCACGGCTCTGAACCACCGCGCGCAGCGCTCCACAGTCACTGTTTCACTGAACTTCTGTTGGCGCCGCAGCGTCTCGACGGGGTGGGGGCGCGCTGGAAGAACCCCGAAGCCACGGCGCGCGCCACGAGAGATGTCGGACACTCACGATGCTGCAGCGACGATTCCGTCGAGCAGTCCGCTGCATCGTGAGGCGACGGCTGCAATGCCTGACGCGCCTGCCCCTATTGGGCTAAGCGTGGCCGCCCTTCCACACAGCATGAGCAGTTGGGAGTTCCTCGACGTGGAAGGGGACAGGAGCCCCGCAGATTTCTCGAGGTCTTTGCACAGAGACACAGGCAGCCCGCCCGCTTGCGTGCAGCGCGCTGCGGACCTGAAAACTGGCGGAGGCCGCATGTTTCGAGCCGCGACAGCAGCGAAAGAGGCGGGGAACGCCGCTCTGGAGCCGCCTGTTGCACTTGTGCAGCTCCTTGGCACAGAGAGCCATCACACCGCAGGTGATGCCACGCCGAAGCGACCGCTCAGCAGCGGTGGTGCTCCTTACGAGGGCCGCCACTCCCGCTACGGCCTCGCCAAGATCGTGGAGGAACACCACTCTCTGACCTGCAGCGCCTCCACGGCTTGGTCCATACTCTCCACCACCTCTCAGGCCTGCGTGCCTGCGGCTCACACCGGGCCGTGCGCGGGGCCGGCCACGACGATAGACAATACCCTCAGCAGCGATGACGTTCTCGCTACCACTCCAATGATGTCCACTTCTACTGGCGAAGCCGGCACCTGTCAGCATCGTGATGGCACCGTCAGCCCTTTGTACGCGGGCGCGGAGGCATTGGGGGCGTGGAGGACGGATTCGCGGCCATGTTCGTTGCCATTGGCGACCCATCACACGGCCATGCCGCACTCCTGCGAGTTGGTCACGGAGCAGGCGGGCCACGATATCGGATCGGCGACCTATGCAGCGGCAACGGCCCCCGCGATGAACACTCTACTCATCCCTCGTGTTATCAGTGTGGCCACCACACCACTGACGAGCGACGGCGAACAGTGCATGGGCGAGTCTCGGTTAGCGGGTGTATGGACGCCGACATTGACAGATTCCGCTACCCTTGGCGACCACGCCGCAGTTGCCTCGCTCGCGTCGACACTTCCGTCGCCGTCTCACGGCGCGCCCGTGCTGTTCGAGGACAGCATTCAACAGTTCGGTGAGGGGGGCTCAGTGATTGAGGCGCAGGGTGATGCTGCTGCGGCGGCATCGGCGGCAGCGGTGCTGGAAGGCCAGCTGGAGCTCGGTGGGCCGTTATCCATGCCGCCATCGCCGTGCCCGGATGCTGCTGCTGGCGCGGGCCCGAGACGCGGGAGCGAGCAGCCAGCAGTGCTGCTTGCGTGGCTGCCCAAGCCTTTGGTATCGCTGTGTGAGCGCCGGAGGCTCGGCTGTTTCCGCGAGGCGGACGACGAGGAGAGCCGAGCACCGCACACGATAGATATCGAGCCCGCTGGCAGCATATCCGAGCAGCAGAGGCAGCGTGAAGAGCGGAAGGCAGCGACCTGCCTCTTGCGGCGTATGTCATTCATCTCCTCCTCCTCCCTGGTCACAGTGCTCCTGCCCCCGGCTATGACCAACGCCCCCTTTCCTTCGACGGCCGCTGCTGCCGCTGCCGCCCCCGCGCCCGAAGCCGCTCCCGCTGCCTCGTCCACAATGTTCTCTCTGGAGCCCGCTTTGCTTTGGTCGCAGCTATGCGTTGTGTGTGCCGGCGGCTCACACCGCGCGCTCAAGGGGCTACACCGCCTGTGCGACTATGTGTGGCAGGACTTGAAGCATCATTGGTACCCGCAGCTGCGCCTCGTGCTCGGTGATCACTCTTCGGCACGCCAGATCCACTGCAGTCGCCACGCGCGTCGTCGTCTTAAGCCCAAGCGCAATTCAGGGATCGGCGAAAGTGCCTCGGCGACCGACGGCACCGCTACGGGTGCCGCCACCGTATTCTCACCTGCCGCCAGTGATGCCGCCTTATCTTCAGCCGCAGGGAGAGGGCAGTGGCGCAGTATGTCTTCGCCGTGCTTCTTCAACGGCGACGTTCGCCCCCCTCGCGACTCATCAGCGCACCAGTGCATCACGGGAAAAGAAGGGGCGGGCGCGGCAGCGATTCGCCCTTTTCACGCCACCAGCAGCGGCCCCAGCAGCCCACCTCCGACTTCGTCCACTAAGGATGGCATGCGGCTCTATGTCATAATGACAGCCGAGGCGGTCGCGTCGGCCGCGCAAGGACTGCTGGTGTTTCTGCTGTGAGAGTGGAGGGGTGTGTGTAGTGCATCTCTTTGACCTCTCCTTTCGTTTGTCCTCCCCCCTCAAGGTGCCATCGTCTTTGTATTTAAACGGCGGTGCTGGCGGTGGCGGGGAGCGGGGCGCTGGTGCGCGTATGTGGTCACGCGTGCGAGGCCTCCTCTATACCTGTGTGCCTCTTTGGCACACTCTCCCCCTCCCCCTCCCCCCTCTGCTCGTTTGTTTTTTGGCCCTCTCCAACTCATCTCTCTTCGTTGTGGTGCTGCTTCGCTACTGCTGCTGCTGCTGGTGCTGGTCGACTTGTCGTCACCGCGGGACGCTGATGCGGGGGAGGCGCCTACTGTCATACAAATGGGCTGCCTTTTACTTGCCGCCTTGTACGTCCTGCCGCTTTTTGCTGCCATGTTGGAAGGTGTCTCGGGTGAGGCCTCTCCTCTCCTCTTCCCCCCTCTTCTCTCTCTCCCTCCCCTCTCTTCGCTTTTTGTGGTAGTCGTCTTGTCTGCTCTCTTGTGTGTGCGTGTCCTCTCCCTCCCCCTCCCCGCCGCCCCCGCTGGGCGAGTTCGCCCGTCTCAGCAGAGAAAACGGATTCCCTGGTGCTCTCTCTCTCCCTCGCGTCCTACGCGGGAGATGAATGGCGCGACGAGATCGGGATGGGTGGGTGGAAGGCCTATCGAGCCTTCTTCGCTGAGGGAGGGCGTGAGGGTTGCACCTGCCTGTGCTCCTTCACACCCCCATCGCCTTCGAGGGAAAACCCCCAACGACCTTATGGTCCCTACTCTCTCGTCATGGCCACTGTGCGTGCCTTCAGGATTAGCCTCGCCTCCTTACCGGCCTCCCGACTCCCTTCGTTTCCCCACCCGTCGTGGCAGTGAGCTGAGAGGGCGAACGTGCGGCGCCGCCCTCTCGTCAGTGCGCAACCGCAGAATATGGACGTATCCACGCCCTTGTAGGAATGGCGCAGATCATTTCTGCAGGCACGGCCTCGGCGTAAGCGGCGGCGTCGCACGCACAGAGACGCATCAGAGGGAGGATCAACTGAAGCGAAGACGCGGGCTCAAGCATGGCCTCGGAGGGGGGAAGCTCTCACTCTCCTTTTTATCTTTCACCCCTTTTCCTTGTCGCTCTAAGGCTGGCAGATGATACGAAGTTTGTTCGCCTGTGCTGTTGTGTACGCGCACACGATGCGCCTACTCACATCCGGATGAGGAGAGACGTGCGACCCCTCTGCCCCCCCCTCCCGCCTCCTGTCGTGCCTCTGTCGGGCTCTTGTCGCTGCCGTGCGGCTGTTCGTGTACCTTTTCCATTGCTCGCCTCTCAGGCGTTTTCTGTGTTCGGCTGCTGCAGAGGCGCTGTGCGTGTGCGTGTGATGGTGTGTCCGAATGGCGACGAAGCTCTCCCCCTCTTCCTCCTCCTCTCTCTCTCGCTCTTTCCGTTTCCAACTTCCTTCATCGTCGCTGCTCACGCGCCCGCTACCGTGCTGAGGTGTCTCGGCGCTCTCCTTCATGGTGCACCCTCATAGAACTCGCTGGTATTCTTTGCGGCGGCGCCGTCATCTCTCTCTCACTCACTCACTCACTGACTCCTCCCTCCCCCCTCTGCTCCCATTTTGCTGCGTTAACTGTTTTCCTGCTCGATCTGAGTTCATTCATTGCTTTCGGAGCTGTATGTGCGCTGCTGTTGCTGTCTGTCTGTTCACGTGCATGTGCACACGCCCTCGTGTGCGTGCGATTCACCCGCCTCCTCCCCTCTCTCTCTTACCCCGCCTTTGCTCGCTTGGCTGTCTTCCTTTAGGTTGCAGTCCACTGTTCCTCGTGATACTCTCTGCTGCACGCCACGTGTTGTTGATGGGTGCTCAAGTGCACGTCTTTATCCCTCTCTCCACCGGCCCCCCTCTCCCCTTCAGACGTCTTCCTGCGGTCCTGTGCGACTGAAGCTGCGTGCGCGCACGCTGTTAGCCCTGATGTGCAGCGCAGCGTACGCCCCCTTTCTCACTTCGAGTGCTCTTCATTGTCTTGCATCGCTTCATGGACGCGCCCTCCACTATGGTCGGTGACCTCGCTGAGTTCTCTCGGTGATGCTGGAGCAGCGGTGTGTGTGTGTGTGGGGGAGAGGCAGGCAGGAGCTGGCGATGGGGAGGGAGGGAGGGGCTCCCACCAATATTTGGGCTGCCCGTGTATCTCTTCCCCTCCGTCTGTCCGTTCACTGACATTTTTTCATCGTCGCTTCACCCCTTCCCGTGCGCTCTTCTCTCTCCCACCCCGTCGTCGTTTGCCGTGGAGACTTCACTGCAGAGGCTCACGGCATTGGCTCCCCTTCTTCCTCACACGCGCACGGACGCACGCACGCACTAACCCCCCTCCCCCTCTTTCTTTCTTTTCCGCTGTCGGGGTGCGTGCGTTTCGACGGGCATAGCACAGCTCGTGCGATCAGCGTAACAGAGACAGAGGAAAAGAAGAAGCGAAAGGGCAGAGCAACGCCATACCACATGTGAACGAATGCATCTGTATGCGGAGGTGTTTGTCAGCTTCCACGCGTCTGTCCGTGCGATGCAGGTTGCACGTGGCGGACACGCTGAGAGGCCCCCCTCTTCCCCTTCTTTGGCAAGTCGCATGGATGGCTGTTGCGAGCGAGGAAAAAAAGGGCGATGAGCTGAAGAAAGGTAGGTCGCCCACGACACAAGGGCGTTTCCGTTCCCCCCCCTCCCCCCATCCATCGCGCGACTGCTTCAAAGTTCGTCAGTCTGTCTCTCTGGACCCTTCGAAGTTGGCTTCGCTTCTCGTTCCCCCCTACACGCGCTCGCTACGGGATGATGCAGGGAAACTGGAGGCATCAGCAGGCACCGGCTGCATGGTGAGCGAAGACGGTGGCCACCTCGTCCCCCCCATCCACCCCAGAGCTACCGGTGCCGATAGTGCGCCTCGTAGATTTGTGCACCGTTGAATGGACCTCATGCCCCATTTTTTTCTCTGCCTCGCCCCCCTCTCTTCCCGCGTGTGCGACTCACTCTTCGTGGGCGCTGTGCTCTCCAGCGCAGACGTCTCCGCCAGGGCCAAAAGTGATACACGGCGCCCACGTGCACACGCACTCGGACAGCTGTTCGGTATAGAACTCTTTCTCCACACACCGCCACCCCGTTGACGCTTGCGCGTAGGCGCACATTTCGCCATCTTTCCCTCTCTCCCCCTCCCCCCTCCCCTTCCCGGCGGTGCGACCGACTTGCACGCGCGTTTGCGTCACTGACCCCCTCTCCTCGCCGGAGGGCGACATCAGGGCTCCACCAAAAAATTTGAAGTGAAATCAGAGAGAGAGAGAGCTGAACTCGGAGGGAGACGGGCGTGGAGGAGGGTGCGGGTGACGGTGAGGAGCGCTATTACCCCATCGCGATACCCACGGGGGGGCGGAGGAGACGTTTGGAGAGGAGCCTTTCCCCCTCGCGCCACAGGGGTGTGACCTGCATAGGCACACCACACGCGGTGTGGCACCGCTTCCCCTTCTCTTCACTCGCACACTGCCGAAGGCACAAACGTTTCACCGCGTCAAGCGCGCATGTCTCGGCGTACGTTTCTGGAGAGTGTGCGACAGGAGGCCCGCGAACGCGGCGAGTACGACAGCGGCAGCAGCGTCGTGGACCCCGGCGATGCGGCGCGGGCTGCGGCTGCCGCAAGGCCGAGTCTGCACGACGGTCTTAGGGATATGTCTGATACTCTTGGGCATTACTCGGTCGCTATCGACACTGGTGCTAGGGGCACACCGCTCTCTCTCTCGTCGAACCTACCTACCACCGAGCCGCCCAACGGCGCAGTCGGCAGCGAGTACGGCGAGGCGTCACGTGCTTGCGAACGGGAGGCTCTGCAGCAGAATGGCCACGCGGCAGGGTTCTCGGACTCCTCTGGCGCGCCGCGAACTTTCTCGCCACCGCCCCACGCTCCTCTCGAACCTCCGCACAACCACACCCAGCCGGAGGAATACAAGTACCTGCAGGCCGGACAGGGGAACAGGGGTGATACCCACAGCAGCAGTGGCGGGAGCAGCAGCCGTCACCACGCCGAGCAATGTAACCGCGGCTCGGAGGACGATTTTCGCTACCGCCACTCGCACCCGTGCCCTTCACTCGATGCTGGGTTAAACTTTGGCCACGACAATGCGCTCTTGAGCGGCAACAGCTCGTTTGCCACGCACCCCGCTGTGTCTGCAGCTCGCCGCCACTCAGCCAGCCATTGCGCACGCCGCCCTCGCCGGTCCGCCGGCAACGCTGCTGACCCTCTTGAGCACGCAGAAAGCAGCACAAGTGGACTTCGACGCTTCTCGCAGAGGCGGCACAGCTCCACGCAGGCGCGTAGGTCTCTCGCTTCGACGTCGCCCTCACCAGCGCATCGGGCCGCGGCGCTGCAGGATCGGCGCGGCAGTATCGCCCGCATGGAAGCCTCGCTTGTAGCACTGCAGGTAGAGCTGGCGGCTGAGAAGCGCAGTAACATTGAGGCGGAACACCACATCACGACACTAAATCGAGAGGTTAAGCGTTTGCAGCAGGAGAACGAACGCATGTCGCGTGAGTTGGCGGCTGCCGCCACTGCTGCCGCTGCGTCGCCCGACTCGGTGGAACCCGGTGCCGGCACGTACCCTGCCGGGGCGGCTACCTCGTCTTCAATATCGCAGGGAAATGTAGATACAGTGGTGGCGGCGAGGCGAATCGAAGTACTGGAGGCGCGTCTCTGTGAGCTGTCGCGGAACATGGAGACGAAGCAGCATGAGCTCGACGTGAAGGACGAGCGCATTCGTCTGCTGGAGCACAAGCTCGCGGACCAGTTGCTGCTGTACTCGGGCCCAGCGTCCATGGGGATGATGCCTCCGGGTGCTTCTCAGACTCTGCAGCCAGGGGCCGTGGCGGGTCACGATGTAGCGACTGTGCCGCTTCAACCGCAGGGGCAGCGCCTGCCGAGCCGCACAAGACCAAAAGGCAGTCATGGGACGAGCGAGGCGGGAGGCCACGTGTCGCCTTCGCGGCTGCATTGGCAGGTGCAGGCACCGGATACCACCCCAGCGGGCCCAAAGATAAGCGCCATACGGTCCGCGAAAGCGCAGCGCGTATATATCAGCCAGAGCAGAAGCAGCGACAGCGCCGGCTCGCGCCCTGGATCTCCGGTGCGAAGTCGAAGCGCTTACAAGCACCTCAGTCGCAGCGACAGCGCCGGCGCGTACGAAGAGGGGATACTCATCGGGGCCAAGCCGAAACTGTCCTCCTCGCTCGCATGCGCGTCCAAGACGGATGCGACGGTGAACCGATCTCTGAGCATCACGAAAAGCCATCGCCAATCAGCCCCGCGCCGTCCCAGTCTGCGAGGTGATCCTGGCTGGCCAAGCACCCGAAAGGGTAGTGTCGACTTCGCCAAGAGCCACGAGACATCACCGAGTCGTCGCAGTAGCGGTCGCTTTGCGGGGGCGCGACCAGCCTCCGACACGCATAGCACGAGAAGACGGCGCGACACCCTTGATTCAGATGCCCTGGGCCACTCGACCGCGGGCGCTTCCTCCGGCAGAAAGGCCAGCGGCGCCAAGCAGCTGCGTCATCTCGACCGATCAGAGTCGACGAGCTGCTCCCGGCGTCCATCCCTGCAGCGGCGGACTTCCACCTCAGTGCTACGCTCGGTGACAACCACGGCCTGCGAAGACGCTCTGCGTGCCTCACCTCGCCGCAGCTCTGTAGCATCGCCGCCCTACCGCTCATTTAGAGACAGAGGTGCCGGTGGCCATCCAATGCGCCTCGACATCGGCGCCTCTGTCGGCAGAGACCCGAGTTCCTCTTCGAATACCGGCTCTACGTACGCGAGGGCGCAGTCTATCTTCACATCGCACGGTTCCACGGCGCGTCGCGGATCGGCGACTCGCTCTGTTGCGCAGCAGAGCGTGCGCTCCGCCACATCGACCCGCTCTCGCCCGCAGATAACGTACAGCGCCGACAGCGAGTCGGCAATGGTGAAAGGGACGACGACAACGGTGGTATTCCGAAGCAGCAAAAATGCATTCGCCGGGACTCACTCGTATGGGGGCAGCTCGTACGCTCGCGATGGGGCACCACTGCTTCCCACCCGCTTGGACACCTCTCGCGCGACGATGGAGACGGATGCTGATCTTCCCTAGAGCAGAGGCTCGGGCAGAAAGGGGGACGTGGGAAGATCGACTGAGTAGTCGTATACCGCTGTGCTGGGTGGCCGAGCGCGGCGACTTGTGCCTCGTGCCGCCCAATACTGCGTGCGGAGGAGAGGGAAGACGGAGTCTGAGGGCGAGTGACAGGTACGGAGGGGCGAGGTGACTGAAAGGGGCCCCGCTGAGGCGAAGCTGAATAGATGCCATGCGGGCGACTCCTTGGCAGATATTTACCTATGCTTTTCTTCACGAAGGTGGTGGCGGCGGTGGCCGAGCAGCACCGCACCGCATCCCAGCGCCCAGTGCCCCGCCCGGCGCGGGTGAGCCCAGGCAGCCCCCTCCCTCGCCCACCTCCCTGCCGATGCCGATGCCCTTCTGGCGCTATCGGGGTCCAGCGCCGACGGCGCGGGGGAGGTGGGAGCGACTGGTCGCCACCAATGTCCAGGGGCGAGACCCTGGACAGATTGGCGCGGGAGTGGCCTGCAGCCGTCCAGCTGATGGCCAGCGCGTGAGCGTGGCCCCAGCGCATCCCGCCCAGCCCCTCACGGTGCCTGCTGCTGGCGGTGAGGAGCGTGGGCCGCCCGCGAGGGGTGTAAGCCGCGCCTGCGGGCATGGCAGGATGGGGGTGGCTTTGGGGCGACCTGGGCTGCGCGCTGCGTCTGAGGCCGGGCTGGAAGACGTGTCTACGCGCTGCTGTCGGTACCCCACGAGGCGGATGGGGCGTGCGCCGGAGGCGAGGCAACAGCGGAGTTCGCCTCGTGTGGTGCGCACGGCAGAGACGGCGGACATACCCGAAGGAGGGCGGAAGCGTACGCGTGAGCGCGCGTGCCCGCCTTTCGCTTTCTCACTTTCTGTTGTGTGCGGTGTGGTCGGCAGGTCGCTGTGGCACCCGCGCCGCCAATATTTCCTCTGCGGCCCCCTTCCGCCCACCTGCGGAACGTGCCGCGTGCCGCGCTTCTGCGGAGTTGTTCGTCTCGCGTGAGGGTTGCGGCCTTCCGCTCTGCTTGGTGTGCGACGACCTGGGGTCGCCTGTGTGCGGTGTCGACCGCACCGGTGACTTCGGTGTGCATTGCGATGTCCTTTGGTGTTGCTGTATCCTCCGCGAGCGGGCTAAGTGAAGCGATGTACAACGAAGAACGACCTCCTCTGGGTGCTTCCTAAACTGTTTCGTCGTCTCCTGTTTTTCTACTCCCGCCTCACGCGCTCTCCGCGCCTATCGCGAGTCTTTCTCGTTTCCAGGGCGGCATGTAAGCGAGCACATGGGCGTGTGCGCCTTTCCGTTTTATCCCAAGCGATGCCCGTGGCGTGGTGGGCGGCCAAGGCCGCCACGTGCCATGTTGGGAGGCGCCCACGTTGGCGCCCCTGCCCTCGTCTTTGGTCTCCCCATCTGCCAACCTCGCTCCGTCTTACGTCTCCTGCCCCCTCCCCGCTTACTCGCTACGGGCTCTCTCGCTCTCCCCACTCTATGAGCACACCTTGCGGCACTCCCCGTCTTTCACATGCTCCTCATCGCTAATCTCCTTCGCCCGCACATATCTCCTGAGAGTGTCTGCTCGTCCTTCTTCGTCCGCTTTCTCCTTCACCCTTTCAGCAGCGTCCTCCGCGCCGGTGTCTGCTGCACCCCACGCAGCTTTCCTTACCCCCACCCCCTCCTACCCCTCTCTACACCTCTCGATCTCTTTGTACCGTCATCTCCTGCGACGCTCCCTCGTAGAACGTCCACGTGCTCCACCCACCTATTTCACAGCAGCGTGCTCCGTAAACACGCATGTGTGCACCACCGGTAGAGCAGGAGTAGCCCGCGCTCTGTTCGTCTCCCTTCGTCGTCTCAGAGAGGCACCGCTGCCGCGTCCCGGTGGCCCTCATTGTGAATCAGCAGCACGAGCTGTGGCTTCCCGCTCTCTCCTGCTGTCCTGTGCGGATCTCACCCGCCACGGGCCATTCCCTCCGCTTCCTGTTTCGCTGTCCCCGACGGGTGCGCGCGGTGAAGTGGCGCACGCTTCCGCGCTCGCACGAAGAAAAGGGCGCGGCCACTTCGTTAGTTCTGTCGATGGTTCGCTTGCGCGTCCGACATCTCTCCGTGTCTCTCCCCCTCTGTTCCCCCCCCCACCTGAACGCTTCTGCGCCATCGAGACATGGCGTCGCACCACTCGTTAGTGAACACGAGCGCCTCCGAGGGGGCTGCCAACAGCCCTCTGGTAGCGAGGCAGCACTCGGCGTCGCATCCGCAGCGGCACCGCTCCTCCAAGAAGCACGCGCAGATCAAGATTGAGCCGACCTGCCTCGTTTTCCCGCCGCCGCACTTTGGGCGCTGCATCCAGAACGCCATCTCCATCTACAACGTGTCGAAGCAGCCATGCGTCTTCAAGATGCGCAGCCAGAACCCAGAGCGGTATGTTGCGAAGCCGCACGTCGCCATTATGGCACCTGAGTCTGCCACGCGCAGCTTCGTGACGCTCCGCGACATGAACACAATGGGGATGAAGAATTTGCCAGAGAGCACACAGGACCGCTTCCGCTTCTCACTGAAGCTCTACGACCCCACGACGGTGGACCCGTCACTCTCCCCGAAGGACCTGTGGAACCTGCTGGCGGCTCGCGGTCAGAAGGTTGACCACGAGCAGGACCTCATTGCATACTTCACGAAGAGGGACACGCCTGTCGGCGGACTCGTCACTTTTTTCCCGCCAACGTACATCACTTCCATCCCGTCCGCTGTGGCCAACGCGGCGTTGCCCCCGACCTCGGCGACAGCAGCAACAGGGGCGCCAGGTGGCGATAGTGCCGGCAGGCTCACACCTGATGGCGCCAAGAACACTGTGGCTGAGAGGAGCAAGGCTGGCGGCGGTGCTGTAGCCAAATGTGCTGCCTATATCGGTGCGGCGAAGGGTACCGCTGCAAGGCGTGAGCTCTGGGTCGTTCTTGTTGTAGCGGCTGTCATGGTGCTCTCGGTATCGGTGGTGACGAGCCGCATCTGGGGCGCTGGCGACACCGTAGCCCGCCATGTCGAGGCCACGGCGTCTCCCGGAGGACCTTTCCCACAGCGTCCTGCTAAGCAAGCGCATAGGGTCGCTCCAAGAGTGTCGGCCGAGCTGCCGCGGCATCATGGGAGGTTGGCGCAGCACGATGGGCCGCCTGCGGCTGAACCCGTGCAAATGCAGCGGCCCCAGCAACCTTACGAGGGGCATCACAATAGCCGGCCAGACGTTGCGTCA
Organism: Leishmania martiniquensis; assembly: GCF_017916325.1. Lineage (NCBI taxonomy): Eukaryota > Euglenozoa > Kinetoplastea > Trypanosomatida > Trypanosomatidae > Leishmania > Leishmania martiniquensis. Next base: position 575,329 of record NC_090152.1, read on the forward strand.
CCCGTAGTCGAGTCACCCGGTGGGCATCATGAGTCACCACCCACGCATAAGGAGGCGCATCATCATCACGAGCATTGACAAGGGCCGAAGGCGCGAGTGGAAGCTGCAGTGGCGGAGTTGGCGCACGCCACGCACGCTGAACACCGCCTCTCGTCGAGAGCAGCTTTGGCGGAGCTGCAAGAAGCGCATCAGGGCACGAAGCATGCAGCGGCATCGACGCTCGCAGCGGAGGAGCAGCAAACATCTTTGGCTGAGCAGCACCGTTACCACGAAGAGCCTTTTTACGCCGCTCAGAGAGAACCATGGGCAGCGATCGGAGGCAGCGCCAGTGGGGCAGGGGGTGGAGTCTCTGCACGCAGCGTCTTGATGAAAGGCGGGCGCAGCACCACGAATCTCAGCACCTCCTCGTAAGTGGAGCTGCACTCCCTGATGTGCAGGCCGACACGGCTGCTCACGTGCGTTTGTCGGGGCGGACTCCTTCGGTGTTGTTGCGCGCGGGTTCGTTCTCACTTTGCTCTTTTGGCTGTCGCGTCTTTACCCTCTTCAGTACACACACACACAACGGACGGGCACTTCTCTCTCTCTTTCACCCTCTCCCGTACGCGCGTGCGTGCCACGTCTATGTTTCGTTACCGACGTTGCTTAGGATGAACATTGTGCCGTATGGCTGCTGGGAGCTGCTGTGGTGCCCTTCTCCATCTCTCTATTTCGTGACAGGCTGCATTGGCCGGCGGTGCTTCGCTGCTGCAGCTGCTCAGCTGCCGCGTTGCTAGAGAGGGTGCTCCCCGTGTGCGGCGCGCCTGTGCTCGCGATGTGGGCGCTATTGCAAGACACGCGTTGACGCAGTGATGCGCCATAGCCGATAGGAACACACCTCAGCGGAGGGGCAGGCGACGAGGCGGGGATTGTGAGGTCGGTGCGCGGGATGGGGGCGGAGGGCATAGCTCCCGTCTCACCTCTCGTGGTGCCCGCGTCTCTCTTCGTCCCCTCGTTCCTCTGATTTTCTTTGCCTTTCTTTCGCTGTCACCGCGCGCGCGCGCTCTTCAGGCGCCCCTCAGTGCTGCATGAGTCATCACGTCCGCATCTTTTTTTGTTTTGTTATTCCTCTTTCCTGTTGGTGCTCTCTTCCCGCTGCTTTCGCCACTTGCCCAATTCCTGAGGTGCCTCCCCCTCCCCCTCCCTACCCACTCACGCACCGACTGCCAGAAACACCGAATCGCGGCTCGACTGGGAGTTGCCCTCTTTTACTGCACCCTTCTTGTCTAGGTGGAGTGCCGCTGCTGCACAGCGGGCCACGCAGCCACCGAGCCAAGAAGGTCTGCTCGGTCGTCCGCTGAAACAGCGCTTCGCAGAAACGCAGCAGCGTCCTCTCACCCCCACGCTGCCTGCTCCACCCCTCACATCATGGAGGCGAAGGGTAGGCTCTTCCATTCGAGCAGAATGACCCCGAAAGCGGCTCCATGGCACTGCCGAAGGTGCTCGTGCCTTTGGTCGCCCTCATGGCGCGGCTCGGCGTGGCCACAAATCCTCTGGAGGCGCGTATGCGTACGCGTATGTGTCGGGATGGGGTGTGGGTGTTCGACTAAGAAGTCGCTGCCCGCCGCGGAGCCGCATCTCCTCCCCTGTTTCGCCTTGCCGAAAACATCGCCTCCTCAGCGATGTCGCTAACGACATGCAACGGGGTCGGTGGGGCCAGGCTGCCGCAGCACACCCGCGTCTTTGGCTCCTCGACCCCATCGTCTCTTTCACCTTGCGGGTGCGAGTGGTGTGATCTCAGTGACTGCAGGCACTGCTCCATCACCAGCAGTGGCAGCAGCAGCGAGTCCAGTAGGGCAGCTCCTCTCCCCTTACGCGCGACGCGCGGATACGACCTGCGATGAGGTCGGCCTCGCGCCACGCGAGAGCCCCTCTAGGCGGTGGTCCGCTGTGCTCCCCCCGAGGCCGGCCTCCGGTTTACCTCTCTCTCTCTCTGGCGTTCTCTGGTGAAGAAGATCCACGCATGCTCTCCCACCGTCTTTGCGGCGGCCGCGACGGTGTCGACGCGGGGTTCGACGTGGGGAGCACTGCCGATATGCCTCCCATCTTCGCTCTACATCGCGGTGCTGGTGCGTCCTCTCCACCCTACATGTCCATCTCGCGGTGAGGAAGCACCGGCAAGACACGAGGGATCTGCGGAGCGCCCTCATCCCTCGTAGCTGCAGGAACGATATGACCTGGCCCCATGCCGTGACGTACAACGCGGCGTGCCGTACACAGCACGGCACCACTGCATGCGCGACGGAGGTTGCTCAGACATTCCCGCGCGCCGGCGAGGAGGCCGCGGCAGTGGGTGTGAGTGGCCGCCCGAGCGGGGGCGCAGGCGACGACACGGCCGGCGAGTCTCCCCTCTCCACGCAGCAGTGAGTAGCTGAAAGCAAAGCCCAAAGCGGCTTGAGGAGCGACGCCCGCAGTCCGCACGCATCACACGGGCTGGCGACCTTCCTCCTGTCCTCCGCCGTTTGCCGCCGAGGCTGAGCCGAGGGTGCGCTTAACCCTTCCCCCTTCCCCGTCACCGGAGCCCACTTCTCACCATCGCCGCTGGCTCTGCAGTGTCCTCACCCTTGCTATCTTGCACGTCAACGGTCTCTCACAGCGCCTCCTCCCCCGCTTTTCTTCTGGACGCTGTGCTTCAACTTTCCAGCTCTTCTTCACACGCATCTGCGCTGCCTGGCGCCCACTTCAAATCCCTCACGCGTTCGGTGATGAGGGTGTGTGTATTCGGCCTGTTTCTCGCGACTCTCACCATACAATCGTAGACGTGCGAGCAGGCGTGGGTGCTCAGCCCGCACAGCACTGTGTCTCTCGAGGTCTTGTGCCACACTGGCGTCCCCTGGCGACGCACCGAGGTGAGGCAGGCGTATCGCATCGACGTCGATGAGCACGCGTGAATACCCCCGGACCGTCTACCCCTCCCCGCCTTGCCACCTCTCTCTCTTCGACTTTCGTGCTGAACACCCCCCTTCTTTCGAACAGAGGGAGCGACCACAAGGCTGAGTGGGCTCAGGCGGCTCATTCCTTCGCTGCAGCTCGACTGCCGCTGCTTTTTTGCACACGGAGCTTACTTGAAGGGTGGTGGTGGGCCTGCTCTGCTGGCGCGCATGGGGAGTGCTTCTAATCGTGAGGAGACCACGCGACGCACGCTGGTTGGGGGCCGGGTGGTAGAGTACGACGGCGCGCGCGGCAGCGCACCTTTACACTTATATAACGAAGAGGCAATCACACACGCACACACCACCCCATACGCTCGAATACAGTCGTGAGTCATGAGGGGCCATGGCATCACCGTGGAGACCCTCGGCAGCGACGGTGCCGGCGAAGCATCTGGCTCCGCGGTGCAGGTGCCGACCCTGCCGCACCACAACGGTGAGGCTACGGTCTCTAAGGCTGCGCACTTGCCCATGTGCTCCCCCGCCAGCGGCGCACCCCTCCGGCCGCTGGCCTCAGCTGGCGTGGCACAGGCCAATGCCGACACCCCGAGCAGCGCCTACGAGGCAGCCATCTGTGGGGAGCTGCAGCGGCTGCTGGAGAACTGTGAGCAGGCGTGGACGCGCTCGATGCACATCTCTCGTGTTCTCTTGCGCAGCGTTTCTCTCGATCAGTACTGCGCGGTGGCGGTGACGTGCGCGATGCTCATTGCCTCTTGCATGCTGTACCCAATGCCGCAAACGATTCTGTGCACGACGTTGTTCTTCGTCCTCTACGGCCTCTGCGTGCTGCTGCAGACGTATCACTTCTACGCTCGTGTGACGGAGATGAAGTACCGCACCGCCTCGGTGACTGCAGAGGTGCTGGCACGATGGTGGCGCCGCGTGCAGGAAATGCCGCTGCGTCCGAGCCAGACCTCTGAGGAGCGGCGACGCGTGTTCGTTGAGTCGTTTTCGCAGCTGCCCGCGAGCGCGTTTCGGATGGTGGCCGTTGTTGAAGAGAGCACGAGCAGGTTGAAACTCATTCATAAGAGCTTGATGGTGAAGAGGTCGAAGCGGCTAGACGAGGCGATGCTAAAGGTGCGCACCTACCTGGAGCCGATGAGTATCTGCAAGCTCGTCGACGTCATGCGCATCACCCTCGAGTGTGATGCGATTGTGCTGAAGCCGCTGACAGACCGCGCCCGACCACCGCGGCTGCCGAACCTGCTCCTCTCCAACAAGCCCTTCGTTGAAGACGAGGATACAACAGACAACAGCGACCATGAGCGCGAGTCACGCACGGTGCTGGGCGGTGGTAACACCATATCCGTATCGCAGCACATGGAGTACTTTGTCCACCGTGTCTTCTTGCTCCTCTGGGCGACCGTGATGGTGCTGACCATCGCCACTGGCATCCTCTACTACAAGCTTGCCCGGGTCCCTTTCGGTGAGGGCGTGTTTCTGGACTCGGCCGTCGCGGCGCTGGGTCTGCTGCCCCTCAACGCCATTGTGCTCAACCGCGTGCTCATCTTCTACGCTAACGTGTACCTCGATAAGCTGTTCCACTATATGGCGTCGCGCCGCTCCTACGCGCTGGAGGACCGGCTGCCGCGCTTCTCGTTTTGGTCGACGCTGGTGACGATGGCGCGTGTGGTGTGCCGCATGCCGCCGCCAAACGGGGGCCGTAACCCACTTGTCTTCTCCAACTCTCTGGTCGACGTCTTCGGCATGGCAACGGTGGTGGCAATGCTGGATCAGACAGGGATCGTGACGGACATGGTGCTCGTCCCTAAGCAAGTGTTCCTGCTGAAGTCTGACCCACAGCAGCAGCAGCAGCAGCTGAGCTCTTCCAGTGGGGAAAGCGGTGATGACGACGATGCGGCTGCCGCTGTGAACGGATTCGTCTCGCAGCGCAGCGAGCGCGATGCACGAGAGCGCCGCCGCGACATGCACAAGCAGATCAGGCGGACGAAGTACCAGGAGCGCCGATTCCTAGAGCTGCGGCTGATGCAGTCGACAAAGCAAGACTTGGCGGTCGAGTTCGCCGACGAGAAGGCCCGCCAGCAGAACAGCAGCCACCTCAAGCCTCTTTGTCTGGCGATTTTGGTGCACGCGCTGGCGCGGGAGCCGATGCAGTTGGCGACGTGGACGGAGCCCTTCCGCTTTTGCGACCGCTCCCTTCTGTGGGCACGCGCCATGCACTGGATCCCACGGGCGTGCGGCTTCCACGACAGAGTGGCGCATCATTTTCTCATCATCGCGCGCATACTCGTGATCAGCACGTGCACGGGTAGCGGGTATCGCGACACCTACCCAGAACAGGCATGCTCGTACCTTGTCGAGGGCAGCGATGGCGCCCTGCACCTCTTCACTATAGGTACGCCGTACCTCGTGTGCCGCCACTCGACAACACACTGGACAGGGGTGAGGGTGGAGGAGTTCGGCGCCCACGACAAGGCGGAGGTGCTGTACATGGGCAAGCACCAGTGGGAAGAAGGGGCGACGCTCGAGACGGTGGCACTATCTCACCGCATCTTACCAGAGCGTTATCGCCATTACGTAGCGACGCTGCCGCGCAACGCGCACCGTTACTGTGAGTTTTTCTTTCGAGACGGTGTCGAGGTGAGCAGTGCGACAGCGAAGAAAGCGCAGATGGAGCGGCGACGACGTCGTCAGGAGCGCGCCGTGGCAAAGGCGGCTCGTGATGGGACCGCTGCGGCGCAGACCCACACCGCGCTGCGACCCGCCCTTTCAAGACTAGAGCGGCGCGACGGTGGCGGTACCCATACCGACGGCGGCGCCTACACACCTTTCGTGGCCACGAAGCGCGAGCCCCTCCAGGCAGCTCTGCGCCCAAGCGACCGGGAGTTTCCGGTGCAGAAAGAAGAGGCGGAATCAGGCTTCATGGGTAGCGGTGAGAGCGGCGGTGAAGACACCGCCGTGAGTGAGCAAGGCGACGATGGTGGCGGGAACGCAAGGGATGGCGATGCCGCGGGGCAGGAGCCTCGCCCTCACGGCTGCGACGAGTGTCGGCCACGTCACGCTCGCGGTACCCCGCAACGTCGGTGCCAGTCTGCACCGCCGTTGCGCAGCACGCGACCGACGAACGTAAAGCTGCCGCTCAGTCGCTCCTTTGGTGCCGTTCCCAGCGACTTGGTTGGCGACATCGAGGAGGATGACTGCCTCACTGCCAGTACCTTCATCTGGCTCATGGCGACCACCTCCCACACCTTTCTTGGTCTGGTTGGCGTCCAGGACTCGGTGCGCCCCAACGTGCAGAGCACCATGAGCTTACTGGATGAGTCGGGTGTGCGCTGCATGTACTTCTGCGCTGACACCGAGCGTCAAACAAAGAGCTTCGGTAGCCGGGTTGGCTTGGATACAGACTGGAACTGCTGCATCTCGCTCAAGGAGGACGCCGTGGCGCTCGACCCGCACAGCATTCGCGCGCAGCTGCCATTTGGCATCAAATCCATTCGCAAGCACATCCTGCATGTCGATCCGATCCCGCTGCAGGTAAGCCTCTTCTCACACGCCCTCGGCGTGTCAAAGCGGGCGATGCTGTCGGTGCTGCAGGATAACCACGAGGTCGTCGTTGCGGTCGGCTCGGTGCTCAATCACAGCAACGTGCGTAGCTTTGTGCAGGCAGACTTGTCGATCGGTGTATTACCCACTAGGCGGGGCACCAACGCGGACAAGGATGCGATGCTAAAGCACAGCCGCGTCATCGAGCCATCTGACTTTGCTGCGACGAACAGCCTCAACCGAGATATTCCGCTCTACCGGAATGTGGCGGAGCTGATCGGATGCAGCTGCTCTCTCCGGGCGCCGCCGACAACGTCCATCTTACCGATTGTCGCCATGATGATCCGTCAGGCACGCCTGCGGCTCAGCGGCATCGGCAACGGCGCCGAGTTTGTCATGCATGCAAACTTCTTCCTTGTTATGCTGAACGCCATTTCGCTGATGGTCGGGGCGCCGCTGCTCCTGACGCCCTCTGTGACTGTTTTCGAGCTGTACGTGCTCATCCCGATTTTGGCGCTGTGCTGTACGTACACGGCGTACGCCGGCATGGATGCTATGCGGGTGATGCCGTCGCGCCACAATCACTTCGTTCGGCGCGCCATCTTCCGGCATAGCGCGGTGGTGTGGTGCCTACGCTACGCCATCTCCGTCGTGGCGCTGCTAACACTCGGCATCACTGCCTCCACGAATTTATGCAAGACAGGAATGCTGAAGCTGATCACCATGAAGGAAGAGAGATGCATGTCGGCGGGTCAGGGCTACGTCGCGCTCACGTTCAACTATTGGCTTATGGTGCACGGCTGGACGCACATCAGCCGCCACCACCCCATCTCGCTGACCTTCTCGCTTAAGCTGGAGCACGGTCGCCGCTCCACCTACCTCTTCCGCTCGTTCCGCTGGCTCACCGCAAGCTTTCTTGTAACGGCGCTGAGCATCTTCGTGGTAGTCCTGGACACACCGTCCAGTGCCCTCCGTGACGCCTTCTTTCCCTCTCTTGCGCACTTCACGGCAGCGCTGCTGTTCCCAGTGCTGATCCTCGCGCTGGACTGGCCTGTGAAGCGCTGGCGGGGACAGCGGTTCACGAATATGCAAAAGTTTCGCAAGCTCTCGTATGGTACGCGGCTTGGCATGCACTCGCCTCGTGGCGACTACGAGCCGGAGGGCATCACGTATATCCACAGCAGTACCAGCGGAGGAGGTGGTGGACTGAGCGGTGGCGGTGCTGGGAGAGACGAGGAAGCAGCGCCGGTGGAGCGTGTTAGACTGCTCAAGCATCTGAGCGAGTGGTTCTACCGTTTTAGCAGCATGCGCGGCGGAAAGCTGGAGCTGAACTGCGTGTGCTGCGATCACATCGGCGGCAACTACGCCACCTACCACACCACAGCTAGCGTATAGCGTTCCAGTCGGCGCGCGGACATGATCTTCCCCTCTCTGCACTGCGTGTGCGCGCTTGTGTCTGCTCAGGTGTGTATCGGTGAGCGCAGACGAAGTCAGTTATCTGCCTAGAGGAACAGCGCTTATTAGCAGGTGCGGCTCGTCTTGCTGCACCAGGGAGGATGGACTCGTCTCTCTGTGCCCAATTTGCCCTCTTTCTTTGAGGGCCTCCGTCCTCCACTCCCCGCCCTAATTCCGCGGAGACACCGTCGCACGCACACGCGCGCCCCTTTCCGTTGCTCGCCGTGAAGGCTGTCACCGCCCGTGTCGCTATTCCCCTCTTCTCTTTCGTTCCGGGTAAGCGTGTGTGCGTACATCTGTCCGCTGGAGTTCCGATGCGCAACCCGAGCCTTTGACGCAGACTCACCTCCGAGAGGCCGACAGAGACAGGAACCGTGTACGTGCTTGGCTGCGTCTGTGTGCGCTCTCAGGTAGAAGCACACCGGCTTCTGTGTCTTAGGTTGACGCTTCTCACTTACTGAGACTATCACGCTTGGTGGCCGCGCCGGCAAACTTCTGCGCATCACGCTCCCCTGCACGGTGCTGACACGCGCTCGCGGGCCCATGCTCCGTTGACCGATGCTATCCGCAACTTGTCGCCACCGCGGCTGTCGCCCCCCCTCTTCCTCTCCCTCTGCCTCCCTGCAGCACTTTGAAGCCGTTTGGCGCCGCTTCTCTTCGGTCATTTCTCTGTTCTTCTATGCTCCCTCTTATTGTGCGTCGCTGCTGCGCACGACCCACGCACACGCATCGCTGGCACCACGGCGGAGATCGACCACGCCACGCCCGCCACTCGCCCCCCAGCGAGATTTTGTTTGTCTCTCCAGGCACAAAACTGAAGAGGAGCGTGGCATGCAGTGGGCTGCGCACTCTCCTCCCCTACGCATACCATTAACTTCATCGTAAGTGTCATAGGCATACACTGTAAGCTCTTAACCGGTGTCCTGGTGGATTGCCGGGGCGGGCATGGAGCGGCTGCTGACTCTGCCGTCGCCCTTGGAGGGGGTCGAGAAGTACATTGTGCATGACACGCTCCAGCTGACGCTGGAGGAGGCCAGCGAGCTCGCCAGCCGCTATTATGAGGCGGTGGAGCTGCACCTTCGCAACAGTAGCGATTCACCGGCGAGTGACGAGGGGGCAGAGGGCGACATTGTGTCTGCTCTCGCATTCGCACTGCGCCTCTTCAACGCCGAAAACTTCTCCGGCGAGCTCACCCCAGCGGAGCGGTCGCGCTACGGTGCTGTGGTAAGCCACTTTGGCGGTGTCGTTCCGAAAGGTTGTGGGGGCCCAGGGGATGACACGGGCGGCAGCAACGAAGAGGAGGAGGCAGCGGCGGCTGGTGCCGCGCCCCCTGCCTCTCCGTCCTCGCCAGCTGCCCTAACCGCCGCTCAACGCGAACGGCTACAAGACCTGTTCCTCCAGCGGCTGCTGACGACGGACGGCGAAACGGCGGTGCCGGCGATGCGGCTTCCCGGGCTTCTTCTTTGCATTGTTGGTATCGCCAAGGCGGAGCTCGAGCCGGGTGCGCCGCTGCTGCCGCTGACATCGCCGTGGAGGCTGCGTGCCTTCTTCCGCCACCAGCTGTGCCTCTCTCACCGTTCCAATACGCTTTTTCTGGCCCTGGCGGACTGCGTCGACGCAGTGCTGCGGCTGCCAAGCGAGGAGCAGACGGTCGAGATGCTGCTGGAGGTGAGCCAGGTGCAGAACCACTACCACCGCCGCGATCTGGCGAAGTATACAGTGGATGCGGCAATGCACCGTAGCGGGCTGCGCGTGGAGGAGACGTGCATGATGGGGGTGCGCACCCGCTGGCAGCAGCACCAGCTCGTCCAGATGGTGCTGAACGCGACGAGTAGCCGGCCTGTTCCCCCGCAGTCTATGATGGAGGAGCTGCCAAAGACGGTTATGGCGGAAAGGGACGGCCACGACCTACTCGACCGGCCCCGCGAGACGCCCGAGGCGGCTCTCGAGCCCCTCACCCCGCTCCACCCAGAGGACAAGGCAATCCTCCTCGCCCTGTGCATGGACATTCGCAACAACAACCCCGACCACGGGCTCACGCAGCACCACATGATGACCTACATTGAACGACTGCTCGCCGACCCGGCCCCGTCGCCGTTCATGGTGCGAAGCCAGACGCTGCTGATGCGTGCGCGCCTCGAAGCACGGCGCAATCGCGTGCAGGAGCGCGCCTTCATGCAGCTCACCGAGCTCGTGGATCAGTACTCGGCCCGCCGAGACCCCTCGCACGAAGTGTTTGGGCGGACAGAGAGCGACTACTTCTACAGCGTCGCCTTCCCGCCGATATGGACACTGAAGCGTGAATACGCTGACTTTTGCTTCGATGAGACGCTCTACAAGACAGCGCTGGATGTCTACGAGCAGATCTTAGACTGGGAACGCATTATCGAGTGCTGCAAGAGGCTGGACAAGCGGCGCCGCGCTGAGAGCCTCGCGCGCGAGCTGTTGAAGGACGATCCGCTGAATCCGATGCTGTGGGTCGCGCTCGGCGAGGCGACACGTGAGGACGCTCACCTGTGGAAGGCCTGGGAGCTGTGCGGGCACAAGATGGCCGCCCCGATGCGGGCGCTGGCTCGCCTAGCGTTGGACCGAGAGCACTACGACAAGGTGGTCGAGTACTTTGACGAGGCCGTACGTATCAACCCCGTGTTTGGCGGGGACTGGTTCGCCCTCGGCTACGCCTCACTCCGGCTGAAGAAGCTCGAGCGCAGCGGCGAGGCCTTCACGCGTGTGTGCCAGATCGACCCGAGCGACGCCTACGGGTGGAATAACTTGGCCTCGATCATGCTGCGCGAGCGCAAGCTTCGGCCAGCCTTCAACGCGATGAGTCAGGCTATCCGCAACAACCGCCGTGACTGGCGCATGTGGCAGAACTACTTCCGCATCGGATGCGAGCTTAAGGACGTGACGGAGACGACCAACGCGCTTGGCATCGCGCTCGAGATTGCGCAGCGCCAGATCCACCTGGATCGCAGCACCCTGGAGCTGTTTGTGGACAACACGATCGCCTACTTGAAGGGCGAGCTTCACGACAGCTCCGTCAACGCCGCAGAGGTGGACGGCGCCAAGGCGAACGCGCTTGTCTACCGCAGCCTCGGCGTGCTGCCGGACGAGAACGATATTCAGCATGCCACAGTGACGGAGACGCCGGACGCAGCGGGGGCGGAGGAGGAGATGATGGGTTTGGTGCCGTTGGGAGTGGATGTCGAAGGGCCCGAGTCAGCAGCGACGCAGACCTCAGCGCAGGCGGTGGCAGCGCATGAGGTCGTTCTTGAAGGAATTCGGAGCCGCCACGCCGATCGCGTCCGTGCGCTCTTCGCACGTATCCTTGACCTTTTTGTTAGCGACCCCGACATCTACACGTGCGCTGCGACGCTCATGCGCTTCCTGGACGGTCCCATCGTGTCTTTCCGCTGCCGTCAGAAGGAGTTACGGGCGTGCCAACAGAAAGATCAGTGGTGCCGCGAAGAGACGCTGTTCTGCCGTACAGTGGAGTGCCTGGAGTCCATGGCGTCCGACGTCTTCGAGGCCTTTGATGCAGCACAGGAGGACGGGGCTGCGGAGGCGACGGCGCCGTATGCGCAGACGGCGTCTGTAAGTGCTGAGGGGCTGTCACACGAGCAAGTAGCCGCGGCAGCGGTTCCGACATCACCTACTGGCGAGGGGCTGCGGCATGCCGTTGTGGATGCCTTCGAGGAGATGCAGAGAAATATCAGAGGCACACTCGATGCGGCCGAGGAGCACATGAAGGAGCACGCGGCGTATGCGCGGCTGCGCGAGCTCTCGGCGCGCGTTCGCCACGGCATGCAGGCGTCGAAGGCAGTGTTTAACTGAGGTGGCGGAGGAGAGGTGAGAGGGCATTGGGGTGCGCGCATCAGCTGCCGATCTGCGTGACCGCTCGTTTTGGGTGTTGATGTCGCGCTCGCTACACGCGTGCGCCGCACTCCCTCAGCCTTTTGCGTCGCACACACACACACAGCACCCCCTGCCCCTCCTTTCACCTCGTCAGGCATGCGGAGAGCATTGACGGCGCGCTGCTCTTGGCCGCCGGCGCCATTGCGCTCTGCCCCCCTTTTTCTATTATTTGACCAGAGTTTCACACACGTAACGTAATCTTTGCCTCGGGCACTCACCCGCTCCACAAATTCCCTTTCGCTTCCTCTCTCGGGTCCCCTCGTTTGCCGAAGCGCGCTGGCACACCAACGTGCGTGACAATGCTGAGGAGGATGTGACACCCGCACCTCCCTTTCCCCCCTCCCCCGAAGAGCTGAAGAGCGTCAGCACGATCGAGCATCCAATGAGCAGCTCGTAAAGGAATGCCGGGCGGCTCGCGAGGTTCATCCCCAACAGGCCCCCTTGAAATGATGCACCTCTCACTCTCTCCCTCTTCTGTCGACGTGCGCTCCCTCCTGTGCACACACACACACACACACACACACGCACTATGCGGTGCAGTCCACCTCGCTTTCAGGCGTATTGCCCCTTCCCTCCCTCTTCGCTCCCATACCACCCTTTAACCCCTCCCCCCTCTCTCCTACCTCAGCCCGCACCGCCTCCACAGTATGTCATCGTCGGCGTCTGTGGCAGGCTCCGCCCATTGTGCCGGCGGCGGCTCGTCGATAGGGAAGCGCAAAGTGGATGATCGCATAAAGGCGCTGATCGACGACGTCGCTCACCACAAGCATCGCGGCCTCATCCTGCTCGTTGGTGATCGGGCCAAGGATCAGGTGGTGAACCTGCACCTCATGATCTCTCGCGCGAACCACAATGCGAAGGTGAGCGTCCTGTGGTGCATGCGTGAGGAGCCGGACTTCGGGTCGACTGGCAAGAAGCAGCAGGAGCGGCGGGCTCGGCTGGAGGTGAAGGGCGGCCTGTCCACGGAAGCCTCGAAGGAGGCGTTCAAGACCTTTTTGGCCCAGACGAACATTCGATTCGCCAAGTACAAGGAGACGCACAGGATCCTCGGCCAGACCTTTGGCATGGCTGTGCTGCAAGACTTCGAGGCGATCAGCCCTAACACGCTCGCTCGCACGGTGGAAACGGTGAAGGGGGGCGGTCTCGTCGTCATCCTTTTCCGCGCAATGCGGTCGCTTCGGCAGCTGTACACGATCGCCATGGATGTGCATGCGCGCTACCGCACCGAGGCACAAGGAGACCCGGTCCCCCGCTTCAACGAGCGCTTTCTCCTCTCCCTGGCAGACTGCGGCACGGCCATGTGCGTGGACGACGACTTGAATGTGCTCCCGATCACACAGGCGATGAAGTCATACGGGAAAAACCGGAAGAGCGACGCCTACGACGCTGATCTCGCCGTGCAGGGCCGTTTACAACACGAGGTGGATTTGGCGAACATTAAGGAGAAGCTGAGGCCGAGTGGAGATGTGGGGCCACTGGTGCAGCTGTGCCAGACAATGGACCAGGCCAAGACGGTGCTGTCCCTCATGCAAACGGTCATGGAGAAGCGCCTCGACTCAACGTGCGTCGTGACGGCAGGGCGCGGTCGTGGCAAGTCTGCCGCACTCGGCATGATGGTCGCGGGGGCGATTGCGCAGGGGTACAGCAATATCATGTGCACCGCCCCGACGCCAGAGAACGTGCAGACGCTCTTCGAGTTCGCTATTCGCGGGCTCAAAGAATTGGGGTACGGAGAGCGGACAGACTTCGAAGCACTGCAGGGTGTCAGCGAGGAGTTCGCCAAGTGCTTCATCCGCATTAATGTCTTTCGAGAGCACCGCCAGACGGTGCAGTTTGTCTCCGCGACAGACACGGCAAAGTTTGCGCAGGCGGAGGTGTGCGTGATCGATGAGGCAGCCGCGCTGCCGCTGACGCTAGTGAAGCGCCTCTTGGGCCCCTATCTGGTCATCCTGAGCTCAACCGTCTCTGGCTACGAGGGTACTGGCCGCAGCCTGTCGATGAAGCTAGTGGCAGACATGCGTCGCGGCAGCAGCAGCGGTGGCGCCGCTGACGCGCGCCACCTCAAGGAGCTGTCGATGAGTGATCCCATCCGTTATGGCCCAGGCGACCCGGTGGAGAGGTGGCTGAACAAACTGCTATGCCTTGATGCAACGATGGAGAACACGCAGCTGACCACGTCTCCTCACCCGAGAGCGTGCGAGCTGTTCCACGTACATCGAGACGCTCTCTTTTCCTATCACCCGCTGGCGGAGGAGCTGCTGCAGCGCATCCAGTCGCTGCTCGTTGCGGCTCACTACAAGAACCAACCTAACGACCTCCAGCTGCTGTCCGACGCGCCGGGGCACCATTTGTTTGTCCTCTGCGCCGAGAGCATCGAGTCGTCTGCGGCTACGGCGCCGGTGTCATTGTCCGCGGCGGCCGCGCGTCAGCAAGTGCCGGATATCTTCTGTGTCATCCACGCCTGTGAAGAGGGACAAGTCAGCGCGCAGAGCGTCAGGAATCACCTCAGTCATGGTCTCCGCCCATCTGGTGACTTGATCCCCTACACCCTCTCCCAGTGCTACCTGGAGGAGGGCTTCGCAAAGCTGGCGGGGCTGCGCATTGTTCGCATCGCCGCGAATCCAGCGCTGCCTCGGGCCGGCTATGGCTCCCGCGCCCTCTCCTTGCTGCACCAGTATTACAGCGGGTCCATCTCTCTGACAGCGGCCGAGCCCAGGGCGGCGGCAGTGAAGCCCAGGAAGGAGGACGCGGAGGCTCGCGCGGGTGGGCAGGTTGGTGGGATGCTCGACGGTAACAATGCCGCGTCAGCTGCAGCAACCGAGATTCTGGCCCCGCGCTCGCATATCGCGAATCTTCTGACGCCTCTCATTGAGCGCCCGTACGAGGTGATAGACTACCTCGGCGTCAGCTTCGGTCTCACGACGGAGCTGCTCAACTTTTGGAAGAAGGCGTCGTTCGTCCCCCTCTACGTGCGCCAGGCCGCGAATGAGCTGACGGGCGAGCACAGCTGTGTCATGGTGCGGCCGATGGGCGTCGACCTGCGCCCGCTACAGCGCGAGTTCCAGCACCGCCTGCTCTCCCTTCTGGCGATGCCGTTCCGCCACCTGCCGACGGAACTCGCGCTGAGCCTCGCGATCGACTTGGAGGCGCATGACTCACAGAAGCTAAATGCGGCAACGGACCTGTCCGAGGTCGATCACCACATTGTGCGCGTCGACGGCGTCGTGCAGGCGACTGGCGATGATGTTGAGGCCACCTTCTCCGCGAGCGATGTGCAGCGCCTGCGTCTTGTGTCGACCACGTTCATCGAGAGCGGTAACGTGCTCGACCTGGTCCCGTCGCTGGCAAAGATGTACTTTGGGAAACGACTCTTCCGGTGCCCGGATGGCACGGACGGCGTGGTGCTCTCGCACGCGCAGGCGGCGGTGCTACTGGGGGTGGGGCTGCAGTGCCAAACAATAGAGGAGCTCGGCGCTCAACCGTCATTCTCTGGGGTGTCGACGCTGCAGCTACGCGCGCTCTTCCTGAAGGCCCTGTCCCGGCTCTCGGAGCACCTCGCCACCCTGCTGAAGATTGCCGCGAAGAAGAAGGACAGTAGCCGCACCGGGGTCGGAGCGGGCAAGCGCGCGCGTGCGCTGTCGGATGGGGCGGCCGGTGAGTGCGCCGGCCACGACGGCGACGATGAAGGCGTCGAGGATGCAGAGGAGATCTACGATAGTCACGGCAACTTGAAGGGGCTGAAAGTGGCACGGAAGGTGACCGCACACGTGTCCGTGGACACGACGCTGCTGCGAGACACGTCGTCGAGTGTTTCAGGCAACGCGTCGCACGGCCGCGATAGTCTTCAGGATGTCTTCTACCGCCCAAAGAAGAAAGCGTCTAAGCACCGTTGAGAGCGAGTGCTGCATGTCGCCGCTTTGGCCTCTTGCTGATGCGGTGCATCTCCCCACACCACCAGCTGGCACTGCGGGCGCTTGTGGGGTCGAGGAGATGGGGACGGTTAGGATGACGGAGTCCCACATGTGCATCCGCGGAGGTCGCTGCCAAGCACACAACAGCGGTACCGCGCGAGCAGGAGGCGAAGAAGGAGGTGTGCGTGCGTGTGTGTGTGTGGGGGGGGCGAAGGACGCATCGTTGCCGTCAGCTGTGATCGCGGCGTCAAAGGCAACGCGCTCCTCGCCTCCCGCTGCGCCTTCCACACCGCATTCTCCTCTCTCTTCTCTTGTGTTTTCCACCAGCGGCCACAGCGGCGGTGCCGACACCCACTCTCGCTGCTGGTACCCTTTTTTTTCCTGATTGGGGCTCGCAAAGCACCGTCTCACTGGCCTTGCCGCTGGTGTGTGTGTGTGCGTGTGCGCGTTTCTATGTCTCGCATGTTTTTCTCTCTTCTTTGGCTTCTCTCCCCAAGTCGAGGGAGTCGGAGCCGACCCCCTCCCCTCCCCTCGTTGCGACCACATACCGAAAGACATACGGGCACACGCACAGCGGGACCGACGCTGAATGCTCTGGCGTGCCTCTCTCCACCTATGTGCAAGTGTGCGTCTGTGTGTCTACTCAAGCGCGTGTAAGCGCATAAGCGATCTTGCGGGCCGCAAGCGGCCTTCTTAAGCGAAGAGCGCTTGTTTGAAATGCCCCTAAGCCGTTAAAGAGCTCAAAGCTGTGGCAACGCGCGCTTAAGCACGCCATTTTTGTTCCCCCCTCTCTCTCGTGTTGTGGCCTCGCTTCTGTCTGTGTGCGTTACGAGGCGAGTTGCACATGTGACGCGCGCCTGTAGCGGGCGCCACGTGTGCTGAAGCGTATCCGAAGTGTGAAGTGGGTCGAGAGAGAGGCGAGCAGAGGGCAAATCTTCGGGGGCCGTCTATGAACTCATCCTCCTGCAGCAATTCAGTGTACCTCCGTGCGCTGGAAAGGACATGCCATGCGACTGCATGCCTGTGACGCGGCTGTGTAGTGGCCTGCGCTTCTCCTTTCCGCTCTTCTCTGGAAGATGCCCAGTAGCGAACATGTATTCCTCCCATTATTTCCTTCGTTGAAGTGCGGGCCGCGCTACAGAGCACGGCAGCTTACCCGCTTGAGCGCGCCATTGCCTCACCAGTCTGTGCACCTCTTCCCCGATACACACGCACACATTTTCGGAGCCTACAGAAAGGCTGATACGCATCATGAGCCTGCATGAAATGCCATTCCTGATCCTCAACCTCGGGGTTGAGATGCTGTTCGTGCTGAATTCGCGCTTGCACGCGCAGGCGGTGCCGCCAGAGAAGGCGGTTGATGTACTGAGCGACGTCGGCGCCAACATATTTGACACTGCCTTCGTGAATGAGCTTTTCACGCCACAGCCGATGTACTCGTCTGCGTCGGTGCTGCAAGTCTTCACAGCGCTCTCAAGCAGCACCATCATGCGTCTCAGCGAGAATTCGATGCGAAAGTTGTATGACCTCATCTACATGACGGTGAAGTACCAAATCTTTACGTTGCGCCACCCTTTGGAGCTGCTGGAGCTCACGCTGAATCACCTTGACGCCGCGCAGATGATGCTGCCAGCTGAGATGCGATCCCTCGCCAGAGCAGCGGAGGAGCGCGTGCTGCGGTTCGCCAGGACGCTCGACGTTGGCGACTGGGCTTGTATGAGGCAAGCGCTGCTCAGCTTCTTCAGTGGCCGTCACGTGCGGGTGTCTGTCTTCTTGGACAGCAAGGTGCAGGACAGCGAGAGTGGCGCATTTTATATACCTCGTGATAACTTTCTGTCGCCCTCGCCAGCCTGCAAACCACCGGGGCTCGTCCACGTGGCGGGCTCGCCCCGGCCTGGGGCCTTCTACCACCCTGACGCGCACCTCCTCCATCCTCCCCACATACCTTTGGGGTCGTGGAGGCCGCAAAAGGGTGCGGCGCGGATGACGAGCAACGGCTTCGACATCTACGCTGCTGCAGTGGCCGCTGCGTCGCTTACATCGGACACCGCGGCTGCCAGTGCAGGAGCTGCATCGAAGGCTGCCGCTGACCCACTGGCGCGGCAGACGCGCGAGAAGCCC
This sequence comes from Leishmania martiniquensis, assembly GCF_017916325.1. Classification (NCBI taxonomy): domain Eukaryota; phylum Euglenozoa; class Kinetoplastea; order Trypanosomatida; family Trypanosomatidae; genus Leishmania; species Leishmania martiniquensis. Next base: position 593,201 of record NC_090152.1, read on the forward strand.
ATGTCGGCAAAGCTGACTGCAGACACCGCCGCCGCTGCACCGCTTTTTCCGGCTATCACAGACGAAGAGCAGAGCGCCTACGATGCCGAGGTGAACTTTCTCGCTCAGCTGATCGGGTCGTCCAACAGAGCGCAGGGCGTGCGGCAGGTCGTGCTCGACTTGTTCCACGACGGCACCGGCAGCGCTGTGGAGGTGGCCGCAGGCGTATCAGCATCGCCTGCGGCCACGATGTCATCGTCGAACGCGACCAGCCGCGGAGGTACCACCGCCGGCGCTGCGGTGGCGGTGACTCGAATGACAGCCGCAGCCGTGAAAGAGCAAAACAGCAGGCTTCTGGGCATCATGGGCGACTTCCAATCTCCCAAGGGGGCCGACAGCACCGCGCCAGCCACCGGCGGCGCGACCATGAACGACTTGCTCGACATCATGGACGAGCTGTAAGATGCCTGCAGGCACTCGAGGGGGCTGCTGATTAGGGGGGCCTGAAGTAGAGTCTGCTGTAGGGGCGCGCAGCGCTCTTCCAGTGAAGCGGGTGCCATGATCGCAAACCTTGTTACTGTTTACTTGCCTGCTTGCTGCTGCTCGGCTTGCGGGCCTCATTCGCCTCATTTCTACTCGGCCGCTGTGCCATCCCGGCTTCCTCCCTCCCTTCGCCCCCTCCCTTTTACCTTTCCTCTCTGCTCTCAGGCCACTGTACCTATTTAGACGCCCCTACTCCGTCTTCCGCCCTCTGTGTTACTCGCGTACGTGCATCTATGATGGGCCTGTACTTCCCTACCTCCTTACCCCCGCGCCCCTTCCCAGCGACGCGGCGGCCACTGACCCTGCTCTTCCCCTCCCGATTAGCTGAGTGCACCACCACCTCCACCTTTCCCCCTTCTTGTCTCACGTCAGGGGACCACTGCGCAGTAGAGAGAGGCGCATGGGCAAGCTAGGGCACCCACATGCGTGTGAGTGTGCGTGTGCCTACCTCAGGGAGGGGAGAGGCTTTCTGACCCCGCAGAGTGAAATGGGATTGCCCTTCTTCGCCAGTGCGCTTCTAGGTCTTCCACATGACGGCTCTCAGCCCGCTGTCTGTCCACGACTGCACGCCTCACCCTCATCAGTCCCCTTCCCCCCTCCCCTCTCCCCTCTCTACTGGGAGCCCCGCCCCCCGGCGAACGGGCAGCACTGCAACGACTCATCTCGTGCCATTCACGCGCATCCTCACTACAACCTCAGCGCTCTCCCCCACCCCTCCCTGCTCCCCTGCCCCCGCCCGCTATGCGTTGCCTTGCGTAGGTACGTTGTAGCCACTGCAAATACGGTAGCCCTTCTTCCGTCGTCTATCGCCTGCCCGTAGGCAAAGGTGCAGCCAATTTAGTTTCTTCCTGCATCTCGCTGCTCTTTCTTCACTCGCATCCTTTCGCGCACGCGCGCTCTCTCGCCTGTCGCGGCTTCTTCCGTGAGTCTCCACACGTGTCTGGTCGCTTCCAGGCAAGCGAGGATCCGCTCTTCCTCCCCTCCCTCCTACCCTCTTGCCGTCTACTCTGGGGCACCGTCACGGGAGGCCGACAGCCATGCTTCGACTGCCAGCCTTCCGAACGTATGCCGCTTCAGCCCTCGCCACGTGCGTCAACATTGCCGCGCTGTCCGTCTCCGGCCGCCAGTACCGCATCATTCCACATCTCTACAACGAAATCGAAGAGCTGGCGGAGACACAGCGGCAAGGTCGGTGGTCGATCTCCCACCGCAACTGCCTGCAGCAGCCGCTGAAGAAGGCCGAAATCATGTGCGACAAGCTGAACCTGCGCGAGGGTCGCCGCAGCGGCTTGCTGCCGGAGAAGTCCATCGCACGCCGGCTGAGCCAGCAGTACGCCGTGGACGGCACCGTGTGGGAGAGCAAGTCGAAGACAAAGCTCATCAGCATCACCGTCGTAAACTTCGATGGCCACCCGTTCCACTTTCGGACCTACCCAATGCCGGACGTCACACTCAACACGCTTATCGACGGCTCTGGCATGTGCCACGGCCACGCCACGCACTGGGGCAAGTGCAACAACCCCGACTGCTCCGACTGGAACCACGGCGATGGTTGCATGGTGAACGTGGACATCGAGACCTTAGACCGACTTCTCCCTCCAAACCGGTGGGAGTACACGTCGCTCACAGCATGGCGCGCAACGGACCGGCCAGACATTACCTTCAACACTCGTTTCAGCTGCCAGATTCCCATCACAGAGGAGCTCGACGGCGCTTTGTTCGCGCTGAAGCAGCTCTGGACGCGTTCTCTGCGTGAGTCTGTCTCTGATTGGGGCTTGGTGGACGACCAAGCGACGATCCACAGTGCTCGCAGCAAAAAGATTGAGCCGTGGGCGCCGATCATCGAGGAGCCAACGAAGGTTGACTTCCCCATCACATGGGACATGCTGTGGGCGACCGGTTACCAGGATATCATGAAGGAGAAGTACTCAAACTTCCGCCGCAAGGACGGCTTCCATACGAAGCCAGAGATGTGGGCGGCATACGTGTAGAGCTTCTCGCTGTATATACACTGCGGCGCCATGCATGCCAGTGCCGCCTCCCCTCCTCCTCCTTTTTTTCGCGCGTCTCCGTGCAGTTTGGGTGCGTCTGCAGCTGCTTTTGTTTTTCTTTGGCTGGGCGGAGTGAGTTTTTTGGGGAGTATAGGGAAAACGAGAGTGTGCGTTTGTGTGGTGGGGGACGTGTGTGTGTGTGTGCTCGAGGTGGTACTCCTTCTGAATTACTGCTCACAGCCGGCGGTACACGGGGGCGGCGGGCGGCCCGAGTGCCTTCACGCTCACCCGCCGTTCTGCACTCCCAGTCGATCTGCAGGGCGCAGCCCCTCTGCGTATGCACACCCCTGTCCTCCTCCTCCTCTCTCTCTCTCTGGCGTGCTCGCTATTTTCGTAGTTCACGCAACAATAGCCACCAGTGCAACAAGAGATCAGCTTTGCTGCTGCAGGGCGACCATCGATGAGGGCAACAGCGGTTGCGTTTCATAGTAAGGGAGGCTGGAAGGAAGGGGCGACGTCGGCTGGGCGCTGATGCAAGTCTCTATCGAACCCGCCCAGCCAGTCCCCGCGCTAGGGGCGCATTGCGTATGAGCGGCACACATATTTTAGCACCACTCCTTTGCTGCACCATCTCCCATCGACCCAGATGTCAACGCTGCCTTTTACTGCAGATGCGCGACGGTGTTCATCTTCATCTTGCCATCCCTCTTTTTCTCCATCGTTGCCATGCTGAATGCTGCCCCGACCAGCACTTACACGGACACACACACACACACGCCAGATCATACGCGCACAGCGCCCCTCCCCTTTTTTCGTAAGTGCCGCCATTAGCGCAGCCGCCTCACTTTGTCTTCTTCCCTTTTCCATCTTGGCAGTTTCACCATTCTCCTCGAGCAAGCGATCGTTTCCTGTGGCGTTGGCCCTCCCCCTTCCCACCTCTCATCACCGGTCCCACTCGCTTCCCCTCTCTTCCTCCCACTTGCCTTTCCCGCGGCCCCCACTGGCGTCAGCAGCATGGCTCCCTTTTGGACAAACGTGTTGAACTACACGTACGCCCGCGGCTTCATCCGCATTCCAATTGTTCTGGCGCTGCCTATCGTCTTCAACAAGTTCGTGTTGTACCAGTACGAGGGCGCATTCAAGCGCTGGAACGCCGGCCATAACCAGGTAGACATCTGGAACCGCCTCCAGGCAAAGGTGGCCGCAGAGGCTGAGTAACGGGCGACCCGACGAATACTGTGCTGCCTTTGTCCGTCTCTCTCTCTCTTTCTATGTCAACCGCAGTCAATGCGGTTGGCGGTGGGCAGCGAGTCGGCGAGGCACGTCTTCATCTTTTCCCTTTGCTCACCACATGACGTCCACCGACACGTGCTGAACGAAGGGCGGACATCTGTGTGTACTGCGCCTCGCGCCGGGCAACGCAGCCGATGAGGCTGCCTCACCCTTATTCCTCTTTGGTCCTCCTCAGGTGATTGGCTTTGCGTATGTGTGCGTGTGTGTGTAGCTCTCTCTGTGCTAGGCAGACTTCTCTCAATAGGAACGTAGCTCCCTTCTTAGTGGATCAAAGATTTAAACGTGCCGAAAACAAAAAACAACGACTGCAAAGCACGCACGATGCGCTTGGCAGCTCTTTCGAAGGACGTGTGCCGTTAGATGTTGATGGGCCGCACCACAACCGGGAAACCGCTTCTCCCCTCCCCACCTGGCCAGATCAGCATGGGTGGCCACAGGTGTCTGCCTGTGTGTGTGTGTGTGTGTCCTTCCCGACATTTTGTCGGTGAGGCTCTCTGGCGGCCGCATTCCTTCGGCTGCCTGAGCGCCTATGGGCGCACTCTGAGCTTTGTCTACATTTGCTGCCTGCCCCTCCCCCTCCACGTGCCTGTGCCCGTCTTACGCGCTTCGTGCACCGGTCACCGACGCACATGCGTCCACAAGTCGAAAGATAAGCCTAAGAGTACCGACCATTCACACCAGCCACTCTTCACCCAGCCCCTTTCTTGTCTGTGTGTCTGTGTGTGTGTAAGCTTCCCGCGCCGTTGGCCCTTCTCCCCATCAGCCCATCTGAAGACGCTCGCCCTTTATTGCCTCTTTTTTCCCTAAACCAGCGATCGTCGCAGGCGCAACAGCAACCATGACGGACGTCGGCTTCAGCCGCCACATCCTCATCGATGGCCTACCCAACAACGTCACTCCTGACAAGCGGGAGCTCTTCCAGCGCCACTTCTCTCGGCGCATTGGCGAATTGCTTGGTGGTGAGAGGTTCAGTCTGCACCTGCTCACGGATCCGGAGACGGCTCTGATATCGGGGGCTATTCTCAGCTGTCTGACGGAAGCCCAGGCAGAGGCAGCGCTGGCGAAGCTGAACCGCTTTCCTTTTACGAAGTCTGCCGTGCTTACGACCTACCGCTGGAGCTCGCTGGAGGAAGCGCGTGTGGACGAGGGCCCATATGTGCCGCCGCCAATGGCGAGCGTCGATGACGAGGAGGAGGCGGAGCTGGTGCACAACATGGCTGAGGACCCCGAGGCGCGCCCTCAGTTCCTGATCAAGTCCGGCATGTCCTTCGACTGTGACTGGTACTGGTTCAACTGGGAGAGGAACGAGCCGGAACTGTACCGCCGCCGCAAGATTAGCCAGGACGACCCCCTCTGCCGCTGGTCCGAGGTGGACCGTGACAACAAGAAGCTGAGCTCCGGTATGGTGTGCAGCGCACTTCCGGTAGCGCGCCCATTGCCGGTGTGGTCGACGTTCGGCTCCATGGTCATCTCGCAGCACGAGAAGGGACTGCGCGTGTGGGCCGGCCGCAGCATGCGCCTCCACTTCGAGATCACGATGGACATCAACGCCTTCATGGTGTCTCCGTGCGAGAAGTACATCATCATCCAGACGCCGAAGGACATCAGCATCATCAACCTGCGCACGGCGAAGAAGATCCGCACCATTGGGAACCTCGACCTGCACAGCGACGACCTTTGGCCCATCATGCGCTTCAGCGCGGACGATTCGCTGGTGGTCGTGTGCAAGACGGGCTACCGCCCCATGGACTCGACCGAAGTGCCGGACGGCCACCTGAACATCTACGTCTCCGATACAATGAAGCTGCTCAAGGGCATCGGCAGCTCTGGGCATAGCTTCGCCATACCCGGGCTGTACAAGGCGGAGTGGAACCCGGTGGTGGGCACGCAGATGGCGTATATCTGCGAGTTGGGCCCGAGCCAGGGCTGGAAAGCTGTCTTGGCTGACATGGTGGTGAACGAGGACGGCGAGGTGGAACAGCGCGTGCTGAACGAGCGAAACTTTCTCGTGGCGACGCGGCTGGACATGCTCTGGCACCCGGCGGGGACCTTCCTGTGCGTCAGGGTAGCGTCGAAGGGACCGACGGAGTACTTCCTCTTCCACGTAGCGGAGCGCAACGTGCCCATCACTCGCCTTTCCATCAAGCGCGGCTACATCCCGACCCGCTTCTCGTGGCAGACGGGAGGCGACAAGTTCGCTGTACTCCTGAAACGCGATGGCGTCGGTTCCGGCCTCGGTGAGACCGGCGTGCTGCAGATTTTCATGATCGGCAAGCAGGGCCCGAAGGTGCTGCACGAGGTGTCCACATCGGCGACGCATTTGTTCTGGGCACCCCGTGGTGGGCGACTGGCCGCTGCCAACTTCGACAAGTCATTGCTGCACTTCTTTGTGCTGCATGACAACAACACCATTACGGACAAGAACAAGCTGAGCGGTATCAGCGCGACGAACTGCGAATGGGATCCGACCGGCCGCTACTTCGCTGTGTGGGTGTCGTCGATCCATGAGCAGACGCTCGCCCCGCAGTACCGCATCTTTGACTACACCGGCAACGAGCTCTTCAAGAAGGCTATTAAGCCGCTGTCTCACTTTGCGTGGCGCCCGCTGCCGCCCACGCTGCTCACGCAGGGCGACGTGAAAAAGGCGCGCGACATGTTGAAGACGCTCATACGCGAGTACGAGACCACGGCGATAGCCCTCAAGGCTGAGGAGCAGGAACGCATCGACAGGGAGCGCAAGTCAAAAGAGGAAGACTATATTAAGCGCCTGAAGATCGCTGCCCGGTACGCCGAAGAGAAGGGCTTAGAGCAGACGCGGGAGGAGCAGCGCGCGAACTCAAAGTGGGTTCGCTACAACAACAACCGCCTCAAGGCGCTGCCCGAGGAGGAGCACATGATTCACGAGGACGTCACGGAGTACCACGTGGTGGCGCGCCGCCAGGTCGGCGGGAGCACTGTAAAGAAGTAGTGTGGGTTAGGAACAATGCGTGCTCGGCGACACACGTCCATTGCCTTGCACGCACGTGCACATATCCTTGCGTTGCACACGTTCTCACCAGCCGGTTTCTTTCCCCTCTTCGTGTGCACCTCCGCAGCGCTGCCCCTCCTCTGTCTTCTTTGCCTCCCGACGCCGTGTGTGTGTGTGTGCATGCGCACCTCCGAGTCGCGCACTTCGCCCTCGAAGTGGCCTCTCTTCGGCTGCGATATGCCTTTGCGCGTGTGTGTATTGGCTCGTGTTGACGTGTACGTAAATTCAGTTTAAGTCTGCCAGCCGAACGGATCAGCGCCCTCTCCTTTTTTGTGTGTCGCTTCATCACTGGTCTTAACTAAGCGACAGCGGCGTTTCTGTCATTGTCTGTGTGTCTGTCTGTGTTGTGCGGTAGTCTCTCTCTCTCTTCCCTCTCTCTGTCTCTCCATCGTGCCTTCCCCTCCCCCCTGCTCTTGCTCGCAGCATACGCGCACGGGAGCGGAGGTGGCGGTGGTGGTGTGGTGGGCGGGGGAGAGAGGTACGAGGAGGGGGGTAGTGAGGGCTGAAGGGACAGCGCGCAGGTCTGCGGTGGCCGCGTTGGCCGCTGAGCCTTTGGTGTTTTTGGTTTTTTCTCTTCTCTGGCGGCCCCTTTTTTTTGTCTCCATAAGGACAGAAAAGGCGATGACGGGTAGTGACGCATTCACACACATACACACCCTCTCCAATATAAGGAGCTCTGCATGACTTCAACATGTGTGCGTGTGTGAATGCGCCAGCAGCGACTCTGTTCATTCAACGTAAGTGCGCCGAATACGGGAAAAGGAAAGGCTGTCTGCGCGTGGGCATCGAAGGCTTTTCTCTCTCTCCATCGACGCACCTCTTAATGGAACGGGCAAGACAAACGGGAAGAACTACGCCGTGGCGCCGCCACAGGCTCCCTCGCCGTTCTGTTTCTCAGGCGTGCCTTGCGCAGGCATATGGCCCCACCACAGCTGCGTCTGCCCATGTGCCCACGCCGGTACTTGCAGGCGCTGCCGCTTTGCTGTCTTGCGTAGGGTGGCGATGCAGGGCAGCCCAGAGGGACAGCTTTGCGCTCGCTGCGCTTGGCGAGGCGGTTGTAGAGGAGAGAGGGGTGCTGAATCAGCAGCCCCTTTTCTGTCTGTGTCGCTCATGTTGGATTCCTCTATCCGGTGCCCGTCCAAAGCGGCGGTCGCCACTGACTGGTCCTCTTGTCGCCTCCCCCCCGCTCTCCGCGCCCTCTCTCTATCGTCAGCTCTCTTGTCGTCCATTTCCCTCTCCGTCTCTTCCCCTTCCCCACTACTCGCACATGCGTGGCAAAGGAAGTGCGGCATCATCGCCACGCTGCTATGGGAAGGGGAGGGCTGGCTGTGCACGCGCTGAGTGTCAGGGCGCTTAGCCGCCACCTCTCGCGCTCCACGGGCATTCACTTTCCGGCTGCAGGGCTGCCCTCGGCTGTGGGCGTTCGTGCAACAGGTCAGCGCTTTTACACCGTGAATGCCTCACAGCCACACAACGCTTTCGCAGCGGCATCTGGCGGAACGGTTACCGACACGCACAGCGAGGCGACGCTTCCGGAGGGCGCAAGTGACACACGCCTTCACCGCGCTGGGCAGCACACCGCATCCCCGCATCCATCAGGCGCTCCGTCCCCGTCTGCTTCGTCAGCGACAAGCGCTGGCGTTGGCACGCCGACCGCTTCACAGGGAACCTCTCCTGCCACTCCTCCGACAGGTGGCGGCGGCAGCAACGCTTTGACGACGCCCGATCCGGAGCCCGTGCGGTGGGTGCAGCGGGCTTACCAAGATCTTGACAACCCCCCTATGGTGGATGCGAAGGGCGAGTACATTGTGTCACGCGTGCAGTGGCCGACCGGCGAGGTCGCCTATCGCACCCCTGCCCCGGTGGACGACAAGCTCTCCCCGCGCTTCGGCTACAATGTGGTGCAAGTGCGCAAGCACGTCTCGTGGTGGACGTATAACCAGAAGCACCCCCGCCTCTCCGTCGCGTACATCAACATTCAGGTGCTGTTTCTCCTCGGCCTTGCCTGGCTTGTTGCCCTCCTCACGACGGAGTACCGCCAAACGGTGGATGCGATGCGGACGCCTGGGGCCATGGTCGGTGATTACCGCGGCCGAGGGCCTGTGACGAGTGGAACACAGAAGATCACCTTTGAAAAGGACGAGATGAGCGCGTTGCTGGACAGGGCTCAGAACAATTGGTACGACGGCACGGCTGAGGCGTCCTACGTGGGGTCAAAGGATTACAGAATGCGAAAGATTCCACGCCCGAAGGAGTTCTCCGCTGAGGACGTTCGCAAGCGATAGCGCGCGACTGATGACTGTGGCGATAAAAAGGACCACAGCCACCGCGGAAAGGGACTGGAGCGCTCACCCTGCGTGCGCGGGCGCGCTGCGTCTGAGGCCGGGCTGGAAGACGTGTCTACGCGCTGCTGTCGGTACCCCACGAGGCGGATGGGGCGTGCGCCGGAGGCGGGGCAACAGCGGAGTTCGCCTCGTGTGGTGCGCACGGCAGAGACGGCGGACATACCCGAAGGAGGAGAACGTCGAACTCCTTGAGAAGATCGGGGCGTATGGCAGTTGACCTGAGGTGAAGGCATCGGTGAGCAGTGATGACGCTGCATGCAGGTCGAGGGGGGCGATTCGAGTCCTGGCATGATTTCACCCTCTCCCGCCCACGTCTCCCTTTTTTGTATGCGGAAGTGGGACATCTCCGTCATGAGCCTACAGATACACCCACACCCACCCGCGTACTACACGTGTACGCAGAGAGGCACCCAGTCGCGCTTGCCCCAGAGCCCATCCTCAAACAGAGGTCGGCCACCCCTCATCAATGATAGCGCAGCGTGTGCGTTTTGTCGTGTGGCGATGAGCAGGAAAAGGTGTCGCCCGTGGAAGAAATGCACACATGAACGCATTGGGGTCATGAAGGCGCCGAGGGTGGCGTGAGAGGGAGCGGGTGAGGATGCGATGGGGATTTGAAGGCAGCGCGTGTCGCTTTCATGCAAAGCCGCAGAAGCACGAGCTTCTCACGGCGCCGCGGATTGGTGCTGCCAAGCCTCTTCTCCTGTCTCCCTTCTCCTCGCCGCCCCCCCTCTCCCTTCCCGGCTGCGTCAGCTTCACAGTCACGGCTGTCTCTCTGTCTGCCTTGCTGACCTCTTTGTTCCTCTCAACCTTCTTTTGCTACCCTCGCTGCCGCGTGTGTAAGCGGGCGTACAACTGCGCATCGCACGCGCGTTGGAGGCCCAGGCTCTCTCTCCTTTTACTCGAACACCTAAGCTCAAGGGACAGACACGTCTCCGCTCGCGATTATGGCGACGGGGCACTCACTGGCGTTGCCGCTTTCGGTACAGTACGCCCATAACACACGCGAAGGCTTTTCACTCTTTCGCAGTAGCGGCAGCGGCGCGCCCTCGCACGACAGCGACATGACCCTCGTGGACCGCTACCTGGACGATCTGTGCGCGTTCCTGCGCAGTGCCAGGCTCATACAGTCCCACCCGGACAACTACTTCCAGCTCATCCGCGGCGAGACGTGGGCGGGGTCGAGCGTGCTTTTTGACAACTCTCCTGTCGAGCCGGAGGAGCTCGCGCGCACGCGTGCGCTGTTGAGCTGCTTCCGGCCACTCTTGCAGGGTGAGGGGGCTATGTCCAAACTGCGTGAGCTGGTCCGCGACGGTCCGCCTAAAGGTGCAGAGAAGCACACTGCTGCATCGGGCGGAGAGGTAAGCGCTTCATTGGCGTCGCAGACGCTAGTGTCTCCGTCTCCGCTGCAGGAATTCTACATGGCCACGCGGCGGTTAATGCTAGGCCGTGCGCGCCGCCCCAAGAATGACGCGGCCAGTCTCACACTCCTGTCAGAGGCTGAGCGGCAGGCCATCGACCGCGACTCCTCCAGTGCACAGGCTCAGCGGCAGCACGAGAAGGACATACTGGACCTTGTTGTGTCTCGCGGCATGAACCCGAAGAAGCAGCACGAGGTGCGCATTATGCGGGAGACGATACGCGACCTCGTTCAGTGCTGTAATGCTGGTGTGGAGCACACACACGCAGCGCCGCTGCGGGCCGAAGAAACGGGTAATGCGAGTTGGGCGACTGAGAGGCACCCACGCGGCAACGTCGCTCGGGTCCGCACCGTGATTAACATCGGCGAGGGCAAGGGCTACGTCTCGCGTGCGGTGGCTCTGTGCGACGACCTCCAAGTAGTCGGCCTCGACTGCAACCCTGCCCATAAGGAGTGCGCTGTAGATCGCTTTGAATCGCTCTTGGAGGCCGGCCTCTCCTCGCGTGATGGGCGGCCACGCATCAACCTCCTGTACGAGCCGCACGGCCACATGGTTAGCATCGCCTGCCGTGTTGGGGAGAAGGCGGACTGGAAGTCGCTGTTGCATGGCCACCTTCGAACATGCGCGGACCCGTGCAGTGCAATCTCCCGGAGTTGCAGTGACGAGGGATGTGCGACTGCAGGATCTGCCGAGGAGGCGCAAGTCGCCATTGGCGAAGACAACGCTGTCGCCTTGACACGCGCCCGCGGTGACGAGACGGTGAAATTGGCCTGCCGAGTCTGTGGCAAGGTGGTTCGACGGGAGTCCACCAACGTGATCATGAAGCACATCTACGGTCATCTGCACGCCCACAGCGGGCGTGGACCAGTCTCGAGCGAGGTGCGCACAGTCGCTGGAGCAGCGGAACCGTCGGAACTGCCACAATCGCGCCTGTTGCGCATTCCCACATTGGCAGAGGCCCAGCAGTGGAATGTGACACTGCCCCAGCACGCCTATGTGGCGAAGCTGACAGAGCTCTTCTTCACTGTCTCGGACATCGAGTCACAGCACTTTTCTAATCGTAAAGACGTGGCGCTTCTCAAGCGAGTACGCGTTGGCGATGAAGGGGACGCTGCTCTGCAGGCCAGTACCAGTGAGGTAACAAGAGGGTATCTCACCTTGGCCCCTCAAGTTAGCAATGATGCGTGGAGCGGCACAAGCGGAGCCCAGCGGCAGCCACCAACGCCGGAGCGCTCGCATGTCACGCTTGAACCTGCTCACACCGCTCGCGGCTATCGCGCAGTGCTTCTGATGGCTGTGGTAGAGTCGCGCGCCTCCGGTGAGGTATCTGTGCACTCGCCATTAAGTCCACACAGCCCGGCTGCGGGAGAGGAGCAAAGAGTAGTCGTGACGCCGGCGGCGTACGAGAGGGACGCAGAGCCGTGCTCGACCTCTCCCACTCCGGTGCAGCGGCAGCATCTCTGGACATACACGCAAGTGATCGCCACCATTGTCGGCTACGACGGTGGCGCTGACAGTCACCACGTGTACCTCGATAACGAAAGTGAGAGGCGCACGCTCCGGCTGTATCGTCTGCCGGCGGACGCCACGGGAGCGGCACAGGGGGGTGCGCTTCAGCTGACAGGGCGCCACAGTGGCGACATCGACTGCATGGGACGCTGGCGACTGCCAGATGCAGAGACGTGGGGCCGTGAGCGCGTCGCGCTTGTCTTGTCGGTGCTAACGCCTACTCTTCCCTCTACCCCTAACGTGTATGTGCCTAGCGTAAGAAATACAGCCCTGATCGGCTTGCACTCGTGCGGCGACCTGGGCTCCAATGTGTGCCGCATCTTTCGAAACAGCTTGGCGCGTGGGCTGCTGCTCGTCAGCTGCTGTTGGCACGCCCTGACGCCTCACGGCTTCCCGCTCAGTCACTCACTGAAGCGTCGCGGCTTGACAACTACCAGCGTATCCTTCCTCCTCGCCACGCAGCCACTGGACGCCTGGTCCGCAGCATCTCCCGAGGGCCACCGCAGCTCCGCCAAGCTGCTGTTCTTTCGGAGCCTCTTCAAGCTCCTGTGGACGCAACTGGCGCGGGAGTGGGAGGCGGGGCAAAAAGATGGGTCTTTGCCACCACCTGCTGGCTGCACACACGCAGGCCACATGAGCGGCGGCGGCACGTGCGCATTCCCACAAGCGCCGCCACATCTCGGGCCTGCCTTTCTTCGGCGAGTCTCGCGTGACAAGGACACACTGACCTTCGCCCAGTTTGTGCACTCCGTCGCCTCCGAGTACGTCTACGCGGAGTCTGCGCGGGACGCCTCGAGCACGCCATGGGGGGGAGTGGGGCAGAGCTGCGCAGCGTGCCGAGCGGCGCAGGAGGCTTTCACGCGGGATGCGTTGGCGCAGAGGCGTCTGCCCGAGACGATGGGGGCGAGGCTCGAGCAGGAACACTTCGCCTCCTTCCTTGGCCTGACCGTGCTCCGCATGTGGATGTGCCACCTGGTCGAGTCGCTGCTCTTGCTAGATCGCACCCTCTACTTGCATGAGGCGCTGTCTACGCCTGATAGCTACGCAGCAGGAGCACCGGCAGCTGAGGCGGAGAGCAGTGCCGTGGCGCTTGTGCCGCTGTTCGACGGTGCCTTGTCACCCCGCATGTATGCGGTGCTTGCCCGCCGTGGCGGATCGGCTTGCGGCTGAGATGTGTCTCTTCCCTCTTTTTCTCTACTACAAAGCTGCGGCATCCGTAAGCGCACTAAACACTCGCATCGTTCACCCACGCTGGCCGGCTGTCATCACGGTAGCTGCAGGCACATGAACGAGCCACTCAGCAGGGCGGATGGTGCTGCGATCGGCTGGGATCGAACGGCGAAGGCCCGACGCTTCGGCAGAACGAGGGGAAGATGTGCACGGAGCTAAACCTGGCCGCCACCCTCCCCTCCTCGCTAACCCTCCTCCCCCCCGGTGCCCTCTGGTAGCCTCATTGGGCGACTGGTGCAGGGAGTCTCCAACACAGCCTTTTACTTGTCGGCGCTCTCTCTGACGTGGGATCCTCCGCTCTCGCCTCTCTCCCTCTCTTTCTCATTTTTTTTTACATTCAGTGCCCTTCTCGACCGCTGTGATGGGGTCGAGGCTGTACATGCACGGCGTGAGGCTTCGTAGCACAAGAAGGGAGCGTTGTGCGTGCGCGTGCGGGGGCGGGGGAATTCGCCATGGAGATGCTCGACAGGGGTGCTGCCTCCCGCTCGCCCTCCTCTCCTCGTTCCCTCTCTTGCAACATCCCTCCTTCCTCTTTTCGTCCAAGGACGAGAGGAGAGGTGAGATGCCGATCAATAGCGGCTGTTGACGTGCACCGAAGTCTCTGCTTCTTCCCTCAGCGGCCTCGCCTCTCCTCTGCGCAGACAGCGGAGACATCAGTGCTTCGCTCTGCGAGTGCTTGCGCAGCCCTGGTGTGCCAGACAAACGTTTCTGCTAAGCAAGGGCAGCAAAGGAGGCGTGGCCGAGTGTGTTGAACTGAGCGCAGACGATGCGCTATGCTGAGCACCCCTGTGCGCCTGCAGGAACCCCGGCGGGGGGTGGCAGGTGTGCACATAACGAAGCGAAAGCGGGCGAAGAACAACAGGAGTCGTTTCGGCCCCATTGGACAACTGAGAGTGTATCCGCGCGCACTTCTGCTCGTTGGCGCTCAAGCGAGCGTTTCCCATCTCTCTCTCTTACCTTGCGCGTTGCTGTCCTGCTTGCCGAATTCTCGATACGGCTGCTTGACGTTCGTGAGCATGCCACCTTTAAGCGCTCACTCCGCTTTTACCTCTGCGTGGAGTACTCGTCGCGTCTCTCTCTCTTTGTGCTATTGCCAATACGTGTGAGTGCCTTCTCCTGTGTTTCGATGTTGCAGAGGGAGTGCGCGCGCTGCCTGCTCGCACTGCTGCCGTCGCTGCTGCCTCTCTCTTTCCTCTCTGCTGTAACATTTTCATCTCTCTTTCTCGGTGCCGAAGTGCCACTCCTCCCCCCCATTCCCATTAGCTTCCTCTCGCGCTTTGACCACCTCATCGCGCGCTTGCCCTCCCCCCTCTCTGTGTTACCTCCTGCCCAGAGGGAGGGGAGGGGAGGGGAGAGGGGGGCATTGACCACACCGCTCCTCAGCTGTGCAGCTGCCTTTGGTCAGCTTCCCATTTCTTCGACGGCGCTTTTGGTCGTCGCTCACGTGTTTGCGCTCCCCTTCATTGACTTCTCCGCCTCCTTCTCGCCCCCCTCTCTTCACCCCCCCACAAGCCTCTGCCTTCTCAAGTGCACGTGCCCATCACCACCGTCGATACCCCCGTCCCAAGCCCACCCAAGAGCCCAGAAAGCTCGCTCCGTCGTGCAACGCCCTTTCCTTCACACCCTCTGCGCCTAAAGCATTCACTCAGCGTGCCCCCTCTCGACCCTCTTCCACGGACTCGCTCACGAAGAGAGGGGCGCATTCTGTGTAGGACGCGCACGCCAGGTACCCTTCCACTACTTCTCTCTCTCCAGCGACTTTCATCGGGGCCAGCATCGGCTCCCTCTCCCCATCTGCGCGAGCCGTTCACGCACACGTTCGAGCACCTGTTGTAGCAAAGCTATCCACACACCGCCAACTCCGTCACAGGCTCGCGTGCTTTCCTCTCGAGGGGTGCCCAATCACACGGACAACACAAAAGAAAAAACGTTTGTCAGGGACTACGAGCAGGACGGCGCGAGAGTGGGAGACAGTGACGGGCAACACGTGTAACGGGTGAGCACACATACACACTCACAGAGACACACATACATACAACTCACTCCCTCTTTTTTTCGACTTCTCTGGCTCGCTTGCGCCACGGATATTTTCTGAGATACTCTTTCTCGCCATCCTCCGCATTTCCCTTTCACCAATCCGCATCTTTGCCACGGTACACGCCTCCTTCTCCCCGTCTCCCTCATCTCTCTCTCTATATATTCCCCCCTCTTGCTTTGCCGTCACTGCGCGTGATCGGGACGTTCTCTTCCCCACTCACCCCCCCTGTATCATCCGTTGGTCTTTGCCGTTCTCCCCCCTCTTTCTCTCTTTTCAAGCTTTCCTTTTTCTATTCCTGTTCGAGACAAGCAATAGCGGATCAAGCAAGTACGCCGCGCTTTCGCATCACGGAGGTGTACGGCAGCACTCAGAGATACAGCGGCACGCACCTTTCAATTTTGGTGCCTCCTCCCCCCTTCGTTTTGTGCGTCTTTGCTGTTGATCGCCCCCCTATTTTTTCCTTCCGCTTCCGCCGCGTCTCTCCCCTCTTCCCCTTCCGCCTCTTCGCGTGTCTTCCGTTTGTTTCCCTATCCGTCTCCTCCCTATTCGACTCCACAGGCGTCTGTGTCTCAGCTCTCGAGTCGGTCTTTCCGTCTGTTCACCTCCCCTCTTCCCTCTTCGCTCTCCTCGCCTCACGCGCGCACAGCCGTCATCCCGCTTTCTCCTTTGCCGCTCTCGACACCACCTCAGGTCGTGGCCTTTAAGGAGCAACAGAGGAGAATCAGTTGCCGTCACCGATGCAGCAGCCATCGATGGATTCCGGCCGCGGCGCCAGCCAAGGAGGGGCTTCCAAGTACGCACACTCGCCCTACGTCTTTAGCACAAGCATAGAAGATGCTCATCTCAGCTTATCGAGTGACTATGCAGTTCGTCGGGAGGCGGCGGGGCTCTCGACGTACATGAGCCCCCAGCTGCTGAGCGTGAGCACCTCGACGCAGGACGTTTCTGTGCACCCCGCGCTCACGAGCATGCAAAGCGAAGGCGGACATCAGCTCTCTCAGCCGACCACACCGCTAAGTCGATGCAGTGGCGCGCAGGAGTTCTCGCAGCCGATCCGGGTCGTCTCGGCCCCCAACGTGCACCCGCGGTACCGCCGCAGATTGCAAAGCCCCACGGCTCATGGCGGCAGTAACGCCAGCTGCACTCTGACCGCCTTCCCCAACACCCCCCCTAGTAGTCTACCTCCACGGTCTCCCTTCGTGCCGCGTGATGACAGCGTGAGCGCGTTCACCGTCTGCGAGTCTGCCCCCATGAGAGTGCACAGCAGCAGGCCTTATCAAGTGATGGTGAATTACGGCCGCTCCTCCCCACAGTGCGGGGTGTTGCTGTCTGCCAGCTCTCGCAGTACTGCTGCCGAAGTCGACAGTGGATCGCAGTCGCCAAATCTTCTCTACACCGCGCACGGGACGCCACCCCTGCCGATGGGCTCCGCTTCTCCTATGTACGTTTCACAGACGTTCACCCCCCACATGTCGCCTACGGCCGCGAACGGGCCGCTCATGGCATGCGGCGCCCCCGTCGGCCTCTCGATGCCGCTGAAGATGTCCTCCGCGATGAACAGCGGGGGCAGCGGGGGCCGGCTCGGCTCCCCTGGTGAGCTCGGCGGCTCGCAGTCGCCCAGCTACGCCGACCCGCGCTCGAATCAGTCTTTCTCGTCGACGATGGGCGTCAGTAACGGTGCACCACCGCCCCCTTTCGCTGCCGCCATGCAGAAGCAGCAGCAACAGCAAGGCTCCTCTTTTTCAACAGGCAATTATCACAGCCAAGTGGGCAGCGGCTGCGCCTACCCCGGCTCCGCTCTCTTTGGCGGCACCCGCATGGGCGGCGGGCCGACGGAGCTTCTGCAGCACGCGAGTCCCCACTTTGCCAGTGATATGTCCGACACATTCACGAGGACGATGAGCACCGGAGCGGACGAGACGATGTCGTTCTCCAGCAAGTCGAGCAGCAGTACGAGCGGCATCCGCGCTGACCTGCCACTCTGCCCCAATGATGACGCGTGCACGCTCATTAATGACCGCAAGCACCAGAGGAAGTACGTTCACACGTGCCGGCTGCATCCCTGCTATCACGGACACGTCGCTCGTCACGCGAAGCTGTTTAGGCATTCGCCCGGGCAGGTGTCGGCACCGGATGGCGTCTCTGCTAATATGAAGGTATCTAGTCAGGCTTTAGCTAGTGTTAACTTTAGCAACATCAGCCCGGAGGCACCGAACGCCTACCGCATCTACGTGTCGCATGGTGAGAAGAGCTACGAAATCTTCGGCGACTGGGCGTCCGTGAAGGTGCATACACTGAAGCGGTACCTACATCAGGTGTACCACATCGCCCCCCGCGCGCAGATCCTGTCAGTAGCAACGACGGGCAAAGTAATGGACGATGATATCAACAATGTGAAGAGCTTCGGCATCGAAGAGGACTCCGTCGTTCAGCTGCAGAGCAGTATTGAGGACGCATCGAGCTTGAGGCGCCTTGGCATCTCCCTCGAGGACTTGTAGGTGTTGGTGTCGTATACGCGTGTGCATCGATACTGCCACACACGCAGGAACATATTTGTGAGCGGAGCACGCGCACGAAGGGAACGCAGAACCCACGTGTCCGAGGGCATCCACCCCAGTACTGAGAGAGCAAGACGAGATGGCTGCAAGCTTCCGCACGCCAGGTGTGCGTGTGTTCGCGTGCCAGTATGTGTGTGACTTCCTGGATCACGCACCGACAGCTAATCTGATGAGTTGTCGCCGAGGGCAACCGAAGAGTGCCGGCGCCCTTTCTTGTTCATCGTCAATCAGCTTAGCATTTCACGATTACACACGACGCTAATGAGTGTGCAGGCCGAAAGGGCGCCAGACACTGCTGCAGCCGTCAACTTTGCGAACGACTTCGGATGCCGCTCGGCGTTTAGCCTACGGCTCTTTCTTCTTTTCAACCTTTACGACGAGCACCGCTCTCTCTCTCCCTCTCTCCCCTCTTCTCCCTCCTCGCAGAGATGCGCGTGCTTCCCGCGTCTCTTCACCGAAGCGGTGCGCTGCACTGAATGCGCTTGGTGCTCACAGTGTCTCCTCTCGGGTGAGATGAAGCAGCAAAAATCCAAGAATGAAGTGAGAACTTCGTGTCTAGGTAAGTGCATATATATATACACATATATGCCTGTGTGTGCCTGTAAATCTTTGTAAGGTGTGCTCGCCATGACGGTGCTTCTCATCGGCGCTCTTTCCTCCTTTTCGACGGTGCATTCTCTCTATGTGCGTGTGCGCGGTGGACTCTCTTCCTCTCTGGAGGCGTTGAGTGATTCCGAAAGTCGTCCTTCTCTTCTAATGTTTGGCCAGGTCTGCGTGTGCCCCCCCATAAATATATAGTTATATGCATACACCTATGTCTCACCAGCAGCGCTCTTACGCGAGCGAGTGCAGAAAGGATGCAGGCCGAAGAGAAGGGGAGCCGATATACTGCAGGCGAAGCAGAAGCCGAGAAAGGGGGTGGACGGTGACGGTGATGGTGATGATGGTCGAGTGGATGTACGCAGAGAGAGGCTGCAGATGGCATAGGCAAGAACGAAAAGAGGGACACGAAAGGGGTGGAGGCGAGGGCGTCGATGCGTTTTACAGAGGGCGCATCAACTGCTGTATCACCTACGCCCTCCCCGCCACCCACCCGCTCTTGCCCTTGTACCATTTTTCTCAGCAAGTCAGGCTACGAGCGACCTTAACGTGTGCGTTTGAGTATTCTTTGCGGGCTTCCTCTCTGCTCACCTGCCCGCACTCTTCACCTTTCCCTTTTGCGAGGTGCGCTTCCTCGCCTGACTGTTGGGGCGTCCGTTCCTCTCGGACACGTCTCATGCACTTCCTCCCGCTGTTGACATTTTCACAGTCCGTTGGTCTCGTTGCCTCTTCACAGTGGCGGTGGCCAAGCAGCACCTCCGCGCCGCATCCCAGCGCCCAGTACCCCGCCCGGCGCGGGTGAGCCCAGGCAGCCCTCTCCCTCGCCCACCTCCCTGCCGATGCCGATGCCCTTCTGGCGCTATCGGGGTCCAGCGCCGACGGCGCGGGGGAGGTGGGAGCGACTGGTCGCCACCAATGTCCAGGGGCGAGACCCTGGACAGATTGGCGCGGGAGTGGCCTGCAGCCGTCCAGCTGATGGCCAGCGCGTGAGCGTGGCCCCAGCGCATCCCGCCCAGCCCCTCACGGTGCCTGCTGCTGGCGGTGAGGAGCGTGGGCCGCCCGCGAGGGGTGTAAGCCGCGCCTGCGGGCATGGCAGGATGGGGGTGGCTTTGGGGCGACCTGGGCTGCGCGCTGCGTCTGAGGCCGGGCTGGAAGACGTGTCTACGCGCTGCTGTCGGTACCCCACGAGGCGGATGGGGCGTGCGCCGGAGGCGAGGCAACAGCGGAGTTCGCCTCGTGTGGTGCGCACGGCAGAGACGGCGGACATACCCGAAGGAGGAGAAAAAAGTGTTGTCTGTGTAAGTTAACCGCTAATCAGTGGCAAACGGCGACACACACACACATGCACAAGAACTGTTTGTGTTTAAGCATGATGCGCGCAGTACGGAGGTAGCGGCAATCGGAAATGAAATATGAGGGGAAAGAATAGAAGGGGCAGCGTCATCCATGGAGTCGTCGCCCGCCTTCCCCCTCCCCTGTTCGCTCCCCCTCTGCGGCCCGATTCTTCGCATGGCAGCTCACCGGGGTGTGCCTTGTGAAGAATTGACACAAATGCGGAGTAACTCAGGCGCCTGCACGCTTTGGCACAGTCGACGAAGAAAAGGGCCCCTTATACAACGCGGCTGACGGGCCGCCGGCCCCCCAAGCCAAAGGTCGTCTTGTGTGGCACCGTGTGGCTGTCTTGTTGCGTCTCCAAATTGGTGGGCCCCGCTGAATGGAGGTGGGCGTGTGTGTGAAGGGGGTGGAGATGGTCTAGTGGAATCTTAACAATGACGTCTGTCCGCATCTTCTTTTCACTGGCATACAGTGCAGCGGGGTTGGGCTCGCATGCTCCAGCGCGAGAGACATATCCTCGCCGCCTGCGCATCTTCTCGTCACCGCATCTCATCCACACCCTTTGGTTCAGCTCGTCTCTGCCACTGACGCACTTTTTAAGTGCGCTTGCTGCCGTTGGGGCGACATCCTCGCCGTTTTCTGCACACCACTCACTTCCCTACCGAGTTGGGACAGTCGTCTGGGTGCACTCTCCTTCGCTCAAACTGGGGCCCCCACGGTGAAGGCGAGGGGGGGAGGCACCGGTCGAGCAGAAAAGAGCTCATCACAACTACCAGAGGCGTCATCTGTTGAAGCGATCGAGGCGCATCGGCATGGGTGGACTCAGCCGCCTGTGGCGGTGGCTGCGAGGAGAGCCAGCGATCCCAGGCGTTGTGTACAGTGACCAGATGGGGAACATCAAGGAGGAGCTGGAGAGACAGCAGAACATCCCGTGGGCCGGAAACCTGCGTAACGTGCGCCTCGAGTCGGCGCCAGACCTGATCGTGCGTAGCAGCAGCAGCTCTGCCGCTCCACCTGGCCCGGAGGAGCAGCCGTACACCTTCTGGGAGCGCATTGGGCTGGTCCCGGTGCACCCGGCGCGTGTGCGGGCACGGCAATATTACCACCCGATCACAGATTTCGCTCTCTATGACTACGACGAAATCTCGCCAGAGGAGAAGGAGCTGACGGCTAAGTGGATGGCGCGCGTTATGGAGTTCAACGGCGCCACCCCTGCCGGCATCCTGTGTGCGGCGGGTTGCTTGGTTCTGCCGCTGCACACGGTCTACCGCATGCCGCTTCTGGTCGCGGCTGCCATCACGGGCGTGGCTGTTGAGGTGACGCGGGCGTACATGGCGGCCTCGCAACAGCGGCAGGACTTGGACGACTTTCTGCTGGCAAAGGAGATTTGGTACATCAAAAACGTGGAAACGTACCAACTCGACATACTGCGGATGCCCCGCGGACGCGAGTGGGAGTACCAACAGTATGTCGATGGTGCGGGGCTGAGGCAGTCGGAGGGCCTTCCTGAAGAGCTGACGCGCGACTTGCGGCTTTGAAGATGGCGGCACCCCCCCGGCCGTCCACGCCACTCACCCGCGCTCCCTTCACTCGCCTATTGGGAAGCGGAGAGGGAATGGAGGCGCGCACCGCAGTGCGCGCGCCGGCTCCCTGTTTACCCGTGCCCTTTGTCGCAAGTGATCACCGACTTGGCCACCACGCGAAACAAAAAGAGCTGTGAGAATTCCGTGCCAGCAGCCTGCGGAGGGGCGACGTGTGCTGAGCATCGCCTAAAAATATGAGCTCACGCTGTGAGTAACTTGCAGGTGGACTGACGCGACACTGCCTCTTGTTCTCCTGGCAACATCTTGCCCTAACCCCCCTCCTCCCCAACTTCACACGTGCGCATCTTGTGAGGAATTCCTGCCCCTGTGATTTCAGTGGAGCTTGGCGACCATCTTTGGTCTCCATAGAAGTGCACACGCTCTCCTTTCTGTCACGCTCATTGTGCTTCATCTCCTGTGGAACGAACGTCCGCCATTACAGGAGCCGCTGCGCCGCGCCAGAGAAGGGTGGACCGTCCAGATGATAAGACGAGGGCGGGGTGAAATTCATAACTGCCACCTCCACGCATCGCCCTGCGCAGCGATCGTCACAGCCGACCACCCAGGAAACCACGCGGCACACACAGACACACACACACACACACACACACCAACAACGTCGAACCAGGAGTGGACGCACACACGGAAAAAGGGTGAGGGCTCCCTCGTGCGCCAACGCAAGAGAAAGGAACAAAAAGGTGCGCTAGGTGCGTACACGACGCGCTGTGATCATCGAGGTCGCGCTGTCGCATGGCGTCTCCGTTAAAGAAGCTTCGAAGAGATACTTTCTTGCTCCCCACTCGTTCTGTCGCGAGCACTGCACAGGGTGCGCGTGCATTGTTCTGTCCCGATCAGTGCGTCTGCTGCTCCGCCTGTCGTCTGCGCCATCTTCGCAAGATAGCAGGGGAGGGTGCCAAGGGAAGAAGGAAGTGTAGGAGCTGTGCGTGTGCGTGTGTGTGTGTCTGTGTGTCTGTGCGTGGGCAGGTGCACTGTGAGGCGGAAGAGGGGGCAGAGCAGATGACGCAACAGAGCTGTGGAAGCAGCGCCACATGCCCTTCGCTATGGCGGCCTTATGAGCTTCGAGCGGATAAGCTAAAGCCGCTCCATAGCTGCCTGGCCTCTGCTACGGGGGCCGAATCGCAGGCCGCCCCCGTACCACAGCCAGTGGTTCTCGCCATTTGCGGAAGCTTCAACCCGATCCATAACGCGCATCTAAAGCTGTACAGCGCGGCGAAGGAGTGCGTAGACGGCACGAGTGGCCGTGTTGTTCTCGGTGGCTTTCTGTCCCCCGTCGGTGACGCCTACGCCAAGCCGGGGTTGAGGTGCGCAGCGGATCGTGTGCGGGTTATGGAGAGGGTACTTGGCAGCCACTCTGACCTCAATGTTGACACATGGGAGTGCCAGCAGCCAACGTACACTCGCACCTTTTTCGTCTTACAGGCGCTGGAGGAGCACGTCAATAAATGGTACGCTCAGGCAGAGGCAGGGGCGATGGAGTGGCTCGTTGCGCACGAGCGCCGCGTAAAGGTCATTTTGGTGTGTGGTGCTGATCTCTTCACCTCGTTTTGGACGCCACGCTGCTGGCCACCGCGTCTGCTACGGCGGCTCCTCGACACCTTCCCACTGGTGATCGTTCACCGCGGCGGCGTCAGAGGCACGGACGCCTTCGCACGCGTGTGTGAAACGACGCCGCTTCTGTCCGAGACCGCAGAGGATGGAGAAAGAGTCGAGATCGACATGTCGCGATACGCGTTTACGTTTGCGGCCTTCTCCGAGCCCGATAATACGTCCTCTACAGCGGTGCGGAGTGTGGCGATGGAGCTGGCAAAGACACCGCCAGACGAGGTGGTGAGGCGCGCAGCGTTAAAGTCGCGTCTCTGCGCCATGCTGCCCGAGGCTGCCGTGCAGTTGGTATTGGATCTCTACGGAGAGGGTACGCCGTGCTGAGAAGGCGTGCCGCGAGGGGATACGGGCGAGGATGCAGCAAAGGGAGCTTGCGTGGCTGAGTTGCAGGCAGCTTGAAAGGGCTGTTGAGCGACCGAGGATATGCCGCTGTCGGCGGATGTCTCCTGCCCACCGTGTGATCAGCTGATCTCCCGCCCCTTGACACAACACATCACGTCTCTGGCGCGACGCAATAAGGTGTGCAGAGAGCTCAGCGCGGTGGCGTTGCCAGGTGCAGCGAGTGCGCCGTCACACGCACTGCGCTTCATCTATGCCATTGGTCTTCACTGTCGCATCCGTCACGCGAAACTGTGAGAAGGTCGGTCCTTCGCGCGCTCGCGGCCCTCAATGCTGATGCGCTCGAATCCTTTCAGCGTACTATCGACTGGAGCGTTCATCGGCTTCACCTCCCATCCCCTCTTCCTCGTTGACCCTCTCGCACGTCTCTTGCCCCCTCTGTTTCGCTTCTCGCGCCTCTGTAACCCCGCGCGCATTTGTGCTGGAGCTACCGCCGACATCACTCCCCTCCCTCCCCTTCTGTGGAGCCCATCGTTCTCTCGCGGGTGGCTGATACATCGTCGCGCGTGCGTTCTTCCAGCCAGCCAGAGGGGGAGGGCGTACCTTCGCCAACGGGCGCTCTCCTTCGTGAGCGCATGCCGTCTCGCCCTTCTGGTGCCTCGGCTGGAAAGCGATGCGCCAAAGTCCCCTGAGCGCGGCTGCGCTGGGGCTTCTTCTGCTGCTCATTGCCACCGCATGCGACATCATGTGCGGCCTCTCTCCTGCGAAACGGGCGATGATGCCGAGCGAGCGGTCTGACAACGGGGCCCCAAAGGCTGCTGCCGCAGGTTCTTTGCCCTCTCCGAGAAGCATGACGCTGACTACCAGACCCAACGACGTCCTGTGCGAAGCAGCAGCGGCAAAGGCCACGCGGTACTCAGTGGAGATCAGCGAGGAGGCCAGCCCCTGGCGGTGCCCGCAGCGACAGTGCTACACGCCGGCGGAGGTGTCTCGACACATGACGGAAGACGACTTGTGGATTGTGGTGAGCGGAAACGTGCTGAACGTGAGCGGTTTTGTGCCGCATCATCCAGGCGGGGATGTGCTACTGGACGGTGCTGGCGGGCAGGACATGGCGACGGTATTTGCTGACCTACACCACCCTTCCTCTGTAAACCTCGTCGCTGAGTTCTGCATTGGCCGCATCCTGTTGGAATGAGGTGCGCGCACGCATGCGCTTGAGTGTGTGTGCCGGCTGCCCTCATGCCTCTCACCTCCACGATTACCGCCGACACGGAGGTGAGAAAAGCCGCAGTGCACGTGTCGGGTGCTCTTCCCTTCGCTACAAGCATTGCAGTTCCTCACCGACCTTCTGGCGATGCGTTTGAATAGCACTCATGTACAGGCTCACCCTCTGCTGCTACCAGCAGCTGAGATGTGCACACTGGCGAATCACCTTGCACGTCTCCCTTCACCCCGACGCACTGGTGACAGGCGCGTCTGTAAGGGGTCTATTTCATTTTGTGGCTGATCTTTCAGTTGTGTGCCGCCGATCAACTCGAGCGCGGCGTCATCCTTCTCTTCCTTAGGGCTGTCACTGCTGATGCAGGACACATCGGGGGGGCAATTACACCGCTAAGTGGAGGCAATGGGCCAAGCAGGCCTTCACCCTGGATGTGTTTGTTCAACACCAGACCTAATCTACAACAACGTTGCGCGAATGCGCGTCCTGCTGACATTTCACCACCCACCCCTCCCGGCTTTCTGGACCTCTTGCCCTCCCTCCACCCTCTCGCGTGTTCTTGTCGTTGCCGCTCCGTTGCTTTCCCTTACCCCTTCCTTGCGCACGCACACCCCACAGCGTGGTGCACACTGCCGCTGCTTTCCGCAAATATGTGAACGCGCTGTGCATGGGCTCTTTTTTTCTGTAGTCCTTGCCGGACGATTGGTGCTGCGCTGTAGTGCGCCCTCTCCTCACTCTACGGGCCTTTTCCATTGCGTCTACCGCCCCTCTCCCCTCTTCTCTACTCCGCCTTTGTCGCCACTCTTCTTCCCAACGGTGCCAAAGGTTCCAGTCAACGGTGTTTCATTTCACAAGCACAACGTACGTCTCGCCGTTTTCAGCTTCAGCTGCAGACTTGGTCGTGCCCTCCCCCCGCTCGTACCCTTTTCACCCTCCTCCACGCGTTCGTGTGTGCATATATATTTTTTTACGGACGAATGTCTGCTCAGCTCCCAGCCACGCGGTGGACGAACCTTGCTGAAATCGGCTCTTGCCGTCCGACACACCATCACTACCCCAACACCACAGAAGATGTGCGCAGCATCGTCAAGCTTGTGCGTTCCCTCAACCACAAGTGCCGCGTTGCGGGAGCCGGCAAGAGCCCGAACGCGGCCACCTTCACTAATGACCACCTCATCCACATGGAGCGCATGAACCGCATCTTGTCCATCGACACCGCCGCGCGCACCATCACGTGCGAGTCCGGGGCCATGATGGAGGAGGTGATGAGGGCGCTCGACAAAGCGGGTCTCATGATGCGCTGCGTACCATCTTATGTCCAGACGAGTGTAGGAGGCTGCATCGCCACGGCGACGCACAGCAGCGGCGCCCACTGTCACTGTCTCTCAGACTACGTGCGAGGGCTGAAGATCGTGAATGGGTGCGCCGATATTTGCACGCTAGTCGCCGGCAAGGACCACACGGAGCTGCGGCTGGCCGCGTGCCACCTCGGTGCTCTGGGTGTCGTCACGGAGGTGACGCTGGAGGTGCAGCCGCGAATTCAGTGGAAGTTGCTGAGCCAGCCGCTGTCCATGAAGGATGCTACCAACGCTGCACTGGTGGCAGAAAAGGTGAGGTCAACGGAGTACTACCGGTGGTGGTGGGTGCCGCACACAGAAGGCTGCTACGAATCCTACGGCAGTATCGAGGCCGCAGCGGATCTCTCGCCGGCACCCCCCTTTCATGATGCGGCTGCTGAGCGGTCCGAGGCGCCGGCGGGGCTGCCGCAGGCTGCCGTGCCGACAGTCGCAGAGGAGCAGCGTGAGGGTGCAAGGGGAACCGCGACGAGCATCGTCTCTACCGCTGTGAACAGTGCGCTTAGGTACTTCGCCACGGACTTTGTGCGGCATCAGGTGGTGGAGTGGAGTCTGTGGCCGGCGTGCCTTTACCCGCCTCTGCAGCCATACGTGAACGCGGCCTATGAGCGGGTGTTCTACTCGGCACCGCAAGTGCAGCACGGGCCAGCGCTGGAGTGCTTCACCTTCGATTGCCTCTTCAAGCAGTGGGCCAACGAGTGGGCCATCGAGGCGTCGCGGGCAGTGGAAGCGTTCAACCGACTGCGAGACATGGTCGACCGGGAGGGCATGCTCCTGCACTTCCCCGTCGAGTTCCGCTTCACTGCAGCTGACGCGTCCGACATGTCGCCCGCCGTCGGCCGACCGACATGCTGGATTGGTGTGGTGATGTACCGACCGTACGGGTACGAGGCGCGCGACACGCGGCGCTGCTACGATGGCTTCTGCCGCTTGATGGAGGAGATGGATGGCCGTCCGCACTGGGCCAAGTACTACGACTGGGGCCATGCGGAAATGATGAAGGCCTACGGGGACCATTGGGAGCGCTTCCTAGCACTGCGCCGCAGGATGGACCCCGACAACATCTTCGTGAACGAATGGCTCACGAATCTGATGACGCCCGGCCGCGCGAACAGCACCGAGTACACACAGTAAGAAGCTATGGTAGCCACAGTCGTTGTGCGTGAGTAGGTGTGTGGCGAGGCTGCCTGCGGCCCTGTGCCTTCTACTGACGCCCCTCATCATCAAAGACCTCACACAATCCTTCTCTGCTCTCAGCGTCAAATCCCCCTTTCGCTTCTGCAGGCGACACGCCTGTCTGAGCGTATGCAGGCGCCCGCCAACTTGCTGCCTCTGCCCATGTCACCGTCTCTCTCTCCCGTCATCCGCACACACCCTCTCCCCTCCCCCTCCTCCTGTTAGCATTGACAACACCCTTCTCAAGGTATCCTTCACGCATGCATTATTCGGCGAGGGTGCTCGAGGCCCAGACGGGGCCGTTGCCAGCCAAGCTCGCCTGATCCGACATTAACAGCAGCCCCTTGCACACACGTGCGGCTACCACACAACCCGGATAGTATCTCCATAACGCTTGGAGTGCGCTGCGTGGGCTGAAGAGGTGCCATGCAGTATCCCACCTCTCTAGATGAGCGGGGCCGGAAAGGGGCTGCCTTCTCCTGTTGAAATCGTTCACCCGGGGCAGGGCGGTCCACCGCTTGCCTTTGCCACACGGGTGGGCGTTGACGGGCGCCACGGCCGTACGCTCAGCGGCGGCATTTGCCGTGAGGAGTCTCTCTCTGAGACACTGAATAAGGCGGCGCGTGCCCCCCCCCCCATCAGCATCTGCCGCCAGCGGAACTAACATTTTATTGTGTGACGGGCTACAGCGCATAGGGAGCCACCCGGCACTCACTTCCGTCGGCCCGCTGAAATCTCTATCGCGTGCGCCGAGACAGCAGTGGCGCATTTTTTTTGGTCGATGGACATCAGTCTCTCTCCGCCACGGGGTACCCAACGTAACGCCCTGCAGACGCGGATGTCTCTCGCTGCGCATGCCAATCACCTTGCTATCGACAAGCACAATGCTGCACGGCTCGCCAGGGCGATGGAGGCGATGCTGCGAGACAGACGCACAAACGCTCGTCATGCGGTTCGTGTGCTGCACGAGCAAGGGGAACCTCCCCCCCGCCTTCATCATGACCGAGAGCTACTTGCCGCGTGACTCCGATCCAAAGAGGCACGCTTCCCGCTGTTCTCGGTACGACCGATGGCGCGATCCGACCCGCCACCCATGCGCAGCCACGTGGCACCTCCAGCGGATCCTCTCCGGCGCTTTGCTGAGGAGAGGGGGGAGGGAGGGGCAGCCAACAGACGAGACGAGGCTTTGAGGCTGACCCCGCAGACGTTTCTTAGCGTCTGCAGCGCACAAGCAGTGGCTTACTGTTGGGACGGAGGCGATGGCGGGCCGGACGCGGCCGTTCCGGCGGCACCTCTTCTGTGTGTCGCGTGGCGACGGCGCTGCAGCGCTGGACGGGTGGGTTGCAGGGGCGACATGAGAAAAGAAATCGTGAGACGAGGCCACCACCACCGCCACCACCCTCCCTTCGACCGTGCCACCAGTGGGAACGTATGCATCCCACGCTCCGGTCTTCGAGAGGGCATACTTATCCGCGCGACCATCGAGAGGCCAGCAGCTCCTGCTGCTGGCGGCACGGGGGCACCTCCTGGACTGGGGTCGTTGGCGTGCCTGCTTTGAGAGATGAGAGGTGCGGGCCATCCCCCCTCCCTATTCCGAGTCGCAGCACTCCATCCCGCCCTCCTGCCACGTGTGGCCACCGCAGTGAAAACGGCGCCAGCGCCAACGCGTGCAGAGAAACTTCGGCATCTCCTCCTCTGTGTGTATGTGTGTGTGCTGGCGTGCCGTTCTCAGGGTATCTGCTGCGCCAGCCTCGAAACGCCACCGCTTGTGCCGCCCCCTCTTCCTCCAGCTCCTCTCCGAGGTGTAGTCTCCATATGTATTCGCATTCCTCTCTCTCTCTCACCGCACATTGCACCGCCACACTCGGCTGCGGCTCTCCTGCCGTCAACACTGCCTCTTTTGTCGCCGTCGCTCTTTTTACAACACCCTAGTGGGACACCTCTTGTGGTTACTGGCGCACTCCCTCTCCCTTCCCACTTCTTCTCCTACGGACCTGGTCCTCCACGTTCCTCTCCCTTCAATTCAGTTGGCGCTAGCGGCAAGGGTCTCAGTGGCGTGTGAGTAGTCGCTTGCTTATCGGCCCCGCGAAACCGCCGGCTGACCCGCTGCCGCCGCTGGGGTACGTGGCACATCGCAGTGGCGCGGCTACTAGCATACAGCGTCGGCTGCTCTCCGCAGCGTCGTGCGCATCGCGTGCTACTCAAGGAATTTTCGCGCCGATGGCGGAACCTGCATTTCGCGGCACACTGCTGCTGCTGCAGAACCGCACCCGCCGCGATCCAGAGTCGTACCGCGAAGAGTTCCTGGCCCAGCTCGACCACTTCAGAGCCTGCAGCGCTACTGTTCTCTCCCAGCGCAGCCTCAACCCCCAGTTCGTCGCGGTGCTTAGCTATGTCTGCCACGTGAGTCACTGCTTCCCAAAGGAGGCTGCTGTGATTGTGAACGTCGTGGTGGAGTTGCTGCACGCCTCCAAAGGCGAAGGGCTGCCGAGCGACCTACGTCTGGCGCTCGTGAAGGCGCTGATCCTCCTGCGCGCTAAAGACCTCATATCGACGGAGCAGACATTTCCACTCTTCTTTGGGCTGCTGCAGGAGCGCGACAAGACGCTGCGCAAGCTGATCCTGACCCACGTCGTGAGCGACGTCCGCAAGGCGAACATGCGAGGCGCGAAGAATGGCGCACAGATCAATAAGAAGGCGCAGAACTTTCTCTTCTCTGTCATGGCAGAGGACGACCCGGTTCAGGCGCGCTGTGCTGAGATGGTCATGATTGACCTCTACCGGCGGCGTGTCTGGAGTGACGAGCGCACTGTCGAGGTGCTGACCAAAGCGTGTTTCTCGAAGCACACGCCTATCCTGCGCACGGCTCTTCGCTTCTTCCTCCTCCAAATGCCCCGGATTACCTCAGTGGACGACGGCGAGGAGGGGGGCGGCGACGACGCACAGGGCGCACAGGAGCAGGACCCTGGACGCACCATCTCGAAGTTGAAACAAAAGCTGAAGATCGTCAAGAAGACGTCGAAGCGCGAGCGCGTGCTGAAGCGAAGCGTTCAGAGCGCGAAGCGGAAGTACAACCGTCAAGAGAGGGAGGAGGAGATGTTCGCAAAGCAGCACGTCGACCCCATCCGCTTCCTACGAGACCCACAGCAGTTCGTCGAGCGTCTCCTTGCAAAGCTGCAGAAGACGTCGGAGCGCTTTGAGGTTCGCCTCTTCTACTTGAACGTGATTGCGCGCACGGTCTCGGAGCACGAGGTGATTCATCTCCCGCTCTACGGCTTCCTGGAGCGGTACATGGAGCCCTCTCAGCTGCATGCGACGCAGCTGCTCGCTCTCTCTGCCATGTGCGTGCACAGGATGGTGCCGCCAGACGCGATTGAACCGCTGCTGCGCACCATCGCCAACCATTTCGTCTCTGACCGCTCGTCGGCCGACGCGATCACTGTTGGTATCAACACAATTCGCGAGATCTGCAAGCGCCAGCCTATTGCCATGAATGCCGACTTGCTCAAGGACCTCGCTGAGTACAAAAATCAGCGTGGCGACAAAGGTGTCATGATGGCGGCACGTGCGCTCATCCAGCTCTACCGTGATGTGTACCCGGAGTTGCTGCCGGCGAAGTTGCGTGGCAGCAAGGCGGGCGCCGCAGATATGACGAAGAGGCCCATCTACGGTTCGGAGCCCGTTTACACCGATATTCCCGGGCTCGAGCTTCTGTACAAAGGTGCGGACGGCGACGGCAGCGACGGAAGTGGTAGCGGGAGCTCGTCCTCTGAGGATGACTCGTCCAGCGGGGAGTGGGCGACCGACTCCGACAGCGACGCGGACGCGGACGACATCGACGGCGAGTTCGTGGACGTCCCAAGCCACAGCCCTGAAGAAGACGCAAGCGATGGCGAGGATGTGTGCCCCCAGCTGGTGCCGGTGCTGGAGCAAGCCCACTCGGCCACTGATCCGACTGAAAAAGATGGCGATAGGCAACACAAGCGTGTGCGTCTTGAAGAGGCTGCGCCAGTCCTGGTGTCGCCACAGAGCAGTGCTGCACGCAGCGCGAGTACCGCAGACGGAGGGGATTGCGAGGATGGAGGGGCGGATGCTGACGGTGATGATGACGAGGCAGTCAGCGACGACGACGACGACAGCGAATTTGGCTGGGAAGCAAACTATGACGAGGAGGACGAGGAGATCACCGAGGGCGAGGAGGACGAGGAGATCACCGAGGGCGAGGAGGACGAGGACGAGGGGGAGGAGCCTGCTTCTTTGTCCACTGCCTTGGCCAATGCGAGCGCCAATGCTGATTGGTTTGAGGACCTCGCTGAAGGCGTAGGCAGCATTGCCTCCTCAGCACTCCGGCCGGCGTCTGTCTCAAGCTCGAAGGCGTCTTCAGCGACTTCCGTGGCCTCGTCACGCCTCTTGACGGATAGTGACTTCCAGAGGATGAACCAGCTGCGGGCGCAGCACGGCAGCCACCTCTCACTGCGAGGGAAGCTGAAGGAGAGGGATGCACGGTCCAAGAAGCGCCACAACCTCATCCACGGCATTAGCAACGACCTCGACGCACACGACATCGAGCACTTTACCGAGAAGAAACGTGAGACAGATAAGCAGGCAAAGATCGAGCAGGCACAGGAGCTGCGCAAGGCTTCCTCGAAGTTCGAGCTGCGGCGCAAGAAGAAGAGCAAACTGAACTCCACGCATGGGGAGCACTCGAAGCGCGGAAAGCTCTTCCAAATGACAAAGCGGTCGCAGCGCGTGGCGGCAAAGTTGAAGAGTTCTGTGGCTGATCGCGCCACCCGCGCGAAAGAAATGCAGAAGAAAGACGTCAAATTTCGCATTAAGCGTGGCTGGAAGGCGTAGCGAAGCAGCAATACCCCCCTCCCCGCCGGATCGCGACCAGATGAGCATGAAAACACTGCTGCTGTATTTGTGGTCAACAGACAGCGTTCGCAGACGGCAAAGGGCAATACCGGCTTGCTTTTTTTTTTCAGAGTGCGGCATGTGCGTCTTTGGGGTATTTTTCTGTCTCCGCAACCTTCCCTTCTCTTCGACGGCATCGTATAAGCTAATCATGGCGCGTTCTCCTCCCTATCCACTGTTGTTACCCCCCATCCTCCCTCCTCCCCCTTTCCTTTCACACACGCATACTGCTCTAGCGCTCCCACGCATGTTGCGCCTTTCAATTCTATTTTGCGGCGGTGAAGGCGCAGCGGGGAGTCTCTGGGGAGGGGTGGAAACGTGTGTGTGTGTGTGCGCAGAACGGGCTGCGACATGATGGAGTCGAGGGAATGCTCACGAATAAAAGAAATGCGTAGGCCAATGGCATCTGAACAGCCAGAGGCGCTTACTAGTCCCTTCAACAGAATAGCTATGGCTGCCGCTGCCCAACACTTCTCTGTGCGCTCTGATGCTTTATCGCGCTACTGTTGGTCTGCGACAAAGCGCCTCATGCCACCGTCGTGGATGCGGGTGTGGGCGACGCCGACAACATCTCTGGAGCGTGCTGCCTGGAAGGCTGTGCCTGGTTCGCAGATATTTGCTTGCGTCGAGCCCTCGCTCCGCAGGCCTTTTCTGAACCTCACATGTCCTGCGATGCCGCCGCGCTTCTGCTTAGCTTTTTTTTATCTCCCCTCCTCACGCTGCATCAAAACTTTGGAGGTGCATGGTGCACACACGTGGTAGTGACGCCGCACATACCTCTCCTATTCCCCGCTTAGCTGCGCTGCGATCCCCCCTCCTCCACCCTCTGGTGGTTGCGCGCCATGTCTGCGCAAGCGTTCTTCGATTTCTCTAGCAGCGCCCTAAGCCCCAAATATGTTGGGCTGTCGCCGTTCCACGCGCCGAAAGAGTCTCGACTCGACACGAGCCCTCCTCGGGCCCTTTCTTGCATGTACGAGTACACTATGTGCATGAAGCGCGCACTCAACACGCGCATCATCGGGTTTGCCGAGCCGACACTGCAGCAATGTGTCGACGAATTCGCGCGCAATTTGAGGGCTACTGCTCTTATTCAAGATGCGGAAGCGACGGCAGCTTTGCTGCGGCAGCGGCGCGGCGCAGTCGATCCGGGGAAACTGCCGTGGACACCAAGGCCGGAGTACCTCGCCTGGTTGCGGGCGAAGGGACGTCTAGATGAGACCACGCCGTCGTGACCTGGCGTGACGCCGCCGGCCACACCACTCTGGGGGCGGCGCATTCCGTTTTCTCGCGCTTTCGCTTGTGCTGGAATACGTTTGTGCGTGTGTGTGTGTGTAATTTCTGTCGCGCACGCCAAATGAGCCAGCGATTCGCCTCGTGCGGTTTTCGCATCATTCACTGTTGTTCGTCACTTCTCCTATGGCGATCGCGCGTGGGCGCTGCTGTCGTGTAGGAAGCGAGTCTGAAATAGCAGGCGACGCGTTACTTCTCCGCGCATCTTCTCACCTCTCCTTCGCTACTCGGCACACCCTCATCAACAGGCGGGTGGGGCGGGCGGAGAGGCGCAGAGAACAGCGACATCAGCACCTTAAGCATGGGTGTTAAACAGAATAGGGTCAACGAAGGGAGCGTTGTGATAGATTGAACGAGAGACACACCTGCCCTCACGCTGCACATGTCATGCGTGGCCAACGGCCTCGCTGCGACTTGCCTCCCCTTCTCCGCCCTCTGGGGTCGAGCTTTGATGGGAGGACAGCAGATGCGCAAACGAATGGGCGTGTTCGTGCGCCTGCCTTCTCTATGACCCCCTCTCTCTCTCGCTTTCCACTTGATGGAGCGTCTGTAAGTCAAGCAGGCTGCATCGCGACCTCATACTTTGCTCGAGCAGCTGCGTCCGTCCGCTCTCTCCCTCGAAGACCATCGCCGCACACCTCCACATCTCGTCTCCCATTCCCCTCCCCCCTTTGGTCGCTTACCTTCTCTCCTCCCGTGTGATCGGAGGCGGCGCACACATCAGCAAGAGGGACATACCGCTCTTTCCTCTTCGAGGCATCGCTGAGATCCACGGACACATCTGCGCACGCTACGCTGTCGTGTGTGTGTGTGCGTATGTGGGGTGGGTAAAGGGCGTACATTGGCGCTCTTCGGCCTCTTCTCCATTGCCGTCCGTCTCCCTTTCCCCAGACCGTCGCGCTTGCGTTTGCAGATGCTGCACATTGTTGTCTGTTGCGCCGCC
Source organism: Leishmania martiniquensis (assembly GCF_017916325.1). NCBI lineage: Eukaryota > Euglenozoa > Kinetoplastea > Trypanosomatida > Trypanosomatidae > Leishmania > Leishmania martiniquensis. The sequence continues at coordinate 627,513 of NC_090152.1, forward strand.
CTGTGAAGTGCCCGCAATTATCTCTTTTTTTTTTACTCGGAAGCGCGGCCACAGCCATGACGGAGCACCCCCATGCCTGGGCGGAGGCAACCGCCTCGCTCTCGCCAGCGGCTGACCCTGCCGGGAGTCGACTTCTTCAGCCCTACTCGCCGCCCTCTCGCGTTAAGCTGTCCACCCTGGCGCCCGCTTTCGACCCGCGCCGACAGGGCATCGGTCGCAGTCGTTCCACCAACTCGGTGCGCGCAGACAGCATCCGCCGCAGCGAGGGGCTTCGGGTGGTTCAAGACACACGTCGGTACATGTTGGCTGCCGCGGCCCACACGCAGGCCACTGTGCAGCAGCTGCTGAGTCGCCTACAGACGTACAGAGCCTTTCAGCCTTTTCTCTCCGCTCCCGACTCCTACAGGGACGAATCCTTCGCACATGAACGCGACTGCAGCATTGCCAGCGGGCTCTCGCGCGGCAGAGGCTCTGCTGCGACAGTGAGCACGAACCAGTTGTGGCAGATGATCGACAGGTTCCTCGACACGTCGGTGGCGCAGCTGCTTCAGCACAACGCCGAGAGTCACTTCATAGTGACACTGGAGTCAACGCTCGGGCTGGAGGTGCCGACTTCGATTCTGAAGAGCAGCACCGTCATTGAGAGTCGAAAAGCGACGACATCCGTGAGCCATTGCGTGACGAGTGAGTCTGCAGGCGCGGAGCGAACGCCCTCCGGCAGCCCACATCTGTCACCACCGCACAAGTTGCCCAAGGCTGCCGCCATGCCTCTCGCAACGACGGGCGCGCTGGTCGATCGCTGGGCCCTCGACCATCCGTATTCTACGGCGGCCGAGGTGGAGGAGCAGCGCCGTTCGTGGGCAGTCCTTGACCAGCAGCGGCAGCACGCAAGCCTCTCTTTCTACCTCCAGGCTGTGCAGGAGCAGCTAGAGACGCTGGAGGCAGAGGAGACCAGGGATGCCTCTAAATCGACGCACTCGCACCGGAGTCAAGGCGACGCCTCACGCTCGCACCACCTGCCCCTGCACAGCTCCAGCGACTCTGAGGATCAGCTCAATGCACCGCTGCGTTCTCGCGGGCGACATGGAGCAGCGGGGCAGGTACACGAAGACGACGTCGCAGCGGCCGAGGCTGAGGCGGAGAAGCAGCGGGCGCTGTGGCAGACATTCTGCGAGTGCCCTCTGCGCACTGCAGGTGCTCCCGCATCGCCTCCGGGGATGGCACCGAACGCCCCCCAGATTATGAGCGCCTTCTTGGACAACACAGATTTGCAAGAGTGGCTTTACTCCTCATGGGCGCACCGCACTCACCGTCACGAGAGTGCCGCTTTGCGTATCCAATGCGCCTATCGCATGAACCGCGCGCGGTGTGAGGTGCGCGAGATGCGATACGAACGGCGGCAGGCCTTTTTGGCAAGCCTTGACGCCGAGCGTGAGGCGAAGCTGGTCTGGGACATGGCGCTGCAGGTGCAGACAGAAAGCACTGCCACGTCCTGTGGCGCGGACAGCACATTGTGGGCCCTGCATTTCTTTATCAACAAAGTGAACGCTGTCGTGGCGAAGCGCCGCGCTTGCAAGAAGTATCAGCAGCAGCAGGCTGATGAGGTTCGCAACTACGCGGCTACGCGTATACAAGCTGTGTATCGAGGGCACCGCAGTCGTGTCTTTGTAATGGAGCTGCGGCATCCCGAGATTGTGGCCCATCGAGAGCACTTGCGGCGCGAATGTTCGGCGATGCGAATACAGTCCTGCTGGCGACGCTACACCGCCCAGCGTCAGTGGTGGCGCGTGCGACTTGCCGCGTCTGCGCTGCAGAACCTCTGCCGATGCCGTGCGGCACGACGCATGCGAGCAGAGCGGCGCTACGAGCGCGATCTGTCGGCTGCAAGAGAGCTGCGAAAGGTCGCCGTGCGTCGCATCGAGCAGTGGTATGCATCGTGCCGTGTAGTGCGTAACGCTATCTATGGCTCTCATGTGGCGGAGCTGCTCACGATACAGCGTGTGTGTCGCGGCTATCAAGGCAGGCGGCGCGCTCAAGACGAGATGCGACTGTCACACCACCGATCCGCTGTGCGCACCATCGAGCAGCATCGCCTGCGCGTTTTGTGTCTTCGAGAGGCAGGTGCGCGGCGGGCGGCTCTGAGTGCAACTCGCGCAGCCAAGCGCGCTGCGGCAATGCTCGACGATGCTGCTGTGACGATTCAGCGCGCATGGCGACGACAAGGACGCTGGCAGCACGCTCTCTAGGATATGTTAACAGGTAAGCGCGCGACTGTGAGGAGGAGAGTGGAGGCCTTCCTCTCACTTCTCCTCACCCTCATTCCTCACCAGCTGCAGCTGCGCAGCTATAGGGGGCCTTTGCCTCAGAGCAGTGATGTATAGAAACTTCTTTGCGGCCGTGACGGTCAGCTGCGTTTTTCTGTTTTGTACTCTCCGGATGCTGCGGTTTTCCTGTCACCTCCGCCGTCTTAAACAGCATCAGTATTTCACCTATTTTGTCGCCTCCAACGCTGATGAAGGCGATTCGCGTGTGACCGCGCAGCGCTGATGTCCGCCGCTCTGCCCCCCCTCGGGTTCTCTGCCTTCTTCGTATGACGCGCAGCACTGTAAGTGCTCGTAGCGAAGTTGGGCGTCCGCGTCACGTAGGCACTGCCACCCAACTAAAAGAAGCGAATGGACGGTGGAACATGACTGCAGATTGTGCGCGGGTGTAGGAAACGAGAGGGGAGTGAAGAGGCGGCGATGAGGTGCAGCAAGTGCAGCGGCCGTTCCTCCCGCTTCTCTGTCTCTCTCCTCGCCTACTGCTCATTCCTCACCCTCCAAGATGCACGTCTACAAACGCGCGCACCGCTGAGGGGAGGAAGCGGACTTTGTGGGATGGCTGTGCGCATCGTAGCGGCGCTGTGCGTGCTTACGCCTATTTCAGTGGCGTTGCACCCATTTTTGCTCTCCTCTGCCCCCCCTCCTCATCTGCATGCAAATCCTGAATGCGCTCGGGCAGTCCCTCGACTATTCCTCTTCGGGCTCGTTTCGTCTCTCTTCCTCTTTGCCCACGACCCGCTGCGCTGGCGCAGCTACTGATGGCCGCACTGGGCAACGGCCTGTTCGCCTTTCTTTTGAGTGCATCTTTCCAAGGCACCTTTCTTTGCTCCGGCCTCTCTCTGCTCTCATGGCCACCTCAACGATACAGCTCTCAATCACGGAGGATGAGCTGGACTATGCTCTCGACCTCGCGATCCGCGCAGCCAACGCGGCAGCCTTCATCATGAAGTGCGCCATGGACGAGAGGACAAACGGCATCGCCGAGTCTTTGACGAAGATCAACCCGGCCGATCTCGTGACGCCGTACGAAAAGCAGTGTCGAGAAGAGGTGCTCCACATCCTGCGCACGGGCACGCCTTCGTATGCTGTGCTGAGTGAGGATGCGAAGAGTGAGGCGGTGCTCAGTGGTGGCCCCACATGGCTTGTCGGCGCGATCGACGGCAGCATCAGCTTTGCGCATGGGCTCTTCGACTGCTGCGTGACCATCGCGTTATCGTTTCGCAAGGAACCGTTGTTGGGTGTTGTGTGCGCCCCGCAGCTGCAGGAGGTCTTTACCGCTGTCAAGAACCGCGGCGCCTTCAGCAATGGCCAGCGGATTCATGTCTCGTCGGTCTCCTCATTGGAGGAGAGCGTTGTTCTACTCCACCAAGGCTTCAACCGCAGCGATGCTGCTGTCAAGCATGTGACGGCCATGCAGGCGGAGCTGTCAAAGCTCCCCGTGCATGGGCTGCGGTGCGGCGGGTCGGCAGCGCTGAACATGTGCCTTGTTGCGGCTGGGCGAGCGGAACTGTACTGGGAAGTCGGCGTGAGCCCGTGGAGTGTAGCGGCAGGCGTCATCATTGTGCGCGAGGCAGGCGGTGTCGTCCATGACGTGGAAAGCACCGAGGCCTTCGACCTTACCCGCGGTAACGTGTGCTGCGGCTGCTCCCTAGGTATTACCAAGCATGGCGTCGAGCTGAGCCTTAAGCACAACTACCGCAGCTCTGTACTGCGCACGTGACCTTCAGGCGCCCCAGCTCACTGCAGCTGGCCTAGCCGCACGCTATGAGCATCACTCGCTGCGCAGGGGTTCAAGACATGCGCCTCCTGTCCTTCTGCAGGCTCTGCCGCTCTTCCTTTCCTCGTCTTTGCGCGATGTGGCGACTTCCCCTCTCTACCTGGCACGACATGCGCAGGAGAGGAGGAGGAGAGGCGACGGGTGTCTGGCCGGGCAAAGAAGAGACACGCCATGCCGTCAGTTTTGCTTCTGGGTGCCTTTAGCTCTTTTTCATATGCCGTGGTGGTGGCCATTGCTGTGCCTACAGTCGACCACAAGGGTGCTCGCTCTGCCTTCGTACTCGCCTGCATTGCTCTCACGAAAGGGGAAAGGCGGCCCGGCGCGATGTTGGGACGGTGGAACTCAGAAGCTCTTTGAAACGACGCCACAAGGAAGCGTGGACGTTCACAGTTGACCATTGACTTTACGCCCTCCCCCCTTCCCCATGGCGTGGCCGTCCTTTGCCTCACCAATTCACGCACACGGACCATCGGAAGTGAGAGTAGGCGCCTCTCGGTCGGGTGTTGGGTGCGCTGTCCCCCTCCTCTGCTCACGCCATGATGTAGAGAGAAGGACGAGGTGCTTTCCTGCCAGAAGTACGGAGAGCCCCTGGTGAACTCGGCGCTGGTAGTCTTCTGGGAAGGCGCCGGGCGACTGGAAGGCAGGATGATCATGGCAGGTGCTCTGATCTCTCCTCGCGTTAGTGCGCTCTCTGCCCTCCGTGGAAGCGGTGCCCAATGTACAGTCAGCCCTCTTTTCGGGTATATTTTCGCTCACTGGAGTATCCTCCGCTGACTGAGTCGCAGGCGTGGCAGCAGAGAGCTTCATCAAGTGCCCAGAGGTCTTACCAGCGGCCGCGGCTCTGGGAGCAGCAGAGTCCTGCTAGCGTCGAGGAAGCGCTGCGTGCGTGTGCTGGTTCAGCCTTCGCCTCTCTTGCACTCTTCTCTCCTGATCATCCGGCACATCCACACCGTGTACCGCATGGCCCTTGTCGTGCTGCTCTCTCCTTAGATGGGGCGCGAACGCGAAGTCGCTGCTGAGCCGATTCTTTGCCCCTTTCCCTCTCCATGACTTCACAATCCTTGTAGCGCGTGTGTGCATCTGTGTGGGTGCGTGTGCACATCCTCCTGCAGCTGCCACCCAACTGTAGGAGGCGTGGAAAATGTAAGGGAGAGGCATCCGAGTCGGAGTCCGTAGTGACCTCCGCTACATGGGCTTCTGCTCCCATTCGCGTGCCAGGAGGCTTCTCAATCTTATGACCTGTTTTCGCCATGATCCACTGGAAGGCTGCCTGCAAGTGTGTGTTGACGTCGACGCCAGTGGGCGTCGCAGCGATGAGCAAAGAACAAAGGCACCCGTTCCGACCTCGACGCAGAGGCTGAGGCATACAGGAAGCGCTGTTTGCTCATCATATCGTCTTCCCTCTCGCGACTTGTTTGCTCCTCTCACACTTCCTCTGGTGCTGCCGCCGTGCGTATACTTCCCTTAGAGTGACGATGCACATGGCGTGCTGAAACCGACATACCTGCTCCCCAAGCGTGGCGATGATGCGATGACATTGATTCGCAGAGTTCATAGCATGAAGAAGCGATACAGAGGATGGGGGGAGGCAGGTGCAGGGCAAAGTAAAGGGCCTTGTCCTCCCTGCAACTGTCTCCCCGCCCGCCTCCTTACTCACTTCTTAGCGACGTGTGTGCGCCATGCTGCTGCCTCATCACTGTTTCTGTTCGTCTCTCCCGATGCTTCTTCAACGACCTAATGCGCACGTGGCCTCCAATTGTTGTACCGTTACGCCAGCGACGCTTCCCGGCTGCATTTACGATTCGTCTGTGGCAAAGTTCGCTTGCTGCCCCCTCCCTCCTCCCCCCTTCCCCCCTCTTCTTACTCCGCTGAATTGTTTTCTCTTCCCCTTCCACTGCAGCGCCATTGGCACCGCTTCCGTTCAGTTCTCGCTGTTGTAGGGATTTGCCAAACATGAGTGAACCACTGCCGATCGACGCGAGCGAAGCGCAGCTCGAAGCCATCCGGAGAGAGGTGGCGCACTACCCGCTGCTGTCGCTTTCGCTGCCGCTCGACAAAGCTTCGAACATCGTGAAGGAGATGGAGCACGACGACGCCTACCTCGCCCAGACGCTATCGCTCTTTGGGGCCTCGCCTGTCTCCACCAAACAGTACGACTTCCGAAGTATCCGCTATTCGCGCCGCGACGGCAACTGCTTCTACCGCTGCGCTGGCTTCCGCCTCTGCGAGCTCATTGTCGAGCACCCAGAGAGGGCGGCCGAGTACATGGCGTTGCTCAAGTCGCGAGAGGAAAGCCTCTCGAGGTTGTTCGGCCCCTTTGTGTTTGATTTCACCGATGCCTTGGCGGACATCTTCAACGGTGTAGCCGACAAGACGATCAAGAGCGCTGCACAGGTCTACAATCGCTTCATCTCCGACGACGGCGCCTACGTTGTGGCAGCGCTACGGTACTTCGTCTCGGCTTATCTGCAGGAGCATGAGGCAGAGTACGAGCCCTTCGTCAACGGACTGGGCTACGGCACCGTGCGCGACTACTGCAACGCAGAGGTGGAGCTTGTGGATCACGAGAGCGATAATGTGCAGTTAGCCGTCTTCGCCATGGCGTTCAATGTTTGCATAAAAGTTTACGCGCTGGACCGAAACGCTGGCGCCAACATTACGGAGTACTCCTTTAACGAACGGGACAACAGCGATGGCGACCCTTTGGTCGTGCGGCTCCTGTACATGCCCGGCCACTACAACCTTCTCGGCCAGTGATGCGGACGACAAGTAGACGAGGCGCGTATGAGGGGTTGCGGGCCGTTAGAAAGGGTGAGAAGGCGACAATCGCCCACAAGCTTTCATCTTGGGCCCGTGTGGCATCGAGGCGAACACCCATCGACCGCCGTGCACTGCGCCCTCTGAGAAACATTTTGCCCCTGACAGTCGTACGCGCTTTCGCCGAATATATATGTGAGTGCGGGATGCAAAGTGGGCGGCTATCCCGCATTTGTGTCTTCTCGTTGCTTTAGCGGCTCCACAGCCGGTTCATCTCTGGAGATGTGCAGGCTACGCGAGACAAAAAAAACTGTATGGCGCAGCGGACGCAGGACCTTTCATGAAGGTGGCGCGATGGGAGGAGAGCTTGACGGGCTCTATGGCGAACGAGGTGCCACTTCCCGAGATACGCGAGAGGGCTGACGCGTTTCTGCGCCTCTTGCCGCGCCTCACCGACTGCCCAGGCCCACGCCCGGCACTATCCATGGCCTTGTCGCCATCTTGCTCCTCTATCGTGCACGCGGCCGACCTTAACGCCGTTCGAAATCCAACGTGCTGCAAAGGAAGGTGGAAATGCAGAGGGGAGACGGTGTCACCTACTCGTAACGTCTTCGTCGTCATACGGCACATCCTCGGCAACGACTCGCACCAACGACTTCCCTCCTCCATTATTCTATGTACTCGCACTGAGAGGCACGGGCATTACGGCGAGCCCTTGCTGCGGCTCCCCACCTGTATATGCGCACATACGCACACACACGTGACGGCTAATTCATCCATACTCCTCGAGCTGCCGGCCAGAGAGAGAGGGAGAGCGGCGGAAGTGAGCCGCACCCTCCCCTCCCTTCGCATATACGCCCGATGAACACGCCGGCTTTTTGAACGCGCTCGACCTTTCGTACGGCTCTCACCATTGCGGAACCGATCGATATCTTCAGTCGCTTTCCTTACGACTACCTCATGCAACATTCTTCTCTCCAGAGCGCCACTTGACTCTGCTGGCGAGAAGAAGAGCGGCGGAGGTGGTGAGGCGCTCCGCACGCGTAACACACCTCTTTTCACTTCTGTCTCTCTCTCTGCCCTGCTGAAATGGCAATAAGGCCGACGCGCCGCTTTTGTTTGCCTCGGGCACTCTTTCCATGCGCATCGTTGCGGGTGCGTGGGAAATGACGATGGCGCCTCTCTGTCTCGCTCACTTTCTGGGCGTGGCTCTGCACGTGTGCTGCATTCCCCATCCTCCTGCCTCTTCCTGCCTCTTCCGACACACCACAGAAAAACGCGAAGACGGAGGGACTTGCACGGACCCGCAGCAAACACGAGCACACATACCCACATTACGCATGAGAAGCAGTCCTGAGCGCGCAACGTGTGCTGCCATCACTCTTTTGGGCTGCTCAAGCCCTCTGCAGAGTAACGCGCAGCGACACCACAGTGCTTGCCAGTCCGGCAACCATTTGGCTCTCGTCTCTCTCTGTCCCCCCGGCTCTTTCACTCTGTCATCCCCTCTCCTCCGTGCGTACATTCCTTGCGGGCGAAGATTTGGATCGTGCAACGACCTTCTCTCCGTACAGCGGTGCTCGGCTGCTCTCGCGCTGTTCTTTTGTTTTTTCTTCCATCGCCCTGCAACTGTGTTGCTTGACGCGGTGAGAGGGGGGGCGCTGCGCTTACACACATACGCTCTCAAGTCGACCCCTTCGTGCATCACCCACAAAACTGACTCACGTGCGCCTCGCCCAACGTGGGCGCGCCCTTTTCACACACCTCCGAGGTTGAGGTCGCGTATCATGTCAACGGAGAAGAATGAAAAGCTCGTCACTGCCGAGGAACCGGCCGCTGCGCAGGGGGGCAGCAATGTTGACCTCGATGGGGAGAACACAAAGTACATCAAGACAGACTTGGGCGAGGTGAATGTGATCGAGTCCATGTGCCCCAAGTGCCAGGAGACGGGCACGACGCGCCTCATGATCACAAAGATTCCCCACTTCAAGGAGGTTATCGTCAGCAGCTTCGAGTGCCCGCGTTGCAGCGAGCGCAACAACGAGGTTACGTTCGGAGGCACCTTTGGGCCCAAGAAGGTCCGCTATGAGCTGGAGGTGAAGAGCAAGAAGGACCTGGACCGGCAGGTGGTGAAGTCGGAGTTCGCCACGGTCACCATCCCAGAGCTGGAGCTTGAGATTCCGCCCGAGTCGCAGAAGGGCAACCTGAATACCGTCGAGGGCATCTTGGAGCAGACATACAATGGCTTGCAATTTCAGCAGCCGCTGCGCAGGATTGAGCACCCTGACGTGTACGAGAAGATCGAGGCTTTTTGTGCGAAGCTGCAGTCCTTCCGTAGCGGCGATGTGCCCTTCACCCTTACCCTCGACGACCCGGCGGGCAACAGCTACATTGAGCCAATTCACGACTACTATCACCCGACTCTCGACCCTCAGCTCACCAAGTACGAAAAAGAGCGTACCGACGTTGATCGCCAGGTACTTGGCGTTGCAATCGACTACAACACGGAGCGCACGGTGGAGGAGGAAAAAGAGGTGGAGGAGGGTCACTTCAGTGACGTGACACAGATCCCGTGCGACTGCCCCGCCTGCCGCAAGCACGGCTACCTCATGATGCACGAGTGCGACATTCCTTACTTCAAGCAGACCGTTATCATGGCTTTCAAGTGCGACTACTGCGGGTACAAAAGCAACGAGATCAAGACAGGCGGCGAAATCAGCGCGAAGGGGCTGCGGCTCACCCTGCACGTCACATCGGAGGATGACCTTAAGCGTGACGTACTCAAGTCCGAGACAGCCGCGCTGCTCATCCCAGAGGTGCACCTCGAGCTGGCACCTGGCACCTTGGGAGGCTTCTTCTCCTCCGTTGAGGGCACCATTGCCCAGGTGCGTGACCAGCTCAACAGCCTCCCGCAGGCTGCCTTCGCCATGGGCGACTCAGCCGACGACAGCTCCAAGACGATGCTTCAGTTCGTGAAGGAGTTAGACGAGCTACTGACGCTCAAGAAGCAGTTCACGTTCATTCTTGACGATCCGCTGGGGAATGTGTACATACAGAACCCCCGTGCACACCTTCCTCCGCCAGAGGACGTGGACCCGTGTCTGGAGAGGGAGGAATACATACGGACCGATGAGCAGGACGAAGAGCTGGGCATTCTTGACATGCGCCGTAGCGATGCACTGGGGGGCTCGGAGGAGGTGCAGGATGAGGCAGACCACGAGCCAGAGAAAGAGGATGGCACTGTGGCTGCACAGCAGGTCGCCGAGGAATAAGGCCCGGAGTGCTACACTGGTGCCCGCGCGGCGACGGTGACGGTGAGCGCATCGAAGCTCCTTCTCAACAGGAGGTGCGGGTTGGGGCGGGCCTTGCGCTGACGAACGGTATGCCGACAATGCGATGCCACCGTGGTGGCTGCTATTCCCGCTGTTGTTGTCGCTGTCCCTCTGCGCTCCGTTCCACCCCCCTCCCATGAGTGCTTCTCGTGCCAACTTATAATAAAGACACAAAAGCGCGTGTGCGAACTCCTCTCAGACACCTGCACAGGCCGACACGTACTTGGCTGTGCAGAGGCCGATTAAGCACCTCCAAGCTGCAGCAACAGCGCTAACAGCGAAGGGAGCCAACGCTCTATTTGCGGGTAACGCAATCGGCGCAACAAACAAACTGCGGCATTGCGCCTTGATGCGAGCTCTTCCGTCTGCCGCTGCTGTTCGCTCGTAAGGCCCCACTAGCACCACTGAATGTTTGCTGCTCAGTCGAAACTATAACCCTCCACAAGTGCTCTCTCCCGTCAGCGTAAAAGACAACAACACCGACGCATCGTTGCAAAGCGCTCGCACACTTTCTGTGGAGAGGTGTACCGGTGCCCCTCTGCTGCCACCCCTCGTATGTTGTTGTTCTCTATCACGTATGCGCCATTTCTGCTGCAGCCTTTTCCCATCTCTCATCTCTGCTCGATGGCAGAAGTGACTCGAAGTTTCTCCTCATGTGCCACTGCAGCAGCAGCCAGCGCTGACCACTGGCTGACGCCCTCTCTCGCCGGCAGCCCAAGGGAACACCCACAGCGTCCTCTCTCTATTTCAGCTCTGTTCTAAGCGTAGCCCAGCGCACACCCAACATGCAACGCACCTGTTTCTCCATGCTCTTTGCATATGTAGACACACAAGCGTACGCAGCGCGCTCCCCGGACACGGAGAGGCAGTGCTTGCTGAAGCTGCAGGGGAGGTCGCCGACAGGACTGCGGCGGTGAGCATCGCCGATGCCCAGGCCAATTTTACAGTGATGCCTACTCGACTTGTCGCACCTCAAGCGGAGTGCGAGATGACCTACAAGGAGCAGCGATCAGATGACACCTTTCTTGGTGATTCAGAACAGCTGTAGTAGGGCTGTCTCTGTCGTGCGCGAGAGCCAGTAGGTGGCGCAGTCGGTGCTGCTGGTGCACCAGGGCGGCACCGTGATGCGAAGTGGCCGCCTCCTTTACCCGCGGATGATGTGCGCGCTATACTAAGGCATCTTACTTCGGTGTACCTCTCTCGTGCCGCCCTATTGGGTCCATAGCGCCGGTCCGTACCCACAGTGCCTCCTCTGCACTTCTTGTCGTCTCGCGGAGTCGATACTCATCATCTTTCTTTTGCACGCGCCATTAAACTCTGAGTGCGCAGGCGGCGCTTCACGGCCATTCGCCTCCTCCTCCATCTGCGCGCCTCCTACGCGTGGGGGTAGGAGAGAGCACGAGCTCCTTTGGAAAGGCTTGGGCACTCCCCCGTCTGTCATACCGCAGTTCACCGATCTTTGACTCCGTTCCGCCCCTTTCACGCTTTAGAAGCTATGCAGAAGGGCGAATCCTCTGTGTGCGGCTGCGGCCCGTACATGGCCGAGCCTCACGCGGCCCCGCGTTGGCGCAGCTCGACCGGCCATTGCACCGGCTATCGGCCATGCCCCATCGCGTTGAAGGGCTGCGAAAAGGGTGGCTGACCTGCGCATGTGGGGAGTCGGATTACGGATGATGCGCCCATCGAGCTGCGGGTGGAGGGGGTGCAGGCGCCACAGGGATGCGAGTATCCCTTGAGGGCCCTGCCCGCAGCACCTGGCTCGAGACGAGCTGTGCAGGTTCAGGAAAGCCGCCTGCGCCTGCTGCGAGGAGAAGTGGACGCTGGCTCGAGAAGAGCTATGGCGAGTCTGGGGACGCGCATATTAGGGTGCCGTTAAGGAACATCGTTGTGCACGGACACCTGCGACAGGGGATCTGCGTGCGCTCATGCCCATCGCTACCTCTGCGCACAATCAGGTGCACGCGCGCAAGATGCGGCGGCAAGGTGGCCGCACAGCTGGCACCAGGCGTCAAGCGGGCAGACGCGCCCCGCGACCCCGATGCTTTATCGCCAACATGGGCTTTGGGGGCTGGGGTCGGAGCAGCGAACGGGCGCGCACCCGCAGAACAGCAGAGGAGAACGGGTATCCGTCATCACAGGCTCAGCCCCAGGGAGTGCGGAAGGTGGGGCCGGGGTGTGCAACGGCGGAAACGGATGGGAACGGCGCAGTGACGACATGAAAGCGTGGCATTCCTGCACGCCCCCCTTTCCCCCCTCCCACACAACCGACACCCGCACGCGCCCGCTGAGCGGAGGGTGAGCGCCGCACAAGTGGAGGGACACGCGGGTCGGTTTCTACAGAATGCTTGGGGCGCGAGAACGCGGACACAGCCTCGCCGTCTCTGGGCGGGGTTCCGGCAACCCGCAGGCGCGCACGATAGCCCGGTAAAGGGGAGCGCATGCCACTCCAGCCTGTGTGCAGCGTGAGCGCGTCGCGTCGGCGACTGTACACATATGCGTGGCATCTCATCCGTGTGTCTCGTGCCGCTCGTGGGCAATGGCTGATGAGGAGCTGAGAGCGGGGCGAATGGCGACAGCGGCACTCGCCGTACACCCCTTACGCTGCACGGCCTGCCACAAATGCGGCAGTTGATGTGCAGATGGGCCACATGCGCTTTGCAGGCGTGTGCCGAGCAGCGCCGCCGGAAATGGGGCCTTCGGAGGGGGGAGGCCGCAGGCTGGTCCGGCGTCCTTCTCCGCAAAGAAAAGGCCGAACTGTCCCCCTTCGCTGTGGTGTCCCGCTGCGGGGGCGAAACGCTTGTCAGGAAACGGTGCGCGGGAATCGGCTGGAAATGGGACGGCGCGCCGGCTCGAGCGTCTTCCGGGACCGCTGTGACGGGCGGCCCGAGTCGGGATGGCTTCGGTTCAGCGATGTTGGCGTTCTCTCGAAAGGGGCGCGGGCGGCAGCTGTCTGGGCGGTCGCGTTGTTTGCCGCGTGGCCGACCGCTGCCCGCGGGTGTCCGGCGCGAGGCGGGCAAATGGTACCGAGGGGCCGCACCGAGAGCGCACCACGGACGCATCGCGGCGGTGACCGCGACTGACGCAGTGTGTCGCCTCTTTATCGGCGCGGCACGAGTCGGGGGCGAAGGGGGGTGCGCGTGAAGCGGACGACAGAGAGCGGGGCGCCATTGCAGAGAGGCGTAGGAGGTATGGCCCCTATTGCCACCATAAACTCAGTGAATCTCGGAGCGATGGCTCGCGCGTGCGAGGCCCATTTTTTCCCCTTTGCGTCTGTGTGCGGCCGCCGGAGCTGAGAGACTCAACACTCACATGAGCGGCACGTCCCCCCTCGCTACTGGCGCCAACCGGCAGCGCACAAAATGATGCAGCCAGCGCAGAACATTGCGACTCCGTGGGCGCACCTTCCCGACGTGGCCTCGTTGCTTGCGACAGCGAATGTGGCGGAAGGCTCGCCGAAGTGCTGAGAGGCGATGACGGGTACCAAGTCCAAAGGGCGATGGCTGGCGACACAGGGAGGCAAGACTGTAGGCCGGGAGGGGGACGGGTGGCGCCGTACCGTCTCACCAGCGCAGTCAACGTACATCTGCGCCTATCTATGCGTTCAAAAAAAAGCACGCGCTGCAAGCACACCAGTGCTTGGCCTTTGTGTCAGCAGATCGATGGCGACACATGTGCAGACCCGTTCATGACCCCGGAGCGTTTCCATCCACACTTCTCTCTCTGTCTCTCTCTCTCGCACCTCCTGCCGCCTCTGTGCCACACGCCGTAGAAGAGCAGAACCGATCTACACCAGATTGTTTTTTTTTTGTTGTACTTCCAGAGCCCCCCCCAAAGTGTGCGCATAGAGCTAAATGTCCGTGCTCGACATTGCTACTGAGGCAGAAAGGTCGAGTGCGGACAGCAAAGGGTTCGCAGAGCTGTACCATCAGCTGCTGCAAGATGGAGTGCAGCTGCAGAAGGAGCTGGAAGCGTATTATCTGCGCCAAGAGGGGTACATTCGCAAGCGAGTCGCAGTGCTAGATGAGATGCAAGAGAACATTGCTGATGAACGTCGGTGCTTGGAGATACAACATCAAGAGTGTCGCTCGCAGATCAGCGCGGCACGGAAGCAGGTGGTCAACTTTTTGTCAGATGAGCGGAAGGTGTCCCAGGCGGTCCAACACGCCCGACCTTCTCTTGCGGCGCAGGAGGCGGAGATCGACCAGCGTCTCGAGGAGCTGCAGAGGGAGAAGGAGAAGGAGGATGCCGCGCTGCTGAAAGCCATGGCGCGGCAGGAGGAGCTCGGCAGGCAGGAAGCTCTCCTTGCCTCGCGCGAGCGAGAGAAGTTCCTGGAGGAGCAGGACCTGCAGAAGGCGCTTATCGAGATGCGCTCCCTCAATCGTGAGATGGAGGAGCGGCGCAAGTCACTTCTACGTAAACACAACACGGTTGCTGAGTGGGATCGTAAGCTTGAATGCCGCGAGCGTGAGCTACTCAGCTGTCAGGATCAGCTGCGAGAGACCCTGAAGGCACTGGAGCAAGAGGAGACTGCGCTTGGAATTCACCCCGCTCAACGTACTGCTGTAGCCCCCGCTGTGTCGCAGCGAACAGTCATGGACGACCATGATATGTCCATTGACCACGACAGTGCATGTGAAGAAATCGACTATGAGGACTGAGCAGCATGCGCGGCTCTCCAATGGTGGCCGAGTGTGTGCCATCTTTGCAAGCAGCAGCACGCCAAAGAGGTGCAGAGGTATTGTTTGCTGTGCCTCCTCCGTCCGCTCCGCTGGTGTTGTGCTTCCCGTGTGCGCGATGTGTCGTCGGTGGGGATGCCGTCCGTGCCCTCTTAGTCTCATGTCCTCTTTATGTGGGCCTACACTTCTGCTTCCGGTGGGCGAGAGCAGCGGATTGGGTGAGGAGGAGAGGCTCGTGGACTGGCCCCTCTCAGGCGCTGACAGCCTCTAGGCTGATGGCGGCTGTACACGCCTCCATCAGCCCTCTCCCCGCTCGCGCCTCTCGTCAAAGAGGAGGACAAGAAAAGAACATCGCCTTCGTGGTCGTGCCGCCGCGATGATCTCTCGAGCATGTGCTCCTACGCTCACAAGAATCAAAAAGCTCAACCATACACGGCACAGAGGGTTTTGCTTTGGGGAGGGGCGGCGGTAATCAGCGATGAAGGCGAGGGTGCGCAGAAGCTGATGGTGAGTAAAATATGGTGACCATCGCCTGCTGTGCGCTCACCCAAATGTGGCTTGCACAGACGCTCGCCCTGAGAGGGTTCGACGTGCGTGGTGGATGCCGTTCCTTTCTTTGCTGTCATGTTCCTGCTGCTGAATTCACAACCTAATCCTGGTCTTCCTCGCGCACTGAACAGGACAGAAAGAGACACATCTCAGTACTGTTAGATCTTACACGCCTTTCATCACGTATATCATTTCCTCCTCCCCCCAACGGAAGAATGCGGGGAAGGCAGCGCGGCGCCACTAAACGCGACGCAGGGGCGCTCCAGCGGCGGGAGGATGTCTTTTTCAGACTTTCTCGATGGTCCCCGGCATCACTGAGCTCCTCCGCTTTTGAAGCGGTCGCGGCACATCTACAGGAGGAGGAGGCTCAGTGCACCTTTCTGCCTCGTGTGAACCACACGCACGATGCCGCACTGATGCACTGGGCTGCCGGCTCGAATGTGTTCACTCGTCTTTATGGCCACGCAAAGTGTCTGCAGCAACAGTGCGAAGAGGCGGCAGAGGCGAAGCGAAAAGCCGACGCCGCAGAGATTGACGAGTGGCACGCTACGTTTCCTCAGATGCCCTTCCCGAGGCACCTGTGCACCCGCCCCCGGGTGATAGAGGATCACGTCGTGGACTCTGCTACGGCTGGTGCGGCTCCGCCAGCCTTTCACCCGACGGCATCCACGCCCAAACGAAGAACGTGGATCGTCTCGGCCTTGCATGCAGAGCGACAATCTGCGCACGCTGCAGCCACAGACAGGAGCACACGCTCGGAGGACAGCAGGCCTTCTGTCGTTTCTCAGGAGTCGACCGTTCTCTCTGTTGCGCGGGCGAATGTGTGGCTTTCTCGCATGCGTATCGCCCATCGTTCTCGTGCGCATACCCGCAATGTGGGAAACGGCACAGCATCAGCCCCGTGAGTCTGCGTGCGAGGGCACGCAAGAAGCGCGGCTTCTCTTCTGTTCATGCACCATCGATGGTGCACTGCCGCTCCTACGAAGAGAACTTCACTGCGAGACCCTCATGGATCCTACCACGCGCACATGCGTGTTGCGCCGGTCGTGTGCTAGAGTGTCACCTCTACCGTTCTCTTGTGCGGCCGCCCGCTATTGTCGTCTTTCCGCTGCGCATCCTTTGTTACCACGATTCCGCTCCTCAGTGGTGCACACACTCCGAAGTGTGCCAACAGCAGCCTGGACAGATGCTTGGTGCAGCAAGCGAGTGAGATCCGTTGCATCCGCTCGTAGACGTGTGGATTCCTCAGGCAGCGAAGGAAGAGAAAGCGCGTTAGCCTTCACGAGGGCTGCGGTGTACGCTCGCTGATGTCACTGCTTCAGAAGTTCAGCCCTTCCCCCCTCGCCCTTTTCTACTTTCCCGCAGCTCTCCTTTACATCATTCTATATGCACTTCGAAAGCTGACTCGCGACGCCAGTGACAGCGGCGTGGGACACGAGCAGCGTGTCATGGGTCGGCCTCTCTCTTACGCAAAATCAAGTGCCGGCACCCTGCCGTCGAGTGCGACTGCATACTTGTGGTGTCTATAGATTGGTTTGAACCGGCACTTGGCCAACGACTCTCAGTCACAATGACGCTCTCGCCTGCTTCCTAGGGTTTTCCTTGTTGATCCAATACGCAGTCCACAGAATGAGCTCCCCTTACAGCCAAGCGCCTTCATGAGAGAGCGGAGTGCCGCAGGCGCCGCCGACTCGCGCCCGTGCTGTGCCTGTTGCGGTGTGTGTAGTTGGGCCATCCAGGCACGCCACATCGCCCAACGGCATCGTGAAAGGTGGAGGGCAAAGACAGGGCGCTGTCACGGTCAGCAATGCTCTTTCGAGGCGTGCTAAAGGAGGCGAAAGCGCCAACATTGTGCGTCCACGCTGTGGATCCAAGCGGGCGCGGTGTAGTGCATCTGAGTAAAGCAAGCGGTGGCCAGCCGAGCAGGAGTGCCATCCCCACAAGGCGTGAGGAAGCGCACACCAATGAGTCGCAAAGCGCATGCGTGGCGACATGCACGTCATCGCGTACGCTGGACCGGATGGGGCTGATGAGGCGTAGGTGCCGGATATGACAGAAGGTAGTCCATTCTGGCCGATCAGCGTCCAGCCGTGGGCCATGTGCGCATACAGGTATGTGCGGATGTGCTAGTGTGGTTGAATTGGACACATTCACTGAGGAATGAGTGCCTCACTGCACTGCCTAAGAGCACTGACGTTTACCTCTGGACCCCTTCGTAAAGAGCTCCTTCGCTGGGGCGCAAGGCCACCCCGTCGCTCGCAGCGGAGGCATTGCGCTTCTCGTCCATGTCGCCGCCTGATGCAGAAAGGCTCTCTCATCGCGTGGACCTTTGCCCTCTCTCTCCCTCTTGTCATTTCAACCGCCTCACCATCACCATCGAATATGCGCGCATCTGCTTGCCGTCAACATGCATCATGCAGTCGCCTCATAATCGACCGCAGAACTGCTTCCAAGATCGACGTCCACCATGCCGCCAACTCTGCCAGCGGAGCAGAGGCAGCCTGATTCCTTTTACGGGGCTTTGCCACCTTCCGTTGTGTCTCTGCAGGATGCACAGAAGGGGGACATCACGAATGTTCCCGATTTTGCAAGTCTCGCAGAGAACTCTCAAGAGTGCATCGAAGCGGAGCGCATCATCAAAACGACTCCATTTCGCTTCGTCATCCTCTCGCTGTTCGCCGCTTTCGGCTTCATCGACCAAGTCCAGTACGTCGCATTCGCCTCGATCACCCGAGAGACACAACAGTACTTCGGCGTTGGCTCTTTCGAGGTGAATCTCCTCAGCCTTCTGGTGCCCATCATTTACGTTGTGGGTGTGGCGCCGGGCTGCATTTTGTACAACAAGGCGGGTCTGCGCTACGGCATGATCATTGGGGCGGCATTGAACGCCTTTGCCTCCCTGCTTAAGTTCGTCGCCGTCTGGGCTCCCAAGTATCCTCTCCTCGTCATCGCCCAGGTGCTTGTGGCAGGTGGGCAGGTTCTTTTCCTTAGCCTGCCTACCCTTATCGCCGGCATTTGGTTTCCCCCAAAGGAGCGAACGGTGGCGACGGCGGTGGCCTCGCTGATGGGATTTGCCGGCATGGCGGTCGGCATGTTCTACTCTCCAAACGTCATCTCGCTACCGACCCGCAGCACTCGTAAGGAGTGGGCGGCGTCGATGGGGTCGCAATTTGGCTTTTCTGTTCTTGTTCTGTTGCTCATGGCGATGCTCGCAAGGGACAGACCGAAATACCGCCCGTCGCTGACGTCTACGGAGCACTATAAGCTGCCGCTTCTCAAGTTTCTGAAGTCGCAGTTTCGAGACTTTAACTTTCTGCGATTGACCATCGCATTCGGTCTCATTACAGGATTCCTCACCGCTGTCGCCGCGGTACTGGCCCAGCTCTTGGAGCCATTTGGCATTAGCGAAACCAAGTCCGGCATTCTTGCCTTCGCCGGCATTTTAGGCGGCGCCGCCAACTGCGCACTCATTGGCTACTTCGTCGACCGAACGCACTTCTACAAGTACACCGCCGTCACACTGACTACTGCGTCGACAGTGCTGCTGCTTTTGACGACTACTTTTACCAAAACGATCAGCAATTCAGCCGCGCTGATAATTGCATTGTATGTTCTTGTGCCGCTTCTTGAGTTTCTGGTGCTGCCCATTGTCCCAGTGGTGATGGAGCTGTCGGTAGAGTTGACGTACCCCTGCCCCGAGACGGTCTCATCCACCATTGTCCTTGCTTCGATGTGCTTCTTTTCGTTCGTTGGCATTATCGTCTTCTCCATCGTCCTCACTGACACGCCGACAGTGGACAGAAGCTTCTACGTTCTCCTCATCACGTTGATTACGGCGGTCATTAGCATTGCCATCCTCTTCTTCGTGGAAGAGAAGCTGCGCCGAAAGGCCGAGGACGATGACTTTTTCGAGACTCAGAACATGCACGCGTCGGAGGACGTCGAGCGCCTCACCGTGTAAACGGTCGATTTCTCCACTTTTGGAACAGACAGGCGAGCACGTACACCATTGTGGTGCAGTCTTTTTGTCGTTGCTCACGCACCGAACGAGCTGGAAAAAAATGTCCCTGACGTGCCCAGTACTGTGCGTATTCCTTTTCCGCCTTCCTGTCGTCTCACTTCATGTGTGTCTGTCTCTCTGTGTGTGTGTGTCTTCGTGTGTGTCTTCGCTTTCTTCGGTTCCGTACTGCAAAACGCTCATTTCCTCTCATTGCCTTCCCACCGTGCCTCAGAGCAGATAGGCACTTTTTCTTTTGTTTGTTTGTGTTCGCTTCACTGCCGCCGTCATGCTGTCCTCTTCACAGTGGCGGTGGCCAAGCAGCACCTCCGCGCTGCATCCCAGCGCCCAGTACCCCGCCCGGCGCGGGTGAGCCCAGGCAGCCCTCTCCCTCGCCCACCTCCCTGCCGATGCCGATGCCCTTCTGGCGCTATCGGGGTCCAGCGCCGACGGCGCGGGGGAGGTGGGAGCGACTGGTCGCCACCAATGTCCAGGGGCGAGACCCTGGACAGATTGGCGCGGGAGTGGCCTGCAGCCGT
The DNA here is from genome assembly GCF_017916325.1 of Leishmania martiniquensis. Classification (NCBI taxonomy): domain Eukaryota; phylum Euglenozoa; class Kinetoplastea; order Trypanosomatida; family Trypanosomatidae; genus Leishmania; species Leishmania martiniquensis. The sequence goes on from NC_090152.1 coordinate 647,458, forward strand.
CCAGCTGATGGCCAGCGCGTGAGCGTGGCCCCAGCGCATCCCGCCCAGCCCCTCACGGTGCCTGCTGCTGGCGGTGAGGAGTGTGGGCCGCCCGCGAGGGGTGTAAGCCGCGCCTGCGGGCATGGCAGGATGGGGGTGGCTTTGGGGCGACCTGGGCTGCGCGCTGCGTCTGAGGCCGGGCTGGAAGACGTGTCTACGCGCTGCTGTCGGTACCCCACGAGGCGGATGGGGCGTGTGAAAGCCTTTGCTGCATGCGGTTGAGCGCCGCCGTCTACTTGATGCGGCTCTACCTTTTTTCTTCTCCTTTGCTGTTCCCTTGAGAGTCGTTGTACACCGCCGGCTCAGAGATCGATAGAAGAGTAGAAAGCGGAAGCGGTCGAAAAACGGCGCATCGAGGCGCCGTCGAAAATCATTTCAGTAGTCAACAGAGGTGTTGGGTCGCGGGAGGCGCGGTGAGGGGACGTGGGAGGACGACAGAGAGGAATCAAAAGAGGAGTGCCCATCGTGACATGAGTCATGCTCCTCCCAAAACGTGTGCCACACCCCAACCGGCACACCGTTTCCTCACTGTGTAGGGTGCGCCTGGGAAAAGGAGATTTGCTTTTTTTTCTCCCCGAGTTGACGCATTCCTAAACCGATGGCGACTCCGCTGCATGCTTCCATCTTCAGGAGCTTCGCGTCTTGATGGACTCCTCTGTTTAGCCGCCCCCCTTTACTCACTCTTTTACCTGTCGACCGTTGTGCTGATTGACGTCCATACTGTGGCACCATACAGGAATGATGTGTGCCGTTCCTTGTGTCTGCGCGTGTGTCTGCATGTTTCTGCCTCCGCATGTGCGCCCGTAGGGCTGGTGGGGCGGACAATCGAGTGGCAGCCGCCTCTTCGCACCCGCTCACCGCCTTTTGCTGTGCATCTTGTCACCATTCCTCATCGCTGGTACTGCCCCATGCAGTTCCTTTTTCTGGCCACCTCTCGCATCGACAACTTTCACAGACGGAGCCCGGCACACATGAAAAACGCAAGCAAGGATGACACTGCCTTTTCTTCGATGAAGCCCACACGTGCCGGGTGCCGCGCGCGCTCTCGTTTCGTAGGGAGCCGACCGGTGCAGGGTACCTGGTTCTTGCTGGTGTGCCTCAGCACTGGAATGGCGGTGGCGATACAACCTCGCTACGACATGGGCGCTGCGACCTACAGAACTCTGCATGGGCTACCAGTAGTTTGCCTGGCGTTTTTTTTGGGTGCGCATGATTTCAGTAATCGTTGCCTGTGGGCTCATCAGGGGCTCTCATGGCTTTCTGCGCAGCATATGGGGCTTGTTCGGGGTTGCAGTGAACGTGATCGGCCTCCTGCAGGTGATTCCTTCGACCTTCCACATCCGCTCGATGTGCACCTTTGCGGCAGCGCGCCCGTTGCGCTTTTTTTGCCTTTCTTCCCTGGTTGAAGCAGCCGTTCGTCCCCCTGGGGCGCGCCTTTCTTGGCTTGCTCGACATGGAGATAACCCTGGGGCTGTCCTTCATGGCGCTGGCACTTGTTGTCGTCCTGTCGGTGGGTCAATAGCTCGACCAGCGCTGTTACATCACGCATGACACCGCCTCCCGCTTGTACGCAAACGTGACGTTGCCCTTTCTGCTGCGGAGTCTCTCGACAGCCTGCAGCATGGGGTTCTTGTGTCCGGTCGTTTCTGCAGATCTGATGCTGCAGTGCCTCGCCATCCCAAATGCTGCTCACGGTCGCTTCTTTACGCGCCGCAATGTCGGAGCCGTGCTTCACTCACGTTCATGGTCATGTGGTTTGAGAACTTGGAGGTCATCATGAACGCCAAAGGCGCTGGCGCTGCAGTGTACCTTGTAACTGTCGCCCTCGCCGCCTTATTCTTTGTGGCGCTCTTCACAAGCAGCGTGCCAAGCCCCAACACAACCCGTGAGACCTGCTGTGCGCCCTGTCGCGCGAAGAAACCTGTCCCCCACAGCGTGGCAGCGGCAGGGCCGCGGCGTACAGACTTCACCAGCGCGTTCGCACATGACACAGGAACTCTCAGTGCGGCCGGCGCACCTGTCTCAACAACCTGTTTCCGCAGAAGGTCACCGAGAGGTGGACAACGATGCATATCAGCGAAGCCTATTGGTTGCCAATGACGGCTGCAGGTTTGTGGCGATGGGTATTTGCTGCATCCCCTCAGAGAGCGGCGCTGTCGCGCGTGACTGCCCCTGCCACGTGCGTGACTTTACGCGCGATTTTCAGGTGCGGGGACTTAGGGCAGCACTGCATGCTTCTGAGGCAACCACCACTGCCAGCGCTGGAGGTGCACCCACGCTTCTTGTCATAGTGCCTCTGGTGAAAAGCGTGCCTTTTGCGGTTCTGCTCATGGTGCTTTCCGTTATCGCGATTGTACTGCTCGCGGTCGTGTCCACGTCCACGCCGGACTCCGCGACCCGCATGCTTCACTTCATTTGTGCAGCACTGGCGATTATCTTTATCGTCCCTGTCGTACTGCGGTTCCGTGCCGATGGCGCGGAACCAACCCTGGCTGATATCTGCAACATCGCGGACGTTCTCGGCGCCGTGAGTGGCGTTGTCGAGGAGGCCACTTCGTCCCTTTTACATTATCGTGTCGTTGGCGTGGTGCGAGTGCTGCGCTACGTCCGCGTTGCAAACTATCTTTTGCCTGCTGTACCAATACGGGTATCACTTTACAGCTCTCATCGGTCCTCTTTTTCTATGCTCCACCCTTACGCTGTACGCCTCGATGAGCATGCAGCCCTTTGCAGGAAACTATGACAGCAGCAGCCCCGGCGCCAATACGACATGGTGGCTTGAACACAATCTGGGGCGCATTGCTGGCTTGTGTGCTTGCCTTCACAGGAGACAGGTGGACACGCTACCTGCTCGCGGTGAGCGAGGGCGGCAATATCACAACTGGCTCGCTGCTCTCTCTGGTGATGTTCAGTGCACTGGGCTCTTCTCCCATTATACCCGGGCGGCACGACATGGCCCAGGACGTGGGCGCACGCCGCCATGATGCGTTCCCGCAGCTAATCCGGCTACCTCCGCTTCAAAGCGACAGCGCCATCGCTCCAATCGCTGTCGCGAGTGGTTCCCGGAGTGGTGATGAATTGTCCCCCTCACCAGACGGCGGCTTCAGAGCGGATCGGTGACCATGGCGTCGCGCTCGAGGCCACAGAGATCCCGGTGTGACCACGAAGAAGTGCTTTCGCGTACACGGGGACACCTTTCTGCTTTTGAGTCCTGCTAGCGCCGTGCGTCTCCTGCTGCGGCGCGTGCTTGCATCGCCCCTTTACACACTCGTCTGCACTCTGTGTGTGGCGACCGGCGTTGTCGCTCTCTTCTTGGAGAGGCGCCCGCTTGGTGACAAGACCAAACACACCCTCCGCCTATTCAGCGTTGCCTCCCTGGCGGTGTACGGCGCGGAGATCGCTATGAAGTGGGCTGCCTACGGGGTCTTAGCCCCCAGTGCGCACCGCGGCGAGGCAGACGAGCGGAAGGGCAACATACAGCGCATGGCGGCCTACTTTCGGTACGCGCTCGACTGGGTCGATTTCGCCTCCGAGGGTCTCTCCCTTGGCGCCATTGTCTACGCCCCTCCTCTCCGCGTCGGTCGGGCCATTCGCACCGTCCGTCTCTTCACGACGCAGAAACGTCCGAACAGGTCGCTCGTAGATCTCGTGACGCTTCTGCAGCACACACTGAGGGCCGCACCGCTGATATTCTTTGTGGCGTTTGCAGTAGCCGCCATGCCGATCTTTGCGGACGGTCTCATTCCCCTGCACCGACACGTCCTTGACAGACTCGACCATGCGCGCTCGGGACTTGAGTGCCACAGTTGTGAGCTACACCAGCTCGACTACCATTGCGCAGAAACACCGGAGAGAGCGGCTTTCCACTATGACGCCCTCGGACCAGCACTTTTGTCGGTATTCGCGATGACGACGATCAACCATTGGGGCGGCTTTGCCGACGACACGATGGCGATCAGGAGCACGTTGATGTCGTACAGCCACTCGGGCTACCATGTGCTCTAGTTCATTGTAGCCGTACTGCCTCTCCGCTTCCCTGCGGTCCGTACTCCATCGACCGTCTTGGTGGTGGAGCTGCGGTGCGTCGCGGTAGCGCCTCTGTATATGGCACAGCGCACGCCGAGGCAGGCTCGCTTTCTTGTTTCATAAAAGCGCATCGCCTACATAACCCAACGAAGGCGTCTCGTTACACCATCACACAGCGCTGCAAGTCTAGTGTGCCACCGCCTACTTTCGGCTCAGCCAGCCCACTGGCCCATCACCCCGCTCAGCTTTGTTATGCAGGCTGTGCTAGTGGTTGCGTGCGGATTTGTGGGTGCCACGCAGGCGGGCGAGCTGCTATGACGAAGGCGCATAATTTTGTCAGTAGACTGCGTCGCGGTTGCGCTATGCGGGGAGGAGGTGCTGCTGTACTTTCGCGCCTATGTCATGCGGCACCTCACTCAGGCGCCGCACGCGGCGAATGTAGTGCTCATCGATCTCATTGTTGTGGGCGTCGCGTCGCTGCTGCTGCAGTTTATGCGCGTCGTGATCTTTGTCAAGTTGGCCAAGAAAGCGAGCAGTGGCATGGCGCTGCTACCGGAAATACGCCACAAACGCATGCTGCTGAGCTCTAGCGCCATCGGTGTGCTCGTCCTCTTCATGTACGCAGCCGTGGGCACGCCGTTGCTTGGCAACATCACCCCTGACGGCGTGTACCTCTCCGAGATGCGCAACTTCAGCACCGTTGTGGGTTCGCTGCTGATACTGGTGGACTGCAGCACCTTCGATCAGTGGCACGTTGTTATGTAGGCGTGTTTTTTACGGGGCTGCGTGCCACAGTGACACCTCAACCACGTGTGGCCACACGTACACTGCCGTCATCTTTGTCTCCTTCATCGTCATTGAAAGCCTCGTTGTGGGACAGCTCCTGCTCGCATCGTTCGTTGTCCCTTTTGCGGTGCCTCTCTTCGGCGGCGTTATTCAGCCGTTTATCGAGGTGCGGCGCACCTGGCACAGCGGCGGCGGAGCCGGCCCGTCTGCCTCTGACTTCGGCAATTTTTTAGCCATGCTTTCTCGTTCTCCTGCTAGCTTCACGGAGGGCATCCACCGCAAGAGTGCCAGCGATGCCGAGCTTATTGCGTTTCTGTCCTCGCTGCGCCTTCCTCTCGATGGGCACGCGAAAGTGCGCTATGGGGACGTGCTTTGCAGCTGTGCGTACCACATGTACAAGATTCAGCTAATTGAGGCGTGCCCGGGCTCGTGTGCGCGCTCGAGTATCCTGCCTTTCTGCCAGTGGATGCTACAGTCAGCTGTTACGCCGGATGTACGGCGATGACGTGTCTCGTCTGGCGCAGGCCAAAATAGATGGCATGTGCCATCTCAGCCTTAAGATGTGGGCGCCATCGCTTCCGCCTGACGGCGTTGCCGACTACGACGTGTTCCACCGCAACAAAGACGATCTTTTCGTACCTAATGGTGCCTTGCCCATCCCCAACTCCAACGCCTTTCTCTACGCGTTTCCCGAAGACGGCAGTGCCTTTCAGCCCACTTCATCGTAGATAGGGGCAAAGCGGAGGAAAGCTGGAGCAGCTGAATCCGACATGGAGTACTGTGTGTACGTATGTGTAGCTCTAAACATGAGCGCGTTGGGCAGTTCCCACGCACCTGTAAATACTTGTCGGCCATGTCCAGCAGCAAACACAAATGGGATGGCAACCACACGCCACCACTGAAGCAAAGCCACTCGATGCGGGGCGGAGCGGAATCGGAGGTCAGGCCGAGGAACCACAGCTCTCCGCAATTACGCAGAACATATAAAGGCGGAAGCCCGTACGGTCTAGTCTGTGTACGCCGCCGCTTCAAACCGGTTCATCCTGTGGCTACTTTTACGTACCCCTTCCCCCACTTAATGTCCCGAGAGCAAGTTCTGTGAGCAATTCGTCCAAGTAAAAGACTCCAATCTCACGACCCCCCCTCAATCTCACTTGCTCTTTCATTATGTGCTATCCATATACACTTCCTTCTGTCTTGCTCTATGTCTCTTTTCATCCCCTTTTTCTTCGGGCTGCTCTCCTCCTCTTTTGTCGGTGGTGCGGTCACGCCATGTCCGACCCACTGCATAGATCCACAGCGGCAGAGGACACGGAGGAGCGCCCGTGCTATGAGGGGGAAGCCACATCTCGCCTGCATACGCGAACACACACCTGCATCAGTCGCGCTGCCCACTGCTTCGGCGGAATGAACGATTTCTCTTTCTTTTTTTTGCAGCTCCGCAAGCAAGCTCTCACGGCACAGCTGATTCGTGATACGCTCGATTTTTCAAAGCCCCATGCTGAAGAGGGAGTTCTCTTCAGTTGGCGTTGGCACTTCTTCCTTGGGACGCTGCCGATGCCAGAGGGAGATGCCGTGCCGCTTGATGAGTGCCGCGCCGCTTGCGCGCAATGGCATGAGCAATGGCAGGACGCGGGCCGCCGGCTCAATCAGTCGATACGGGACGTGCCGCGCAGAACCGGCAAAGCAGTCACATTTAGTGAATCGAGTACGGACAGCGAGGACGCATTGACACCGCCCTCCTCAGCTGCTATCGCCGATGCCTTGACCTCCGCCAGGGAGGCGAGCGTAGTGAACCCACTCGTTCCTTCCTCGGAGAGTTGCTACGCTCTGCAGTTTGAGGCAGACAAGGTGCGACAGGCAGTGGAGAAGGACATGAGCCGCTTCTGCTGGGATGACCCCCCTTTTGACGACGTGGGCGCCAAGGAAACTGTGGCGGACATTCTGCTCAAGTACAGCATCTTGGAGGGCAAAGAATACATGCAGGGATTCCACGAGATCGTGGCGTTCCTCTACTACGCTTGCCATCGAGACAAGATCATGGGCGAGCGGTTCATTCGAGAGCACCCGGCGCTGCGCTCGGACGCCTTCTTCAAGTTGTTTGAGATGGTGTACGCCGATTTGCCAGCTACTGTGTATGCTCTCTTCCGGCGCATCCTTGGAGACGAAGACGGTGGCATGTCCCTCGCCAAATGGTACTACGTCGAGAGCTATAGCGGCCAGAGTGGAGTGGTGGCAGCCTGCCACCGGGTGCAGCAGGATCTCCTCTCGCGCGTGGATCCTGCGCTGCAGCACTTGCTGAACGCCGTGTACGGCATCGAAAGTGTAATTTATCTTGTACGCTGGCTGCGCCTTCTCTTCTTGCGTGAATTTTCTCCTGAGCAAGCGCTGCGGATCTGGACCACGGTGTTCTGCGAGCGCTACCTCGTAGTTGAAGAGCAGAGGGCTCCATTCATCTTGGACAAGAGCGTTGCACTGTACTTTGCCGTCGAGATGCTCCGACATATCCACGGCGCCCTGGCCACCGATCATGAAAGGGCGCTGCAGTTACTGATGAAGTACCCGGCGACCACGCATGTGAACGATATGCTATACGCAGCTGCTTTGAACAATTGTGACTCGCCTCTTTCTCGCTACGCGACGGCGCCACGGCTTGTCGACCCGAAAGATGCGCCCGTGCTGCCGGCGGAGGTGACTGTGCGGCAAGGCGAACTGCTGTCCCGCGTTATCGGCAACCTGGAGCGCTACTGGCTCCGTGAGACGAGGGCCACGGCGGACGAGGAGGAGTTGACGGCAGAGATTTACGTTCAGTCGATCGCCCAGCTTAAAAAGGTGCGCGATGTTCTACTTTACGGCATGGGCAACTGAGCTGGACTCCCCTTCTCTGAGACCGTCGAAGCGCTTTGGACAGCAGGCACATACAAATTCACGTGCGCAGGGCTGTGGTTCCAGCTACCAAGCCCCCCCCCTTGAGACACCACAGTGCTCTCTACTCCCCAAGTGGCAAGCGAGAGTGCTGGAGCGACAATGAGAGAGACGCAGGTTTTTGTGGCTCTTTGGGGAGAGGCAGTTGCCCTTTGGTACGTAGGTGCGCTGCGGAGGCGTGCCGCTCGCTTGAAACGCTCATGGTACTCTGCTGCGTCTCTCACTGCATCTGGGGAAACGCACACTAAACGGACCCTCTCTCTCGATGGCCTTTACGAGCATTCATGCTGCCGTGGGTGACACCTGTCGCACTTCTCTCGCGTCGCCAACTCCTCTTCTCGGCTTCTCATCGCCGCCGCCTCTGCATCCCACCTGCGTGCGTGCACCGTCTAAGCATTGCAGATGATTTCTCCTTCTTGTGAAGTATGATAGACCGCCTCCCTTCCTTTCTCATTACGGTCCTCGCAGTCCCCTCTCTCCCTTGGTGATTAGAGTGGGTGCGCGTGCACATCTCCGACTTTTTTTTTGCGGTATGCATCGCAGTATCGAAACCACAGCGGAGCATCACTGCACCTACCCTCCTTCCCGGTTAGCGCACCCGTTAGTCAACGGAGTCATCACATCGCCATCGTTTTTCTCCGCTTCCTCTGGATATTACCCTCCCTCTTCTCTTTTGGTTCTTTAGCCCCATGTCGGGTGCACCTGGGCCGACGAGGGCCGTACTGATGGTCAACCTAGGGACTACGACAGCACCGACTGCGCCAGCGATTCGCCGCTTCCTGCGCGAGTTCCTCTCTGACCGCCGCGTGATTGACGTGCCGCGCTTTGTGTGGCTCTCCATCCTCTACGTCTTCATCCTGCCCTTTCGCCCCCGCAGGATTGCTCCGCTGTACAAATCTATTTGGATCCACAAACACTCTGGTGTCGCCATCAATGGAAGAACAGAAGGATCGCCTCTGACACTCTACTCGGAAAGCCTCGCTGCCAAAGTGCAGGCAGCAGTGGAGAAGAGGTCTGGCGGGTCTGTTGTGGCGCGACACGCGATGCGCTATGGCGAGAAGAGCATCTCGTCGACCCTCACGGCGCTACACGACGAATTCCCAACGGTCCGCGAGCTGTTCGTTCTCCCATTGTTCCCGCAATACACCTCCACGACGTCCGCCAGCATTTATGACGAAGTCTTCAAGTTCTACACTAATACAAAGCGCCGCTGCATCCCAGGTGTGCGAACGATTAGGGACTATGCCGAACACCCGCTCTACATCGAGGCCCTCGGAGCGAGACTCTTGAGCAGCATCAAGGCTTACATCACTGCCAAGGCTGGCGATGGCAAGGAGTGGAGGTCGGCTCTGGCTGAGCAGCTCCCAGAGATCGGCATCGTCGTCACGTACCACAGCATCCCTGTCCGCTACGTCGAGGAGCACGATGACTACCCGAAGCGTTGCGAGGCCACCACATCGGCCATCAAGGCCTACCTCGAGGCAGAATCTGGCATCTCCTTCAGCGATTGCCTCGTCCATGTCTACCAGTCCCAGTTCGGCAATCAGCCATGGCTTGGTCCTACCCTGACAGCTGCTGTTGCTGCCTTTCCACTCCCTGCCCAGGATGTCAGGAAGCAGGCCTTCAGTGATGCTCACCACAACAAGGCCCTCTTGACTAAGGAGGCCAAGGTTTGCTTTGCCATTGCGCCGGGCTTCGCTGTGGACTGTGTGGAGACGCTGAGCGAGATCCAGCTGGAGGCTGCCGAGGAGTTCAAAAAGAACGGTGGCGAGGAGCTTATTTACGTTCCGTGCCTCAACGACACCGACGCTCACGTCGATGTGCTCACCTCCCTTTTTGGTGTATAAGTTGGTATTGAAACACCGCCCTTTGTTTTTTTTCTGTGTGTGTGTGTGGGGGAAGGCTCCTAATCCGCCTTGCCACCTCTCTATCGCCCCCCGTTAAATTATGTGCTCTTCATCAACCACCGCACGCCCGTCAACTTTTACGCGTGTGGAATCGCCCTGTTGACGCTCCCATAGGTTGATGCGCGTCATCGTCACCGTCGCCGTGACCTCACTCTCTCCCCTTACCCGTTCGGTGTTTTCTTTTTCATGCCGTCCTGTGTGTGCTTGCCCTTCGCACTGACAGTCACTCGCAGTGCGGCGCAAATGATTTTTGCCACTCCCGACTCTCCCTCTTCATTCCCCATCGCCCCTCGCAGACACACGACAATGCGCCCCGAAAAACAAAGCGGAGCAAAACCAGCCAGTGCCTTTGCAGCGGGCATTAGGGAGAGTCGATAGAAAGCACCACTGCCCTCTCCTTCTTCGGTGCGTTTCTGCTCCCTCGTACGCGCCTCTCCTTCGTGTGGGCTCACCCTCCTCGCTCTGCGATGATTACTCGACATGAGGCCCGATCTTACAGGGACTCTCTTCTTTTTTTTCTGTGTGCCGTCTTCCCTACCACCCACTCTCGCATCTCTCGTGCGTGTGCCTGCCTGCCCTCGTTCCTACTCACGGACTTCCGCCTTCATCCTTCACCTCACCCTTCCCGCTTTCTTCCGTGCGTCCTTTCCTTCCACCTCTCCTTCGGCAAACCCAACAGGTATCCGCCTGCGCGTGCCAACCACACAGGTAAGCACGCACTCACACCCACTCATCCACAGACGCCCAACCGTCATCACTGCACGTGCCCCTTGTCGGCCCGCTACTGCTTTTTTTTTTTGCGAATGGAGTTTTTTCAGGTGGTCGATCCGGTAACGCTGGCGCCGTTGCCGTACACGCACGTGGCGCTGGAGCTGGCAGTGAGCGTTGTCTGTGCGGTACTACTTGGTGTGTGCTTGCATGTCTTGCCAGGAAGACTGGTGCACCGATCAAAGGCGGCCAGTCTGAAGGTGCCTCGCGAGGCCTTAGCAGAGGTCACAGCACCTGCTTCGGGGCGTACCGCGCCCAAGAAGCTTCCCACCTCCGTCTCCCCCGATCCCTCTCCGTCTGCTACTGCGTCAAAGGCGCCGACGAAGACGGATCAAGCGCCTTCGGCTGCCGTGGCTGACAGCACGCTGGACAGCGCCCTCGAATCGTTCTTCGAAGAGGAAAGCCTTCTCAAGGAGGCTCTCGTAGACACAGCAGTGCCGTCTGCGCTTCCAGAGGATGGGACAAGACCAGCTGGCCAGGCGCGTATGCAGATTGCCCAGTCGTCCCCCAAGGAGTCGAGCGAGTTCTCCAAAGAGCTAGCCGCCAAGATGACTAAGGGGCTGCAACGCAAGGCTCGCCCGGCGAGCGCTGCTCCTCCGCCCATGACGGCACCGATACCGCCGGTGAAAAAAGAGACGGCTGACAAGAAGCTGGAGGACGCCCTGGACGCCTACATGGCGGAGGAGGAGCTGCTGAATGAGGTGATGCTGGACAGCGCTCTGGCAGCGGCGCACAGAGCGGCATACTCCACCGCATGAAGACGTCAGTGCACGGCAAGGGGAAGCGAGAGGGAGTGCATGCCCAGGCGCAGTGACACCCATCGGTTACCTCCCCACCCCTGTCCCTCGATTTGACAGAGAGCATAAAGGTCAAGCCCGTGATGAATTGACTTCTGCGTCTGTGCAGAAGTGCTCCGTTCATGTACCAGCGCACATGCACGCAGAGGGTCTCCATACTCCCCTTCTCTGCACCGCGCCGAAACGCGCCTGCGAAGAGCGCCGCGTGACCGGGACTCCATCTTCTCTTAACTGCCACACTGTCCGGGGCCACGGAGCGAGCGACTGCATCCGTGTCTCTGTGTCTCTCGCCAGGCACGGCACAGTGAGGGTAGCGGGACATTGATCGAGGTGCGCGCGGCCAGAGTTACTGGGTTGACCTAGTAGTATGAGCTGGGCGCTGCGCAGCGGCGAGTGGGGATGACATGGTGCGTGCGCATGAGCGACGTCATAGCAACTCTCTCGCCAACGACAAGTAGGGGGCCAGCGAGCGCAAAGCTGCCGAACTCCTCGGCGCCATGCAGGTGGATCTGGAGGCGCGGATCACCGGCTTTGCGTTTCGAAAGTCCGACCTGGCGGTGGCCGCAGGGCCGCCCAGAAGAGCGGCTGTCCACAGCGCTGCTGGGCAGTCTACAGAGAGCTGTTAGTCTGATGTACCAATCGCGTGGCGACCTCTTTGCATACACGCTTTTCTCGCGTTTTTCTTACGCAAGGTGAAAAGGCTTACTGAGACCGGCAAGTGATGGGCGATGCAGTGATCACTGCCCCTCAACGCAAGGTGCATGCCTGTTCTCAGCTTCTGCTGGTACGGTGGGCAGCTTCGCCGTGTCGAGAGCAGGTGTGCATGAAGCCATTTCTACCGTGAGAGAATCACCTGCGGCTTTGTGCAGCTGGAAACGATCATGTCGAAGGGGGTGCACGATCGCTTCTGCAACGCACTACCGCCATCGACACCAGAGCTGCGCACGGGTAGAATCTGCCGCTGCTGCGAGGTGTCTCTCCCGCGCCGGCCCCGACTTTCTGGGTGAGCCCACTTGCCCTCGCGAGGCCTGCCAACACTGTTCCTCCGCTCGCGGACACCGGCAACTGCCTCTCGAAACGCGACGCCTTCGCTTAGCGAGCTGGGCATAGAGCGACGGCTCAAGTGAGAGCGCCACACAACATTTGTCCTTTGCTGTCGACCCTGCGGGAACCTGATGAGCTTCGTGGCCCTTCCAGCAGCGCCGTGGCACCGGAAGTTCCATCCATAACGCAAACGCGTACACAGCGCTGGGGACCTCTGCTCATGTTGTGCGATGCGGCGCATTTCGTGCCGCTACTGTGGGCAACTGGAGAGTCTCCCTTGATTCAAAGGAGCCCCTGATAGGCCTACAATGTGCCCTGGGTCGCCTTTGTGTGCGCTTGGGCTATCGTGCTAAATCGTGCCACGGCCATGTGGAAGTTGTGAGTGTGTGTTCCCCATTCAAGACCTGCGTGAAACGTCCTCCGATAGGGCGGGCCCACGTTCTCCTTCCTCAGTTTACAGGGCCCACCTTTACAGCCCTTCGCTTTCTTTTCCTGTGTCGTTTTCTCGTAGCGTGCCGTGCGACTAGGGAGGGATAGCGCTGTTTCACAAGTCCAAGCTGGCCTTCTACTCGCAGTAGTTCACACCTCTTGAAAGGCTCCTTGCGTTCGCCATTCAGGCGCCTCGCATTTCCAATGCTCCGTCTACTATCTGCCGACTCCCGTTGCCACACATGTCTTTCGGGCATGCTTGTCTCCTCAGCTAGTCGTGCACCTGCCGTCGGACGTACCAAAACTGGACAGGGGCCTCCACATACGATATTTTTCTTCAGTCATCCACCCGGCCGGGGTTTTCGTCTTTTGCAGGGTTGTCTCACTGCAGTGCACCTCGAGCGGTCCAAACGTTGCTGCGCCGACCCTCATGAATGCGCAGCGGGGGTGATCTGTCGCCCCCTTTTCTTTCGGAGCTCTGCTGCGTCTTCTCATTTCTTTTAACTGTTTTGGCTCGCCCTTCTCCGCTTCCTCGCTTACGGGCGCTATCGCCTCTCCTCGCTGTGCTCTCAGTGCAGCAACGTCGGTTGTGCCGCGCTCCGCCGGCGTACACAGACAGGTAAGCACGCGCGGCCATGCATGGCCGCCTCTTCTTTATGCCGTAGTGAAAGAGAACCGCAGGAGCATCCATAAAAAGAGGGTCATTTAGCTCTCATGCGCCGCTTGACCCCATCTCGTCAAGGCGCTTCAGCGCTACTCCTCTCCTCTGCTTTCATACCGTCCCTCGCGCGATATCCTGAAGAGTTTGGCTATTCACTTTGGCGTTCGTCTTTTCACGGTTGACATCTGGGGCGTTTTCGTTTCCCTAATGCAAAACAGCAGCGACCCCCACCACTCGGCAGCGGCGCAGTCGAGAACGATCCCTCCCCCTGTGTTCGTCGACGTGTCCAGCTGTCAGTGTCGCTCCTGTGTCCGAAACGCAAGCACCACAGCTGTCGACGAGGCTTGTATATCCGTTGCAGAAGAGTCCCTCACGGAATTCATAGCCGCGAACCACGGGCCGCACGCTATACTATGCCTGCTGCTGTTGCTCTCCCTCTCTGTATCTCTCGCTGACTGCATCTAGGCTGCGTAATACTCCCTATGCGCACCGCCGTGCTCCCGACAGGGACATTGACTGTGCCGCGTACCATGTGAACCTTGCAGGCGCCGTTTGCGTGCACTACCCTCGCCGGCGCACTCCACGCGAGAAATTGAGAGTGTGGTGGTGGCAGCGAACTCCTGCCTGCATCGCCGCGTGCACGGGCGGTGAGGTGTATGCCAGGGAAGCACTGACTGCACTTCTCCTTTCTCAGTGCCCTCACAGGCTACTCCTTGTAGGGCCGTATGCCGAGGGACGCTAATTGCTGACAAAAGACTGCCACGGATCCTTCAACAGCGCCCCTTGACGTACCCACGCCGACGGCACCTGTGCGAAGGGCAGCAACCGTATGGAGAGCGGCTTCTTGAGCGTGACCTGATAACGTAGGGTCTGTCTCGCACGCATGCACTGCAGGTGCTACGAAAAGGTCTCGCCGCACATACCGGGCCTAGCATCGGCTAGACGCCTCAATGGCAGCATGCGTGGCCCACAGTGTTGCCGTCGCGAGCACTGGCACATGCAAACATTTGCATGAGGATGACACAAATCAGAAGGGAGCCGCGTTTTGTTGCGCTGGCGGTGCATGGACAGCGTTTCGAAGAGGGGTGGGATCGGCTGAAGACCCTTATCTCGCATACATCTCTGGCCGCCGCTGCGCGTAGCCTCCTGCGGCGCAAGCGTGGTGGTGCCCCTTAGACTTGCGTGGTCGACTGCGAGGCGCCAAGGGGGACTAGGGCGCGTCTGAATACACCTATTCGTCAAATCCTTCTTCCGCGGCGGACACTTTCGGCGGCGACCACATCCCCCCCAGCACGCTTCCCTGTTCTTGGACTTGGCCGCATCAACGCCACCTCTGAGCTGTGCGCCCTACGCCGGTCCATCTCCTTGAAACGGGGAGAAGACTTGCGATTATGAACCCACTCTCTGCCTTTTTCGATCGGACCGCTGCCGGCCGTTGCCCGCACGCCCTCGTCATGCTATCGAGGGGCACACCGAGGCAAAGCTCCGTGTCTGCTCGCATGATTGCCGGCCAACGCCAGCTCACATTCCCGCCCGCATGCGCCTTTCTCTTGCATTATTCTGAGTGCCCCCCGCCCGAGGCTGGAGTGTCTGATGGCCGCTCTTCCACGGATGCCGTTGTGCTGGCGCCGTCGCCACTTCGCCGCCTCCCGCCTTGGTGGCGGTTTCCTGACCGCATACCAATGAGGGTGCGCCACCTTCCACCGCTTTTGACTCTCCGCTGATGTCTTCGCCAGCGCTGTTGGCTGCTGCGCCTAAGGCCGTCCGTTGAACGCTTCTGGCCTTCACATCCTCTTGAGAGGCGCGCGTGATTTGTGAGCTGGTCTACAGCGTGGGCTTGTGCACGACTTTGAGTGTCATTGCTGGCAACGCCTTGCGCACCGACACGGTGGCTACCATGCCGCGGCTGCTCTTTGCGGCCGACCCCGTGCAGGCTTTCCCTCGCGCTCAAGGCGACCCGGAACCATACCGCCCCCTTTTCGCACTCCATGCATGTCATGCGCGGTGCCGCACGTAACGGAGTGCTCATCAATCCCTGCCTGACTCTCGCCGAGAAACAGCTCGCAACGCAGTGCGCAGTCCTCCATGTGTACGTCTGCCAAACACCCTACCTGTACGCACCGCACCTGTGCCCAAGGAGTATGCTGGGACAACGACGAGCCGCGGCAGCCTTCGGATGCGCTTGGAGCACTGCCAGTGCGTGTCTCCGCAGCCGGACCGCTGCTCAAATCTCCCAAACGGTGTATGTACAGTACGCGGACGGTGCGTTTCCACCTCAACACCTCTTACTCTTACAACCAAAGTCTGTTATCGCCATTTAGCCATTTCTACAGCTGCCGGCATCCGCCACTTCCTCAGCGAGGCCTATCACTGCCATATGGCAATATACTTGCCCGCCGCCAGTTGTCTCAATCTCCCCCCGCAAGCCCTGTTAATAGCTTTTATTCTCTTGCATCACCTCCCCTACACCGTCTGCATGAAGCCGCGCCATCTCGAGGCCTCAAAGCGCTTCAACCAGCCGCTTCCCTCTGTCTTCGCACCTTCAGCGTCACATGAATGGAGTTCGCCGAAATCAACCGCTACCAGAAAAGGCTGTACGAGGCTACTGTTAAGGGTTAAGGGTTAAGGGTTAAGGGTTAAGGGTTAAGGGTTAAGGGTTAAGGGTTAAGGGTTAAGGGTTAAGGGTTAAGGGTTAAGGGTTAAGGGTTAAGGGTTAAGGGTTAAGGGTTAAGGGTTAAGGGTTAAGGGTTAAGGGTTAAGGGTTAGGGTTAAGGGTTAAGGGTTAAGGGTTAAGGGTTAAGGGTTAAGGGTTAAGGGTTAAGGGTTAGGGTTAAGGGTTAAGGGTTAAGGGTTAAGGGTTAAGGGTTAAGGGTTAAGGGTTAAGGGTTAAGGGTTAAGGGTTAAGGGTTAAGGGTTAAGGGTTAAGGGTTAAGGGTTAAGGGTTAAGGGTTAAGGGTTAAGGGTTAAGGGTTAAGGGTTAAGGGTTAAGGGTTAAGGGTTAAGGGTTAAGGGTTAAGGGTTAAGGGTTAAGGGTTAAGGGTTAAGGGTTAAGGGTTAAGGGTTAGGGTTAAGGGTTAAGGGTTAAGGGTTAAGGGTTAAGGGTTAAGGGTTAAGGGTTAAGGGTTAAGGGTTAAGGGTTAAGGGTTAAGGGTTAAGGGTTAAGGGTTAAGGGTTAAGGGTTAAGGGTTAAGGGTTAAGGGTTAAGGGTTAAGGGTTAAGGGTTAAGGGTTAAGGGTTAAGGGTTAAGGGTTAAGGGTTAAGGGTTAGGGTTAAGGGTTAAGGGTTAAGGGTTAAGGGTTAAGGGTTAAGGGTTAAGGGTTAAGGGTTAAGGGTTAAGGGTTAAGGGTTAAGGGTTAAGGGTTAAGGGTTAAGGGTTAAGGGTTAAGGGTTAAGGGTTAAGGGTTAAGGGTTAAGGGTTAAGGGTTAAGGGTTAAGGGTTAAGGGTTAAGGGTTAAGGGTTAAGGGTTAAGGGTTAAGGGTTAAGGGTTAAGGGTTAAGGGTTAAGGGTTAAGGGTTAAGGGTTAAGGGTTAAGGGTTAAGGGTTAAGGGTTAAGGGTTAAGGGTTAAGGGTTAAGGGTTAAGGGTTAAGGGTTAAGGGTTAAGGGTTAAGGGTTAAGGGTTAAGGGTTAAGGGTTAAGGGTTAAGGGTTAAGGGTTAAGGGTTAAGGGTTAAGGGTTAAGGGTTAAGGGTTAAGGGTTAAGGGTTAAGGGTTAAGGGTTAAGGGTTAAGGGTTAAGGGTTAAGGGTTAAGGGTTAAGGGTTAAGGGTTAAGGGTTAAGGGTTAAGGGTTAAGGGTTAAGGGTTAAGGGTTAAGGGTTAAGGGTTAAGGGTTAAGGGTTAAGGGTTAAGGGTTAAGGGTTAAGGGTTAAGGGTTAAGGGTTAAGGGTTAAGGGTTAAGGGTTAAGGGTTAAGGGTTAAGGGTTAAGGGTTAAGGGTTAAGGGTTAAGGGTTAAGGGTTAAGGGTTAAGGGTTAAGGGTTAAGGGTTAAGGGTTAAGGGTTAAGGGTTAAGGGTTAAGGGTTAAGGGTTAAGGGTTAAGGGTTAAGGGTTAAGGGTTAAGGGTTAAGGGTTAAGGGTTAAGGGTTAAGGGTTAAGGGTTAAGGGTTAAGGGTTAAGGGTTAAGGGTTAAGGGTTAAGGGTTAAGGGTTAAGGGTTAAGGGTTAAGGGTTAAGGGTTAAGGGTTAAGGGTTAAGGGTTAAGGGTTAAGGGTTAAGGGTTAAGGGTTAAGGGTTAAGGGTTAAGGGTTAAGGGTTAAGGGTTAAGGGTTAAGGGTTAAGGGTTAAGGGTTAAGGGTTAAGGGTTAAGGGTTAAGGGTTAAGGGTTAAGGGTTAAGGGTTAAGGGTTAAGGGTTAAGGGTTAAGGGTTAAGGGTTAAGGGTTAAGGGTTAAGGGTTAAGGGTTAAGGGTTAAGGGTTAAGGGTTAAGGGTTAAGGGTTAAGGGTTAAGGGTTAAGGGTTAAGGGTTAAGGTTAGGGTTAAGGGTTAAGGGTTAAGGGTTAAGGGTTAAGGGTTAAGGGTTAAGGGTTAAGGGTTAAGGGTTAAGGGTTAAGGGTTAAGGGTTAAGGGTTAAGGGTTAAGGGTTAGGGTTAAGGGTTAAGGGTTAAGGGTTAAGGGTTAAGGGTTAGGGTTAAGGGTTAAGGGTTAAGGGTTAAGGGTTAAGGGTTAAGGGTTAAGGGTTAAGGGTTAAGGGTTAAGGGTTAAGGGTTAAGGGTTAAGGGTTAAGGGTTAAGGGTTAAGGGTTAAGGGTTAAGGGTTAAGGGTTAAGGGTTAAGGGTTAAGGGTTAAGGGTTAAGGGTTAAGGGTTAAGGGTTAAGGGTTAAGGGTTAGGGTTAAGGGTTAAGGGTTAAGGGTTAAGGGTTAAGGGTTAAGGGTTAAGGGTTAAGGGTTAAGGGTTAAGGGTTAAGGGTTAAGGGTTAAGGGTTAAGGGTTAAGGGTTAAGGGTTAAGGGTTAAGGGTTAAGGGTTAAGGGTTAAGGGTTAAGGGTTAAGGGTTAAGGGTTAAGGGTTAAGGGTTAAGGGTTAAGGGTTAAGGGTTAAGGGTTAAGGGTTAAGGGTTAAGGGTTAAGGGTTAAGGGTTAAGGGTTAAGGGTTAAGGGTTAAGGGTTAGGGTTAAGGGTTAAGGGTTAAGGGTTAAGGGTTAAGGGTTAAGGGTTAAGGGTTAAGGGTTAAGGGTTAAGGGTTAAGGGTTAAGGGTTAAGGGTTAAGGGTTAAGGGTTAAGGGTTAAGGGTTAAGGGTTAAGGGTTAAGGGTTAAGGGTTAAGGGTTAAGGGTTAAGGGTTAAGGGTTAAGGGTTAAGGGTTAAGGGTTAAGGGTTAAGGGTTAAGGGTTAAGGGTTAAGGGTTAAGGGTTAAGGGTTAAGGGTTAAGGGTTAAGGGTTAAGGGTTAGGGTTAAGGGTTAAGGGTTAAGGGTTAAGGGTTAAGGGTTAAGGGTTAAGGGTTAAGGGTTAAGGGTTAAGGGTTAAGGGTTAAGGGTTAAGGGTTAAGGGTTAAGGGTTAAGGGTTAAGGGTTAAGGGTTAAGGGTTAAGGGTTAAGGGTTAAGGGTTAAGGGTTAAGGGTTAAGGGTTAAGGGTTAGGGTTAAGGGTTAAGGGTTAAGGGTTAAGGGTTAAGGGTTAAGGGTTAAGGGTTAAGGGTTAAGGGTTAAGGGTTAAGGGTTAAGGGTTAAGGGTTAAGGGTTAAGGGTTAAGGGTTAAGGGTTAAGGGTTAAGGGTTAAGGGTTAAGGGTTAAGGGTTAAGGGTTAAGGGTTAAGGGTTAAGGGTTAAGGGTTAAGGGTTAAGGGTTAAGGGTTAAGGGTTAAGGGTTAAGGGTTAAGGGTTAAGGGTTAAGGGTTAAGGGTTAAGGGTTAAGGGTTAAGGGTTAAGGGTTAAGGGTTAAGGGTTAAGGGTTAAGGGTTAAGGGTTAAGGGTTAAGGGTTAAGGGTTAAGGGTTAAGGGTTAAGGGTTAAGGGTTAAGGGTTAAGGGTTAGGGTTAAGGGTTAAGGGTTAAGGGTTAAGGGTTAAGGGTTAAGGGTTAAGGGTTAAGGGTTAAGGGTTAAGGGTTAAGGGTTAAGGGTTAAGGGTTAAGGGTTAAGGGTTAAGGGTTAAGGGTTAAGGGTTAAGGGTTAAGGGTTAAGGGTTAAGGGTTAAGGGTTAAGGGTTAAGGGTTAAGGGTTAAGGGTTAAGGGTTAAGGGTTAGGGTTAAGGGTTAAGGGTTAAGGGTTAAGGGTTAAGGGTTAAGGGTTAAGGGTTAAGGGTTAAGGGTTAAGGGTTAAGGGTTAAGGGTTAAGGGTTAAGGGTTAAGGGTTAAGGGTTAAGGGTTAAGGGTTAAGGGTTAAGGGTTAAGGGTTAAGGGTTAAGGGTTAAGGGTTAAGGGTTAAGGGTTAAGGGTTAAGGGTTAAGGGTTAAGGGTTAAGGGTTAAGGGTTAAGGGTTAAGGGTTAAGGGTTAAGGGTTAAGGGTTAAGGGTTAGGGTTAAGGGTTAAGGGTTAAGGGTTAAGGGTTAAGGGTTAAGGGTTAAGGGTTAAGGGTTAAGGGTTAAGGGTTAAGGGTTAAGGGTTAAGGGTTAAGGGTTAAGGGTTAAGGGTTAAGGGTTAAGGGTTAAGGGTTAAGGGTTAAGGGTTAAGGGTTAAGGGTTAAGGGTTAAGGGTTAAGGGTTAAGGGTTAAGGGTTAAGGGTTAAGGGTTAAGGGTTAAGGGTTAAGGGTTAAGGGTTAGGGTTAAGGGTTAAGGGTTAAGGGTTAAGGGTTAAGGGTTAAGGGTTAAGGGTTAAGGGTTAAGGGTTAAGGGTTAAGGGTTAAGGGTTAAGGGTTAAGGGTTAAGGGTTAAGGGTTAAGGGTTAAGGGTTAAGGGTTAAGGGTTAAGGGTTAAGGGTTAAGGGTTAAGGGTTAAGGGTTAAGGGTTAAGGGTTAAGGGTTAAGGGTTAAGGGTTAAGGGTTAAGGGTTAAGGGTTAAGGGTTAAGGGTTAAGGGTTAAGGGTTAAGGGTTAAGGGTTAAGGGTTAAGGGTTAAGGGTTAAGGGTTAAGGGTTAAGGGTTAAGGGTTAAGGGTTAAGGGTTAAGGGTTAAGGGTTAAGGGTTAAGGGTTAAGGGTTAAGGGTTAAGGGTTAAGGGTTAAGGGTTAAGGGTTAAGGGTTAAGGGTTAAGGGTTAAGGGTTAAGGGTTAAGGGTTAAGGGTTAAGGGTTAAGGGTTAAGGGTTAAGGGTTAAGGGTTAAGGGTTAAGGGTTAAGGGTTAAGGGTTAAGGGTTAAGGGTTAAGGGTTAAGGGTTAGGGTTAAGGGTTAAGGGTTAAGGGTTAAGGGTTAAGGGTTAAGGGTTAAGGGTTAAGGGTTAAGGGTTAAGGGTTAAGGGTTAAGGGTTAAGGGTTAAGGGTTAAGGGTTAAGGGTTAAGGGTTAAGGGTTAAGGGTTAAGGGTTAGGGTTAAGGGTTAGGGTTAAGGGTTAAGGGTTAGGGTTAGGGTTAGGGGTTAGGAGTTAGGGGTTAAGGGTTAAGGGTTAAGGGTTAAGGGTTAAGGGTTAAGGGTTAAGGGTTAAGGGTTAAGGGTTAAGGGTTAAGGGTTAAGGTTAAGGAGTTGAGTTAGGGTTAAGGTGATTAAGGGTTAAGGAATTAAGTGGGATTAAGTAGGTTAAGGTCAAGTTAAGTTCAAGGGTTAAGGGTTAAGAGTTAAGGTTAAAGATTAAAGGTTAAGGTTAAGGGTTAAGAGTTAGGGTTAGGAGTTAGGAGTTAAGGGTTAAGGTTAAGGGTTAGGGTTAAGAGTTATGGAATTGTAGAGTTAAGGATTAAGAGTCAAGTTAGAAGTCAAGTCAAGAATTGGTCAGAATTAAGTCAAGTTCAAATTAAATTAAAGTCGAAATTAAAGTCAAATTTAGTCAAGTCAAGTTCAGAGTGAATTAAAGTTAAGATTAGGTCAGAGTTAAATTAAATTAAGTCAAGGATTAAGTCGAAGTTAAATTCAGAATTAAAATTAAAATTCGGAAGTCAAATTAAAGTCAAATTGAGTTAAGGTGAAATTAAGTTGGAATTAAATTGGAAATTGAAGTCAA
Organism: Leishmania martiniquensis; assembly: GCF_017916325.1. Classification (NCBI taxonomy): domain Eukaryota; phylum Euglenozoa; class Kinetoplastea; order Trypanosomatida; family Trypanosomatidae; genus Leishmania; species Leishmania martiniquensis. The sequence continues at coordinate 668,848 of NC_090152.1, forward strand.
GTCAAATTAAGTCAGGAAATTCAAATTAGGTTAAATTGGAGTTAGGAGTTAAGTTGAGTTAGAGTTAGAGTTAAAGAGGATTAAGGTTAGGTTAGATTAAGATTAAAGGTGAATTTGAGTTAAGGTTAGGAGTTAGGAGTTAGGGTTAGGGTTAGGAGTTAGGGAGTTACAGGGTTAGGGTTAGGGTTGAGGTTAGGGTTAGGGTTAGGGTTAGGGTTAGGGTTAGGGTTAGGGTTAGGGTTAGGGTTAGGGTTAGGGTTAGGAGTTAGGGT